>NC_090938.1:799970380-800286452 GCF_040938575.1 Ambystoma mexicanum | reverse complement strand
GCAGATAGAAAATATGGGGTTAATGAACTGGGGTTATTGGGGTGTCCCTATCTCTTTCCTCTTCTCCTCTCCTGTAGACCCCCAAAGGTTAACGCTCTCACCTTAGGTAAGTGAATGCCGAGCTCTCCATCTGCCTCGGGGCAGGGTGCTGTAACCAGTTTCTTCACTGGATAGGTAGCGCAGGCCTCTTGACTTCAGAGGACTGCTGTCCGTCGTTTACTGCACGAACGGTAAGTTTCGAGTCATTCAAATGTCTTTAAAGTCTTTAGTAATGATGTCTCTTGTTTTGCAGGGTTCCGGCGATGGCGGATGACGGGCTGAAGTGAGTTGAAGATGGAGCCTGTGTGATGAATAGAAGCGCCTGGAAGCACGTAAGTAAGCGCTTGTTGCCTGCTTCACTATGCGCTCTAACTGTCTTTTTATTTTGCAGGTACGAGTTCGGAGCGGCTGCAGGGTGCCGGAATACCCACTGGATTAGATGTGGAAAGGAGTAATGGCACGTGAGTATTAAAGTTCCCCAATGTCTTTAAACGCACCTTGTTTTGTCTTTCAGATGCCGGAATGCAGTGTAAAGACCTCCGGAGCGCACGAAGAGTAGGTAAGCCTTTGCCTTTCAGATGCCGGAATGCTAGCCTGTTCTTTCTTGTCTTTATAGGTGTTGCTGAAGACTGGATTCAGGATGGTAAGCCTTTGCCTTTCAGATGCCGGAATGCTAACCTGTTCTTTCTTGTCTTTATAGGTGTTGCTGAAGACTGGATTCAGGATGGTAAGCCTTTTTCCTTAGGCCCAGGACCGGATGCAGAAGACACGATGAGCGTTCTGCTGCAGAGGTTGCAGAATAACGCAAAGCAAGATTCATCCACCGGGTGTGGTTTAAATAGCCTCCTGTAGTGCTTAGGTGTCTCCTTCCACAGCCACGCCTAAGTAAGAAAAGAGTTCCTGGTAAGAAAAGAGTTCCTGCCTTCCAGAAGAGTTCCAGTGTTCTGAATCTAGGGAGTGGCTCCAGCCCCACCCAACAGGAAAAGTAGTTCCAAACAGAAGAGGATCAGAGGCTCAACTGGCAGGCAAGTAAGCAGCATGGTCTGCTGAAGGCAAGTCCACCCAAGCATTATGAGCCCGGCGCTTCCAGCGCTGGGACTGGGCATATTTATGAGCCTGGTGCCACTGGCGCCAGGACTGGGTCCAAAAGGTCCCAATTGGGACTGGTTGGCACTCGGAACCTGGGTTATGGATCTGCTTCCAAGGGAGTTGGGAAAACCCTGACCTTTTGGAAGCAGAGATCATGACAGTACCCCCCCTCAAGGCCCCTCCCAAACCGGGCTTCTCCGGGGGTTTTGGCTTGTCAGGAAATGTTCGGTGAAATCTTTTGATTAGGCGAGGAGCGTGGACATATTCAGCAGGTTCCCAGGATCTCTCTTGGGGGCCGTAGCCTTTCCAGTCAATTAGGTAGAATAGTTTAGATTTGGAGATCTTGGAGTCCAGAATGCTTTTGACTTCAAACTCGAGTTCTCCATCCACTAGGATAGGTTTTGGAGATTTGGTTAGTCGGGTTTGAGGTTGCACGGGTTTTAATAGAGAGACGTGGAAGACCGGATGTATCTTCATGTGCGGGGGCAAGTCCAACTTGACCGCTACTGGGTTTACTATGGTAGTGATGGAATAGGGACCAAGGTATCTTGGGTTGAATGTGCGTGGCCCTTTTAGAGATAGATATTTGGTGGATAACCAGACTTGATCCCCTACTTGATAGTGAGGGGCTTCCTTCCGATGTTGATCTGCTCCTTTCTTGTATTGTTCTTTAGCCCTTTGAAGGTGAGAAACAGCTTCCTTAAAGGCTTGGGTGATTGTAGAATGCAGGTAGTCTACTGCTGGTGTTTCAAGATCTTGGAGGGGATCCAACTCCGAGGTTCGAGGGTGACTGCCGTACAAAAGAAAAAACAGGGTTTTCCCAGTTCCCGAATGGACAGAGTTATTGTAGGCATACTCGGCTATCCAAAGGATATCTTTCCAAGCTTTTTCAGTTTGTTGCAGCATGCAGCGTAAATACTGTTCCAGAGTTTGATTGGTCCTCTCGGTTTGTCCGTCGGTCTGAGGGTGGTGACTGGTCGATAGTCTCACATCAATTTGAGCCGACCGACAGCAACTTCGCCAAAAATGAGAAATAAATTGACTACCTCGATCCGAAATTAGAACCGAAGGAAAACCGTGCAGTCGGACGATGTTTTCGAGAAATTCTCGGGCCAGAGTTGCTGCTGTTGGAAAGCCTTTGAGCGGAATGAAATGCGCCATCTTGGAGAATAAGTCCACGATTACTAGAATCGTATTGTATCCGGAGCATGGAGGTAGATCGGTGATGAAGTCCATAGAAAGCGTATGCCAAGGGCGAGGTGGGATGTCAATAGGGCGTAAGAGGCCTGCTGGTCTTTCCTTTTGACTCTTGTTTTGGGCGCATACTCCACAGGACATTATAAAGTCTCTGATATCTTTTTTCCAAGACGGCCACCAGAAGTAGCGTTTGATCTTTTCTGAGGTCTTGGCTATACCGGGATGACCTTCCATTAAAGAGTCGTGATAACAAGAGATTACTTTTTTCTGTAAATCTGTGCTGGGTAGGTATAATCGTTCTTGGAAATACAATAAGTTGTCCTTTACTGCAAAGTCCTTTCCCTGCAGATGCCAATTCTGTATGTCTGCTGGAGTTACAAGTTGCCTGGCTTTATCCTTAACTTCCTCTATGGATTCTGTGGCGATTACACCCAGAATTCTTTGTTCGGGAATGATTGGTACAGGTTTAGGGTTGACCAAGTGTTCTTCCACTCCCATCCGAGAAAGGGCATCGGCTTTACCGTTCTTTGTACCAGGTCGATAGGTAATTATGAAGTCAAACTCGGCAAAGAATAATGCCCAACGGAGTTGTCTAGAGGATTGGGCTTTTGCGGTCTTCAAATATTGCAGGTTTCGGTGATCCGTAATCACAGTAACGGTGTGTCGGGCCCCCAGCAGATAATGCCGCCAAGCCTTAAAGGCAGACTTGATGGCCAGAAGTTCCTTGTCAGTAATCGTGTAATTGATTCCAGGAGGCGAGAATTTGCGGGACCAAAATGCCATAGGATGCAGCTGATTGGTTACCGGGTCCTTTTGTGATAGAACTGCCCCCATGGCAAGGCTTGAAGCATCAGTTTCCACGATGTAGGGGAGTTCGGGGCGAGGGTGTTTTAAGATTGGTGCAGAGATAAATTTAGTCTTCAAATCCTGGAAAGCTTGTTCCGCCTCGGTAGACCATTCAAAACGTTTGTTTTTCTTTAACAAGGCAGTGATGGGCTGGACTATTCGAGAGAATTCGGGGATAAACCTGCGGTAAAAGTTAGCGAAGCCTAACATGCTTTGCACACCTTTTACGGAGGATGGTGATGGCCATTTGAGAACTGCAGCGACCTTCTTTGAATCCATACGCACTCCGCCAGGTGATAATATGAATCCCAAGAATTCAACTTCAGTCACGTTGAAAACACATTTTTCCAACTTAGCGAAAAGTTTGTGTTGACGCAATCTTTCGAGGACCATTTTCACGTGTTTCCGATGTTCAGATTCCGATGAAGAATAAACGAGGATGTCGTCAATGTAAACAACAACACATACATCTATGAGCTCTCTGAGGACATTGTTCATAAAATAATGAAAGGCGGCCGGGGCATTGCAAAGTCCGAAGGGCATGACCTGATATTCAAATAGCCCATACTTGGTGCGGAAGGCCGTCTTCCATTCATCGCCCTCTTTTACTCGTACCAAGTGGTAAGCTCCTCTAAGATCCAGCTTTGTATATATGCATGCTTTTCTGACTTGGTCCAGGAGTTCAGGGATCAAAGGTAACGGATATCTATTCTTAATGGTGATCTGGTTCAGGGAGCGATAATCGATACAAGTTCTAAGGTCTCCTTCCTTTTTTGGAACGAAGAACAAAGCTGAAGAAGCAGGGGACTTGGAAGGACGAATAAACCCATTTGCCAGGTATTGATCCAGGTATTGTCGAAGGTGAAGGTTCTCAGGCTCGGTGAGGGCATAAATTCTACTACAAGGAGGAGTAGATCCAGGTATCAGGTCTATCTGGCAGTCATAAGACCTATGAGGAGGTAGAGAGTTAGCCTGATCCTTCCGGAAAACATCTTGGTATTCTAGGTATTCGGGAGGTAACTGGGGAGTCTCTGAAGAAATTGCGGCCAGTGCAACACCAGGTGGAGGGTGACAAGTAGAGACACATTCTGGAAACTGGACCGTTCTTGCTCGCCAATCGATCAGAGGATTGTGTTTCTCTAACCAAGGTATTCCTAGAATAATCTGAAACTGAGGGGCCTTGATCACATCGAACACGATCTTCTCATGGTGTCCATCTTGACTTACTAGCGTCACCTCTTGAGTGGTATGCGTTACTGGCCCGGAGGCTATCTCCGTACCATCCACCGTAGTAATGACGTCCTTTACAGCCTTGGGACAAAGAGTTAGATTCATCCTCAAAACCATTTCATGATCCACATAATTGCCGATGGCACCGCTGTCGACGTAAGCTTCAATTGCATGTAATCGATCCGGATTATCAGGGCTAATGAGGACCATAGGTATCACGAAATGCGAGGTCACGGAACTGGTTTTCACGCTCGGCAAGAGGACCTCTATTCTTGTCGGGCGAGGTGTTTCCCTGCTCAGAGTTTGTAACTTTGGTAACTGCAGCTCCTACTGCCTTCTTGGCAGGTTTCACCGGACAGTCTCGAAGAAAGTGCCCTGAGTTTCCGCAATATAGGCATAATTGCAACTGTTTCCTCCTTTCCCGCTCCCTTTGTGTTAGAGGACCTTTCAGACCCCCTATTTGCATGGGTTCCCCGGAGTCTACTCCTTTGGAAGGAGTTGGCGGTTTGGAAAATACTCGAGCATCAAACTTGGAACGATCGGCCTTCCTGTTCTGCAGCCTGTGATCTATTTGAACGACCAAGTCTATATAATCCGAACAGTCTTGTGGGGGATTCACTACTTGGGCTAAAACGTCTTTGAGCTCTCCACGTAGACCTCTATAAAACAGCGTAATCCTTTTGTCCTCAGGCCATTGAGTTTCCACTATTAGTCTATTGAAAGATGCAATATAAGCCAAAAGGTCTTGATTACCCTGTCGCAACGAAAGAAGCTCATTGTCCAAGGCCTGCCCCTGTGAATGTCTTGCGAACAGTTTTTCCATACTAAGCTGAAAGGCTTGAAAATCATGGAGAACCAGATCATCTTGATTAACTAGAGGGATCGACCAGTCTGCCGCATTGCCACTAAGGTACGAAAGTACAAAAGCTACTTTTGCTTGATCAGTTGGAAAGGCTGCTGGCCGGCATAAGAAGTGCAACCGGCACTGATTGATAAATACTGCAAACCTCTTTGGGTCACCAGAAAATCGTTCGGGCGGAGCCAGAGGTACATTCCCAGGTAGGTTGATCTGCACTGGATTCATAGAGGATGTTGAAGGAAGATTTGCCCCTGATGCGGGTAACGGGGTCTGTCCGGCTTGTGACTGTAGCACTTGTCTAGCAAGATTGTCTGTTCTCTCCTTGGAAATAATTAGTTCCCTTCTTAGAGCATTCGTTTCCTGACGAGCTGCATGCACTTCTGCCCTTAGTTCCCCAAGTAACCGGGCTAGGGGGTCAGTATCCGAGGTTTCCATAGCGCCTGGGCGAGAGTTTTGCGGTAGGCTTTGCGTTCTGTAACGCTCACCTGATTCTCGCAGAGGCGCCGGTCTTGACTGGGCGACTACCATATCTTCAAAGGTGATGTGTAGCACCCGGTTGGCTCTTTGGGCTGGACCTCTGTGCACTGTATGCCTGACGTGTAGAGTAAGATGTCTGCAGATAGAAAATATGGGGTTAATGAACTGGGGTTATTGGGGTGTCCCTATCTCTTTCCTCTTCTCCTCTCCTGTAGACCCCCAAAGGTTAACGCTCTCACCTTAGGTAAGTGAATGCCGAGCTCTCCATCTGCCTCGGGGCAGGGTGCTGTAACCAGTTTCTTCACTGGATAGGTAGCGCAGGCCTCTTGACTTCAGAGGACTGCTGTCCGTCGTTTACTGCACGAACGGTAAGTTTCGAGTCATTCAAATGTCTTTAAAGTCTTTAGTAATGATGTCTCTTGTTTTGCAGGGTTCCGGCGATGGCGGATGACGGGCTGAAGTGAGTTGAAGATGGAGCCCGTGTGATGAATAGAAGCGCCTGGAAGCACGTAAGTAAGCGCTTGTTGCCTGCTTCACTATGCGCTCTAACTGTCTTTTTATTTTGCAGGTACGAGTTCGGAGCGGCTGCAGGGTGCCGGAATACCCACTGGATTAGATGTGGAAAGGAGTAATGGCACGTGAGTATTAAAGTTCCCCAATGTCTTTAAACGCACCTTGTTTTGTCTTTCAGATGCCGGAATGCAGTGTAAAGACCTCCGGAGCGCACGAAGAGTAGGTAAGCCTTTGCCTTTCAGATGCCGGAATGCTAGCCTGTTCTTTCTTGTCTTTATAGGTGTTGCTGAAGACTGGATTCAGGATGGTAAGCCTTTGCCTTTCAGATGCCGGAATGCTAACCTGTTCTTTCTTGTCTTTATAGGTGTTGCTGAAGACTGGATTCAGGATGGTAAGCCTTTGCCTTTCAGATGCCGGAATGCTAACCTGTTCTTTCTTGTCTTTATAGGTGTTGCTGAAGACTGGATTCAGGATGGTAAGCCTTTTTCCTTAGGCCCAGGACCGGATGCAGAAGACACGATGAGCGTTCTGCTGCAGAGGTTGCAGAATAACGCAAAGCAAGATTCATCCACCGGGTGTGGTTTAAATAGCCTCCTGTAGTGCTTAGGTGTCTCCTTCCACAGCCACGCCTAAGTAAGAAAAGAGTTCCTGGTAAGAAAAGAGTTCCTGCCTTCCAGAAGAGTTCCAGTGTTCTGAATCTAGGGAGTGGCTCCAGCCCCACCCAACAGGAAAAGTAGTTCCAAACAGAAGAGGATCAGAGGCTCAACTGGCAGGCAAGTAAGCAGCATGGTCTGCTGAAGGTAAGTCCACCCAAGCATTATGAGCCCGGCGCTTCCAGCGCTGGGACTGGGCATATTTATGAGCCTGGTGCCACTGGCGCCAGGACTGGGTCCAAAAGGTCCCAATTGGGACTGGTTGGCACTCGGAACCTGGGTTATGGATCTGCTTCCAAGGGAGTTGGGAAAACCCTGACCTTTTGGAAGCAGAGATCATGACACCTGGCATTCTGCTCTGTTTTCTATACGGAGCCTCTGCCTCTGCTCCAATTCCCTGCGGAGCATCCAGTCAACGTCGTGTCTCCTACGCGGCCCCAAACAACATTCTGCTCCAATTCCCTGCGGAGGATCCTGTCATCCAGCCACAGGAATGTCTTCCACGCGATGCCTAGCATCACGCTGCCTCCTCGTCGTGTCCCACACAGCACTTTGCAACTCCCAGCCAAGTTCTACACGGGACTTACAGCAACGTGCCCACGTGGCATTTCCATCTGCTCCAACCTCCATTCCTGGATCAAGTTCTTCACCTACACCTCCTATTTGTCTCCTACCTAGTGCACTGAACTTTGGACGCTTTCCTGGGTGCACCAACCCGGCTCTAGTGCGGCCCTCGTTCCGTACGGGTTAGTTTCCTCACATACCCTTCCTTTTCGTTGCTTCCCTGGACTTCCTCGAACTTCCTTGGACTTCCAAATGGCTTACTAAAGGTTAGTGCTTAATAGATAGGTTGTTATTGTCCTTCTCATTAGTCAACTATCCTGATACATATTTTTCTCTGTCTACAGCTTGGTGAAACTTGGTCCACTCACGCCCTTCCTCTAATTACTCTCTCTGACTTGAATCATTACCAGTCAAGAGTGGCATTAGTTAGAAGGTTTTCATTGACTGCACAACGTTCTACTTCTCCCATCATACGGTTAGAAGGAGACGCCAAGTGTATCCTTTTTCGGCTACCAGTCTGTATCCTTTCCAAAGAATCCAAGGCATTGTATTCTGTATCCTGTGTATTTCAGATCAGAAAACCTGTGTCTTAACAGAATCAGAAGCCTGAAATGGAGGGTACCGATCCTCTCGCTGTCCTCACCCAGTTGGTGGCAGACTTAAGACACGAGATGTTCACAGCACAGGATGCTATGCGCCATCATATGGATGTGATGCAAGACGCTATACATGTCTCCTCTCAAGGAAGGGTTGCCCTTGAACCCGTTGCGTCCGGTTCCGGTCTGTCTACACCCCAAAGAGAACCCGTTCAGGTACTGATGCCAACACAGTTCCCTCTGGCTCCACCTGAAAGGTTTACGGGAGACCATAAGACCTATCACACTTCCTGTGTAGACCAGGCTCTTTTCCAGACTTGACAACTAAGGCAGCGTTTGTGTTATCCCATTTAGGGGGCACTGCTGCAGCCTGGACAAACCCTTTGCTGGAGACCAACAGTCCGCTGCTATACGACTACGATGAGCTGTTGTCAGCAATGAGTAAGGTATTCGATATGAGGTACGCTTCTCAGGCAACTGATCTGGAATTGCTGGACCTGCAACAGGGTAGCCAATCATTAGTGGCCTATCTTGCACGTTTCAACCAATTAACAGCTGAAACGCAGTGGCCTGAAGACAAGAAGACTGCAGTTTTCTATAAAGGTCTATCCGAGGAGTTAAAAGACGCCTTGTCAACAGTCCATGTTGGGCCTTCAGGTTTCATGGAACTACTTGATCTCGTCCTACAGATCGATGCCAGGAGATCTGCCAGGAAAGGCGAGAAAAAGCCCTTCTTGTCTACATCGAGTCTTCCTGGAGTTCCTCAGAACCCCTCTAACGAACCTGAACCCATGCAAATAGGGGCTATTCGGGGTAGGTTATCTGCTGCTGAGCGAGAAACCCGTTGCAAGAACAATCTATGCATGTACTGTGGTTCTGTGGACCATTCATTGGTATCTTGCCCTAAGAAACCTACCAAAAAGGCGGGAAACGCCAGAGCTCGGCAATAGGGGGAGTCCCTCTGCCGAGTACCAAAATGGACTGTGCATTGTCGTTTAACTCATCCATTGCTGTATTGGCGTCTTTGAGTTTCAATGACGTTACCATTCAGACCAAGGCTATGATAGACTCTGGTGCAACCAACAGTTATATAGATATCAACTTCGCTAAACAATCAGCGATTCCTATAACAACTAAAACAGTACCAGAATCAGTTAAAACAGTGGACTGATCGACAATGCTTCTGGACTGATAACGGAAGAAACGTTATCCATCACAGTCTCTTTGCCTGACGGTCATACAGAAAACATGGTCTTTGATGTCACTGCGGCACCTCAATATCCATCGTACTGGGATTGTCTTGGCTCAGGTTGCATAACCCTGTGATAGATTGGGTCACAGGTCACATCCAGTATCCATCTGAGTATTGCAACGAGAAATGCTTTTCAGATACCAGAGGGGTTCATGACACCCCTGTTCTGGCATTTCTAGAAGCCATTCCAAGGATAAGTGCTCTGACATCACCTAAATCTTCGATACCTCAAGTATACCACCAGTTCGCTGACGTGTTTGACAAGAGCATGGCAGAGGTATTGCCCCCGCACCGTCAATATGACTGCCCAATTGAGCTGATTGCTGGGGCCAAAACTCCATCAGGTCGAGTCTATTCGCTCACTCAAAACGAAGATGCAGTCTCGAAGGAATACATCGATAAAGCCCTCCAGACAGGCTTTATCCGTCCTTCACAATCCCCTGCTGCATCTCCGTTGTTTTTCATCCCTAAAAAAGAGGGGGACCTGAGGCCCTGCACTGACTAAAGGGCTCTCAATGCCATAACGGTAAAAGACCAGTACCCTCTCCCATTGATAAATGTCTTAATGGATCAATTGGGTTCTTCTGTCATGTTCACTAAGTTGGATTTGAGAGGTGCGCACAACTTGTACGGATTAGAGCCGGCGACGAGTGGAAGACTGCCTTTAAAACCCGCTATGGGTTATACTAATACCTCGTCATGCCCTTCGGCTTGTGCAATGCCCCCGCAACCTTTTAATATTTTATGAATGACATCTTTAGCGACTATCTCGACCAATTCCTAGTGATATACCTGGACGACATTCTAATCTATTTGGCCTCTCTGGAGGAACACATCGTACACGTGTCCAAGGTACTTCAGAAGTTACGTGAAAACCATCTTTTTGTTAAAGCAGAGAAATGCGTTTTTCATTCTCAGGATGTTGAATTCTTGGGGTATGACATCACCAGTCATGGAGTCAGAATGAGCCATTCCAAGGTCAAAGCCATCCTGGATTGGCCAGTGCCCGTCTCTATTAAGTCTCTGCAATCGTTTGTAGGATTTGCAAACTTTTATAGACGATTCATCCATTCTTTTTCTCGAGTAGTGGCACCTCTCACGGCTTTAACCAGCTCCAAGACTCCATTCCACTGGACACAGGAGGCCCAGGTGGCTTTCGATCTTCTCAAAGAAGCGTTTACTTCGGTTCCTGTCCTTCAACACCCAGATCCTGAATTACCGTACATCCTAGAAGCCGATGCTTCCAATCTGGCCATAGGCGTGATCCTTTCTCAGGTTTGCAAAGACACAGGGATGGAACATCCCATGGCATTTTTCTCACGTAAGCTAACCCCATATGAGAGAAATTACACGGTGACCGAGAAAGAACTATTGGCCATCAATGATGCGTTTCTTACATGGCGACACCATCTCCTTGGTGCAAAACATCTGGTAATCGTTTACTCGGATCACCGTAATCTACAGGCCATCAAAACTATGAAATGCCTTAAGGTACGCCAGGCTTGGTGGCATTCGTTTTTTGCCCAATTCAATTTCCGCATTACATACAGACCCGCAAGGGAGCACACTAAAGCAGACGCCTTATCCCATCTGCACTCCGGCATGGATAGCATGAACAGGACTAAACCACCTCTATTGGCAGAACATCTGGTTTGTGGTTGTTCTGTTCAACCCTCCTTGAAGAAAGATTCTATATTGGGTTTCATGCAATCCTCAGGAGGTACAAAACCTCCGGCTAGACATCCAGGAAGGTCTTCCGTTTATGACCGGCGCCTTGTACTTACCAACTGAGGAGACGCGTAATAAAGCGCTACATTGGGGTCATGATTCCCTGGTAGCAGCTCATCCAGGCCAGAAAAAAAATTAGAACTTCTACGCCGGTGGTGTTGGTGGCCCAATATGTCAAGAGATGTTGTGGACTATGTCTCGTCCTGCTCCCTGTGTGCACAATGCAAAACCACATCAAGCAAGCCTATGGGACTGCTATGTACGTTGCCGGTTCCACACAGACCTTGGTACATGGTCTCCATGGACTTCGTAGTCGAACTACCTCCTGTCCAGGATTACGACACGGTATGGGTCATAGTAGATTACTTTACAAAAATGGCCTTGTTTATACCATGTCAGGGAGTTCCTACCGCGAAGATACTGGCTGACCTGTTCCTTAAACACGTCTTTCGGTTCTTTGGACTGCCCTCTATAATCATCATGGACAGAGGATCGCAGTTTGCATCCCGTTTCTGGAAGGCGTTAACCTCCGCCCTTCTTATGGAAGATCGCATATCTAGTTCCTATCATCCACAAACGGGTGGGCAGACAGAACGGATTTACGGAACTATGGAACAATACTTACGCTGTCTTTGCCTACAGTATCAGTCCTCTTGGTTTTCGCTGTTGCCGGCAGCCAAATTCGCCTATAATAACTCTCGACACTCCTCCAAGGGTATGTCACCATTCTATGCTCTTTATGGTCAGCATCCACGGTCCATCCCAGTGGACTTGGTACTAAATGACAGGGTTCCTGAAGCCACTGACAATTTGATAGTGCTGACCGCTCTGCACAAAAATATCAGAAATCATCTAGTGAAGGCTCAAGCTACTGCCAAATACTACGCGGATAAGCGTCGTAGGGATGCTCCGTGTTACAAAGCTGGCATGATGGTCTGGTTGTCCACCAGAAATTTAAAAATTCCGGGCAAAGAAGCTCCTGCCTTGTTTCATTGGACCTTACAAAGTTACTCAGGTGATTAATCCAGCTGCGATACGTCTGAATCTGCCCGCACACTGGCGAGTACACGCTGTGTTTCATGTATCTTTGGTCAAACCTTGTACGTCACGGACCCGGTTGCCCATCCGACCATTGGCTGTTTCGGTGAAGGGCTCTGATGAATATGAGGTCCGTGCTATTCTGGGCTTGAGAATGCCGCCCGGGGTTCCCTATTATCTCATTGATTGGAAGGGGTATGACCCGGAGGATTGGTCCTGGAAACCTTTGTCCAATATACATGCCCCCATATTGTTACATGGTTTCCATGCGGCAAGAGGAGTGAGGCATTTTTTGGGGGATGGTGTTGTCATGCCTGCATCATCTGGCTCATTCACAATCCCTGCGCGCTCCCGCTTACCAGCGTCTTCGGCTTTCAGAATGGCTAGATCGTTCTATACACAATGGAAGCTATTTGGGAGGCGCTGTTAAGTTCGGGGCTACGATCGTATTTGCGTGTCATTTCACTTCCTGGATTTTGAGCCAGGATCAGCTGACCAACGTCTCGTCATCACGTTGGTCAGGTGTACATCAGCTGACACCATTTAGCCGATCAGATCCCAAGCAATGGTGCTTCTGATCGCGTTACTTGGCGTAATTGAGTCTGGAGCTCACTTCTCTTATATCGAGCAGACGCTCTTTCCTTGCCTTTTTCCTCCGCACGGGGTGATTATTTCACGTTGTTTTGCGACGCCCTGGCATTCTGCTCTGTTTTCTATACGTAGCCTCTGCCGTATATCCTATGCGGCACCATACAAACACTCCGCTCCAATTCCCCACAGAGTCTCCAGTCAACGCCGTGTCTCCTACACGGTCCCAAACAACACTCCGCTCCAATTCCCTGCGGAGCATCCTGTCATCCAGCCACAGGCGTGTCTTCCACGCGACGCCTAGCATCACACTGCTTCCTCGTCGTGTCCCACACAGCACTTTGCAACTCTCAGCCAAGTTCTTCACGGGACTTACAGCAACGTGCCCACGGGCATTTCCATCTGCTCCAACCTTATAAGGAATCTTCAGCTAAAGGACTACATTCCTGGATCAAGTTCTTCACCTACACCTCCTATTTGTCTCCTACCTAGTGCACTGAACTTTGGACGCTTTCCTGGGTGCACCAACCCGGCTCTAGTGCGGCCCTCGTTCCGTACGGGTTAGTTTCCTCACTTACCCTTCCTTTTTGTTGCTTCCCTGGACTTCCTCGAACTTCCTTGGACTTCCAAATGGCTTACTAAAGGTTAGTGCTTAATAGATAGGTTGTTACTGTCCTTCTCATTAGTCAACTATACTGATACATATTTTTCTCTGTCCACAGCTTGGTGAAACTTGGTCCACTCACGCCCTTCCCTCTAATTACTCTCTCTGACTTGAATCATTACCAGTCAAGAGTGGCATTAGTTAGAAGGTTTTCATTGACTGCACTACGTTCTACTTCTCCCATCATACGGTTAGAAGGAGACGCCAAGTGTATCCGGCTACCAGTCTGTATCCTTTCCAAAGAATCCAAGGCATTGTAGTCTGTATCCTGTGTATTTCAGATCTGAAAACCTGTGTCTTAACAAGTATCTACGGTCTGCCCGAAATTTGAGTTCCCGTCAATTACGATGGGCCCAATTCTTTGAAGAGTTTGATTTTGTGGTAGCCTATACTATAGGCCAGGTAGGAGCATTGGTAAGGCTGATGCAATGTCCAGGCAAGAATATCTGGAAGGGCTGTGTCAAGTAGAATGCAGTGTCATTCCGGTGGAAAAGAATGTGGGGTCAGTAACACAGGTCGTGGTTGGAGAGATACGTCAGAATTTCCCAAAAAAGGTCTGAGTGGGTGAAGAAGGGAAAGAACAGAGTGATTTGGGAAGGATTGCCTTATCAGGAAGGGAAATTGTTCCTCCCAACAGAGACTTTGCGAAACAAGGCACTGTTTTGGTGCCATAACTCACAAATGGCGAGGCACGGGGGAATCAGGAAAACACAAGATATGGTGCAAAGATACTTTTGGTGGGAGAGGTGGACTACGCAGGTACAGGATTATGTAACTAAATGTGCAACCTGTGTGCGGTCCAAGGCAGACCATTTAAAAAAGGCAGGGTTGTTGCAACCTTTGGTTACGCCCCAGAACCCATGGGAATGTGTGTCTGTGGATTCTGTCACTGAGTTACCGCAGGATGAGAATTGTGACACAGTATTGGTGGTTGTAGACTATTTGACAAAGCAGGTTCACTTCATACCATGCAATGGAATTCCCAGCACTAGTCCCAGCACTAGTTCTCCGGCATATTTATTCTTACAGCACATAGTGAGATTACATGGGTTGCATAGGACGATAGTATCGGACCGGGGATCTCAATTCACCTCCTAGTTTTGGCATGCTTTCTGTAAGTTACTTGGAATCTCCTGTGCATTATCCACCAGCTACCAGCCACAAACAGATGGGCAGACAGAAAGAGTAAACCAATAATGGAGCAATACCTCAGCTGTTTTTTGACAGAAGGCAACATTTCCTGGGTACGTTCTCTTTGGCTAGCAGAGTTTTGCTATATTAATGCTAAACACAATTTCTTAGGCATGTCACCTCATTTTTGTATATATGGGCAGGATTGTCAAATGCTACCAGAGGAAATCCCTAAATGTAACAGAATTCCAGCAGTAACGAAACGCACACGGGAGCTTCTGGAAATATGAGAGAAGGCACGCCAAAATGTGGATAAGGCTAAGGTGAACTATAAGAGACAAGCCAACCACAAGAGGCGGCTAAGTACCAAGTATGTGATGGCAGATCGAGTATGGTTATTTACACAACATATAAAATTGTTTGGATCCCGAATGTTTTTGCCCATGAACTGGATAACCCAGCCCTTTAAGATGAGTAGCAATTAGCCTGGACATGGACGGGGATGCAGATTTCTATTCATACATCAATAATCAAAATGACTCAGGTAGTTGGCAAAAGGAAGACTGTTTTAATATCAATTATCTAAAACAGGGAGCATAGCGAACATCAACAAATTCGCTTGATCCTCTTACTCAATGCTTTTAAGAAAAAAACGGAGAATTTATACACAAAACTCTTAATCAATGACGTTGACCTGCGTCACTACCAACGTCATCCTACGTGGCAAACTACAAAAACCTACGAGTATGGGTGATTGGCTCTGAGTGAACATCTAAGTGTACGATCCATACTAGTCTAAAAAAGTGTGAATATGTGATTGGTTACGTAACATCAGGTGTGGCAACTAAGCCCTGCCCTAAAAATGACCACTATGAACGTCACTAAATACACAACGTCCCATTGGTTTACACAACTATAGGACCCCTAAATACGCAGTCCTCTACAATTGTTTGGCACTCTAACCTCCGTCAGTACTTTTCCATCTACGTCTAGCAGCATGCAGGCTGGCCCTCCAGGTGCTGGTGAGCTCGCCTTAACCATTACTTCCCACCAATTAGCATATCAATCCATCATTACCTCTGTGGTCTACTGTCAATTAGGCTTTGAAGCTCGACCTTGAGAGTTTTCTTAGCTCTGAGAAATTCTGGGAGTGAAAGCACGCTCTGCCCTCGTGCGTAGGCGTGGCCATCTCGTTCGTCCAACTTGATGCTTCCATGTGACTAGAGACCATGGATTCTAGCTTCTAGTGCTTTTAATACTATTTTTTAATAGAACTCTGACGTCTTCCTTGTTATATTCATGCCTTCTGAACAGGAGTTCTGTTCTTTCACACGATTTGTATCCAATGTCAGTTTCCTCCAGTTTGATAAGGCCTTGGCTTCTTTGGCTCATCCAGCCTTGTCTGCTGCGATTCACTTTGTAATAGTTACGTTCACCTGGTCTCTGCGGAGGCATTGGGGCACGGTTGCAGCCCTCCCTGAACTTGAATCACCCCTTCAGGCCTCTCCCTCAGTAGAAAAGCTGTGAGCGGTGGAACGTGGTGATACTGCTCCTGCGTGGAGATAAGAGTGTGTGAGTGCGCCAATCTCTGATTGTTGTACCTCTCGAACCCTTCACCCCAAAGTACGGTTTCTGTGAGCATACGCCGGCCCATAACGCTCGCATGTGAATTATGGAAGATAAGCTCTCCATCCTGCTACTTCTGGCAGGGGCGCATCAAATGGGATCTAGTTACTTCACTGATAAGGATTAGTCCAGTCCAGCTGCGACTATGCTTCTCCTTATGATTGGTAAGTCTTTCTTGAGCTCTTGTGATGCTGTTCGTTCTGTTTAATGTCTTTATATGTTGCTCCTATTTATGCCCGCAATAATGTCTCTCTTCTGTTTTCTTCCCTTAGATGGAAATGCGGCCTCAATGTAGCTGTGAGACGCGAGACACAGCCGGATGGAAGATGGATGCTACTGCAATGTTCGACAGCAGGTAAGTGATGGTTTAAGGAAAAGCGCGTAGTATGGCGAAGCGCAACCTTAAACTGACAGTTTTTTCGATGTCTAACCTTTTCTTCTGTTTTTCCTTGCATGCGCTGCTGTCGACGATGGAGCGTGTCGCTCTGCGGTGCCAAGATGAAGATTTCGCCGTTGCGGAATGTGTAAAGATGAATACCTGGTTCGCCGAAGAGATGTACAGGTAAGAATAGCTTCGCCCAGTTGGTAAGTATGCTGGCAGGAAGCAGGATGTCCAGGAAGCAGGATCTTCAAAGGTAAGTCTGACCTCAGGCGACAGTGAGCGTTACACTGCTTGCAAGTGCAGAATAACGCAAAGCGTTTGCTTGAGGATCGGGGCAGCTTATATATCTGAGATCGTGGACACGCCCATTAGGGCCGGCTTACCAGGCACACCCTGCCACTCCTAGAGAGTGAGCACGTGCAAAGGCAATCCATTAGCAGCCACACCCAAGAATACACTTGGGGGTGCTTAATGGATGGAATGTTCAAGGTTAATGCATCTGAAGTGCTATGTCCATAATAAAAGCTTTTTGGTGTTAAATGGATGTTTTTGTTTACTTTTGTTCATGAGCCTGGTGCCAAAGGCGCCAGGACACTGTCCATCCAGGTCTCCTGTGCATGCGACCCCTGCATGCATGTGCCCCTGACTTCATGACCATGACAGTAATTCAATTTGCTTTTTAACTGCGACATACTAGAAATTAGGCCTTCTTGCTACTGTCCAGCACTGCTATAATGTGTAGTGGAAACATCCATCCTTTACTTGTCCATATATATATATATATATATATATATATATATATATATATATATATATATTGCCGATTGACGCAATCTATTCACTAAAAAGCTAGCCTCCAGATTACTTTGTCTGCTTGCGTTTCTTTTGCATCTGTACACGTATAAAATGACTTAATGTCTTCATCTGTTTCTATGGCATAAGCTTCTTCACCTTGATCCCAAGATGTCACTTATCCTTGATACTTTCTTGATGCCTTATAGAATATCATCATTCTCTAGTCTTTTCATCTCTTCTAGGTATGTCAGCTCAGCTCCGTGTGACGTCCCCATTCATCTTGACCCTTCATTTACTTTGCTTCTTCAGGAATCTCATTTAAACAACCATCATATCTCCTTGTGTGCAGATATGGTTTCCTCAATGGGAATCTTGCCTCTAGGATTCCCTTTGGCCTTTGTCATTTCAACTGCTCCGTTTATGTCACATACTCTGGTTTCCAACATACAGGCAATAGGGGCGGAACGGTTGAGGTGAGGGTACTTGGCTCCTCCTCTGCACTCCCCCCTCTGGGCGATTCATCGACCACTCTCTCATCATCCTTCACATCCAGGCATCCTCTTCTGAAAAAGAGCTTCTTTGGGATCCATATCTTTATGACACCCTTCAGACATCCTGCTGATTTGATGTGCTCATCTTTGTTCCATGTCATGAGACTGTATTGTCCACTTGGACTGCAATAGATCCATCTTCCCACATACTTCTTATGATTCTTTGGATACAGGAACTTGGTTCCCTTAGGTGCATGGATACTGGCCTTCACAAAGTCTCAGATCTCTTCATCTGTTAAGTCTTGGGCTTTCCATCCTGATTCGACATCGATCATGATCTTCATCCCTATGGCTTTCTTTGCTGTCTTCTTGCATTGTGAGATTATTATTTTGATCACACAGAATCTAAGCAACACCAACATGACCAGGGCTCCAAGAAACCTCAACATGTCTGCCATCCATTGTGGAATCCAAGAAAAGAGCGATCCAAACCAGATGAGATGTGGCTGAACAACCTGTGCTCATATGGAATAAAGTCAAAAGCTTCTATTGACTTAGCTGCAAAATAGTTCTCCCTCTTCATCCTCCTTATCAGCTCCACAGATCTCTTCTTCCTCAGGTGAGCATCTGCTTTTGGAAAATTATCAAGATTCAGATCACTTTTTGGAATCACTAACGCCGGAACATGGACATTCACTAATGAGCATCGTCCTCCGCAATCCTTAGGTAGCTTCATGTATGCCCTGGATCCACAAGCCCAATAATGATCCATGATAACCACAGTTCTGGTTCTCTCCAACTTTTCTTGTGCCATTATTTCTGAAGCACAGCTTTGAACTTTCCAAGGGCACTATCTGCAAGGGTCCTCCTCTGTCTTCGACCCAAGTCAGTAACTGTCAAGAATCAAGGTCCACGTAGACTATGTATACCTCCGTCCCCAAGTACCAGTCAGGGAGATAAAAAATAACTCACTGACCGATCATTGGGGCCACAGGTGGCGGAACAAGAGCACTGGGTCCCCAGGTAGCTGTAATGAAAACAGGCAGTCAGGTGTTAGTAATCACAGATGCAATACAAGAATATCTCCCTATATGTATACAGAAAACAGGACACCTACCACTTGAGCTGCTGGGGGAGGTGGTGTAAGTGAGGAGGTAAGCAGGCTTGATCTCCCACCCAAGATGGTGCAAAGCTTGTTCCCCAAGATGCTGCAGTGCTGCAAGCAAGAAGCACCAGCTGATATTGGGTCCCAAGAGGCACTTGATGGGTTGCCACCGTAGTCCACAGTTCTACTGAGAGGAGCCCGAATGGTGGTGGATAGTGCCAAGTGTGGTACATGAAGAACAGATCCAAACAAGATTCAGATGCAGAAAAGTAGGTAGAGAATATCCAGGATACTAGACAAAATGCACTGTGGCAGAAACATCAAGAAAAAAGCAGTCCGTGAGGCCGTACTTAAGTAAAGCAGTCCGAGTAATCCAACAGTAGGGAGCGCCATATCCAGGGGTTGAGCACAAGGAAATCCGTAAGCGAAGCAAGGTCGAAAGTCCAAAGAGCTGTGATCGAGGAACGCTGCTTAGCTGTTCTGACTTGAGTGTCGTGTAGACCGATGAGACCTCCGTCCCCAAGTGACGCACAGGGGAACAAAATAGAAACCCGCTGTGCGACCCTTGAGGCCACAGGTGAGAGATGTCTTCCCAGATCCACGGAGCCTCTGGAACACCGATGCTGCTGTCAAGAAGGAATGAGGTTAAGCACCAGGCAATCACAATACAGGCAGGTAAACAAAAGAATCTAAAGTGTCTTACCTATCTGGTGTAAGGGAGACCCAGGTAACCTAGTAGGGAGGTTCGAGGCTCAAAAAGATACAGCGGTCCCTGGAGTGGTAGAACCGCAGGTAAGCGTGGATACAGGTAGGCCACCTGTAAGCTACGGCTTGACTTGGGCGTAGAAGTACAGCAAGATACTCAGGGATGATCCAAAGACAAGTCGATGTGCAGTCCAAAAATCCGGCAACAGGTAAACAGTTCCAAGCAAAGGTACAAGGGGTGTCCAAGAGAGTCCAAGATCGAGTTCCGTGGTCGAGGTAGCAAGGAGCAAGTAATAACGCCAAACAGGGTCTGAAGCCAGCTGAGAAGCAATGATCGTCCTGCCTCTCAGTTCTTTATACTGTGTGTCCCTGGGTCATGTGACATCTCTGGGCCATGTGACGTCCACCAAGATCACGTGAGGAACGCCACACTGTATCACGTGACCGACGTGATGACGTAACGCCGTCCCTTCTGCGATACATCCTCCAAGGCAGTTGCCAATGCAGGAAAGGTTGTAAACGAGCCCGTACACCAAAGAAGGTACGGTGTTTTTGGTTCTGTGGGTTCACCGAATCCCTTGAGCCTCGAAGCTGGGGTGGAGATGTTTGGGGAATGTGAGCAATGTTCTGATGTGGGGAGGCCTGATGTGCTGAGGATCGCCTAACATTAGCTGGGAGAAAACACAGCTGAGAAGCGCTGCATTAATCAACCAGCGTTCATTTATCCTGTTGCCAAGGAAGCGTGATCATGTGAGCAGGCCCGCGTCAGGGCTGAGTGATCACGTGAGCGAGTCCGCGCCGCGTGACCTGGCCGCCATGCAATATGTTTTTTCTTTAGCCTCCATGACAAGTGCCAGCACGGCCAGAGCCGCCACGGAATCTGCTTCCAAAACAACGGAGTGCCCTTGATTGCTGGGGAACCATAACAATGTGCCAATCGAACACCATGCTGCAGCTGGGTAGGATGTACCTGAACCCTAAGAGAGGGATTGTTTACTGTGTGCATGTCAGAGGTGCACTGGTGTACTGTGTGCATGTCAGAGGTGCCCTGGTGTGCTGTGCATGTGACACATCCCTCCCCAAAGGTCCATGACCCCGTGGGCAAGAAGGATTGTTCCAATGGAAACGGGACACCAAGAGCGGGGCGTGGACGTTAGAAGAGGGATCCCAGGACCTCTCCTCAGGACCAAAACCAACCCAATTCACCAGGTAATACAGATGTCCCCTAGTGATACGGAACCAAGAATATCACTGACCTCATACTTGTCCGGGGAACCCCACAGGATGGGTGTAGGGGGCAGTATTGCTCAAGTGGTTGGAGGACAGGGTTTCAAGAGGGAGGTATGAAAAACAGGGTGGATGCGCTATGCAGCAGGCAAAGATAAGCAATAGGTGACATGATTGATAACTCTGGCGATCTTGTAGGGGCCACCGAAACGAGGAAGCAACTTCCGGCAGTCTGGAATGTGAAGGTGTCTGGTGGACAGCCAGACTTTGTCGCCAACAACATAGGAGGGGCCTGGAGCGCGTTTCCTGTATGCTGCGCAAAGCATGACAGTCTGTGCTTCCCTGAGATGGGTGATGGTTTGGCCCTGGATGACCGTCAGGTCTCTAAGACATGCATCAGCTGCAGGTGTTTGTGAAGCAGGAAGGTCTGTGAAGGGCAAGATCCGAGGATGCTGGCCATATAGCATGTACAATGAAGAAAATCCTGTTGATGTGTGGGGGGCGTTATTGTAGGCAAATTCAGGTATATGTAATACCTGATACCATTACTGTTGGTATTGTAGGGACAAGCAGCGTAGGTACTGCTCGAGTGTCTGGTTGATGCGTTCTGTCTGGCCATCGGTCTCAGGGTGGTAAGAAGACGAAAACCAGGCATCGATACCTAAGAGCTTTGTGAGGGCCCGCCAGAATCTTGAAGTGAACTGTGAGCCCTTGTCCATGACTAGAACAGTCAGAAGACCAAAGAGAGAGTAAACGGAGTGAAAAAACAGACCTGCCAGGGTAGGGGCCGAGGGTATACCAGAGCAAGGAATGAAACGTGGCATCTTAGTGAATGTGTCCATGACTACCCATATTGTGTCATATCCCTGTACCCTTGGCATATCCGTAACAAAATTCATGGTGACCGTATGCCATGGTCTAAGTGGAAGGGGCAGTGGTTGGAGCAGACCTAGTGGACGCCCCTTATGGGGTTTACATTGGGTGCAAATCGAGCAGTAACTGACGTAATCACATATGACCTTACACATGGTGGGCCACCAACACCAACATTGGAGCAAGGCTAGCGTGCGTTTTTGGCCTGGATGTCCATTGATTGGGGCGTCATGAGACCATTCTAGAGCATGGATGCGGATGTCTTGGGTAGGTAGCTATAGCCTGTTTCTGTACGAACGGCAAACCAATCAAGAAACACCGGATCCCAATCACGTGCTAGCCCAGGATGAAGGGAAACCCACTGTCGGATAGCAGTCAGCAAACATGCAGTTGGAGTGCATAGGCAAATGACGTGTTTTCTCTCCAACAATGTATCAGGGAAGCGAAGAGAGAGTCCCCGCCCAGCAGGCGTGACAGGGCGTCCGCATTACCATGGATGGCACCGGGGCAATGGCGTATGACAAAATCGTAGGAGGAAATGAACAGGTGCCATCAGACCTGTCGACTGCGTTTCAGAGCTGCAAGGTCCTGTAGGTTACGGTGGTCTGAATAAACCGTGATTTGGTGCTTGACCCCCAGCAAATGGGGCCTCCAGATCTGGAATGCGTCCTTCACAGCGAAAAGCTCCTTCTCTGTGTCAGTGTAATGGGCTTTCTGTAGGGGTGAACTTACAGGAGTGATAGGCCACAGGGTGCAGGAGGCCAGTGGCCAGACATGTCTGAGACAGAACTGCACCTGGGGTTTAGGAGGAAGCGTCTGCTTTGACAACACAAGGCAGCTCTTCGTTAGGGTGTTGGAGTATAGGGAGCGGTAGTGAATGCAGACTTCAAAGCCACAAAAGCCTCTTGTTGTGCTGAGGTCCAGATGAAAGGGTTTTGGGGACTGGTGAGTCTGGTCAACGGGCGGCAATGGCAGAGAAGCCGGAGATGAACCGCTTGTAGAAATGTGCAAACCCAAGGAATGACTGCAGGGATTTAATGGTCGTAGAGACAGGCCAGTTGAGGACTGCGCTGACTTTGGCAGTGTTCATGGAAAGACCACCGGATGTGATATGGAACCCTAGAAAGTCCACTTCAGTGGCATGAAAAAGGCATTTTTTGGGTTTGGCATAGAGGGCGTTGGTCTTTAGTCGAGTGAGAACCTCCCGGACGTGTGTGACATGTGTCTGCAAGGAGGGGGGAATATCAAAATATGATCGAGGTAGATGACTACGTAAACGTCGATGATGTCATGAAACAGGTCATTCAGCAATCTCTGAAAGGTTGCTGGGGCATTGCAGAGACCGAAGGGCATGACCGTATATTCATACAGACCATGCCGGGTGAAAAAAGCAGTCTTCCATTCATCGCGCCTCCTGATATGGACCAAGTTGTAGGCCCCGCAAAGGTCAAGTTTGGTGAAAACCGTGGCATGGTTAAGTCGATTGAGTATGGGGTTGATGAGTGGTATGGGGTACCTGTTCTATATCGTTACTTGGTTGAGCCGCCTGTAGTCCACACAAGGACGGAGGTCACCTTCCCTTTTTGGCACAAAAAAGATAGGGCTGGCCGCCGGTGATTGTGAGGGTCAGATGTGCCCGAATCGGAGGGAGGTTTGTAGGTACTCCTTCACAGCAAGGTCTTCTGAAGGGGACAGCAAGTAAATACAGCCATATGGCACGACTGCCCCAGGGATGAGGTCAATGGGGCAGTCGTAGGGCCGATGAGGTGGGAGGTGTTCCGCACACCCCTTGTCAAAAGCCTAAAGAAAATCATGGTATTCTACAGGGAAGCTGGAAGCGACCACTCCCACAACACGACTTGGAGAATCGAGGTCCATGACATGAGGATTGTCCAATGTCAGTTGAGCAAGGGTACCTAGTGCCTGGGATGACGAGACCATGCCCTCAGGGGAGGTGAGGCAGTGTACCTGACAGTGGGGTGACTCAAACAAGACAGAGCCCTGAGCCCAGTCAATGACAGGGTTATGAACCCGCAGCCAGGGTATGCCAAGGATGAGACCAAACTGAGGCGTGGTGATCAGGTCAAAAGACACAACCTCTCTGTGGGTGTCATGAATGACTAACGTCAAAAGGGCTCTCTGTTGCTTTATAGGCCCTGAAACCAGTGACAAACCGTCCACTGCTTGCACTGACTCAGGGTGTTTCTTGTTCTGCAAGGGCAGGTTGAGGGATGCTGCTAAAGAGATGTCCACATAATTGCCCGTGGCACCTGAGTCTATCACTAAATGAACCTGGTGTTTGTTGTCGTCTGAGGACAGTAAGAGGGCTTGGATCAACATGGGTCTTGTGAGACCGAGAGGTGGCACCAAGGGGGTCGAGTGCAGGCCCGTCCGTGCACCCAGGTCTAGGGACGAGCCTTCTGAAAACCCAGTGGTTTAGGTTTGGGGCGTCTTGGACACTTTTTAACAAAGTGACAATTCAGACCACTATAGAAGCAGGCATTAGATGTCCTACGTCGTTCTCTTTCTATGGCAGTGATTGGACTGCGGATCCTCCCTATCTGCATAGGCTCACCACAAACATTGTTAGGCGGAGGGCCGACAGTGAAGGGTAAACTAGGACTTCTTCCGGTTTCCATCTTACGTTCGGCCCTCCGGGTGTCCACCTAGAGAACCAGGTCTACAAGTTTTGGGTATTGGGCTGGCAGGGAAGGCACTACAGCAAGCGCATCCTTCATGGTGTCGCATAAACCCCTGTAGAAGATGACAGCCTTTTTGTTCAGGCCAGGCCGTCTCCATTGACAGTTGATTAAACTGGGTGATGTAGTCAACCAGGGAGGTCTTCTCCTGGGCGAGGTCTAGGAGTTCCAGGTCCCGAGTTTGGGCCTTATGACGAGTGTTGAAGACTCTCGTCATTTCCGCCACCAAAAGATCGAAATAATACATCACCGGGCTATTGCCTTCTAATAAAGGATTGGCCCAGGCGGCTGCTATGCCGCCGAGTTGGGAGAGGGTAAAGGCTGCCTTAGTAGTGGAGTCAGGGAAAGCCTTGGGACAACACAGGAAGTGGAGTTTGCATTGATTCAAAAATGTTCGGAATTTCCGAGGATCACCTTGAAACTTCTCTGGGGCTGCCAGGGGAAATGGTGTGGGTACGTAAATAGGAGCCTGTGGAGAGGGGTTACCAGAGGGACCGGGCTGGAGCCGGGGATCCCCAAATTCGGGATCTGCGGGTAAGGCATGACGCTCACTTTGGATGGTATCTAACCACTGATGTATGCTGGCTGTAGTGGCCGTCATATCAGCCCATAGCACTGTGATTGCCTGGACCGAGGCAGCCACTGGGTCCCTAGCGGCGGTATCCATAGACTGAGCGGAAGAGCTTCTCAGCCTGTCAAGAATCAAGGTCCGCGTAGACTATGTATACCTCCGTCCCCAAGTACCAGTCAGGGAGATAAAAAGAAATCAATGACCGATCATTGGGGCCACAGGTGGCTGGAACAAGAGCACCGGGTCCCCAGGTAGCTGTAATGAAAACAGGCAGTCAGGTGTTACTTATTGCAGATGCAATACAAGAATATCCCCCTTATGTGTACAGACAACAGGACACCTACCAGTTGAGCTGCTGGCGGAGGTGGTGTAAGTGAGGAGGGAAGCAGGCTTGTCCTCCCCCCCGAGATGATACAAAGCCTCTTCTCCAAGATGGTGCAGTGCTGCAAACAAGAAGGACCAGCTGATATTGGGTCCCAAGAGGCACTTGATGGGTTGCCACCGTAGTCCACAGTTCTACTGAGAGGGGACCCAATGGTGGTGGATGGGGCCAAGCGTGGTACACGAAGGACAGATCCAAACAAGATTCAGATGCAGAAATGTAAGTTGAGAATATCCAGGATACTAGACAAAATGCGCTGTGGCAGAAACGTCAAGTAAAAAGCAGCCCGTAAGGCCGTACTTAAGTAAAGCAGTCCGAGTAATCCAACAGTAGGGAGCTCCGTATCCAGGGGTTGAGCAAAAGCAAATCCATAAGCGAAGCATGGTCAAAGTGCAAAAAGCTGTGATCGAGGAACGCCACTTAGCCGGGAGAAAAACACAGCTGAGAAGCGCTGCGTTAATCAACCAACGTTCATTTATCCCGTTGCCAAGGAAGAGTGATCACGTGAGCGTGCCCGTGTGAGGGCTGAATGATCACGTGAGTGGGTCCGTTCTGCGTGAACTGGCCGCCGTGCAATACATGTTTTCCTTAGTCTCCATGAAAACTGCCAGCGCGGCCAGAGCCGCCACAGAACCTGCTTCTGAAACAACGGAGCGCCCTGGATTGTTGGGGAACCATAACAACGTGCCAATCGAACACCATGCTGCAGCTGGGTAGGATGTACCTGAACCCTAAGGGAGGGATTGTGTACTGTGTGCGTGTCAGAGGTGCCCTGGTGTGCTGTGTGTGTGACAGTAACTTAGCAAGTCTTGGCCATAATGGCTTACAGCCATTCTGTACAATATCAGTGGCAGGTTTGTAACATCCAATGACCACCCAGGCTCTGCAGATTACCACACCTTCTTCCCATCCGTCTGGTGATAACACTGATCCCCAGATTTGCATCTGTCCTCTGTTCATCCACCTTCGAATGTCTTCTACAGATTTTCCTGGACTCTCCAGTCTTCTGTTTACTTCCCATCTGATTCCATCTCCTTTCACTCAAGGCTTCTCATATCATATCACATGATCCTTTGTATGAGCTCTGTTTCTTGTCTTTGTATCTTGGATATAGTCATCTTCGTCTGGATCTGTCCATTCAGTTGCCCATTTGAGTTAGGTATCTTAGCCCATGAACTGGCCTCTTGTTTTGCAAAGTACTGTGTGCGAAAGACAATGAGCTGTCTGGACATCTATATCGATAGCTATGAAGATCTTGGATTTTCCCATACTGTAAGGCAGGAGTGCACACACAAAGCATTCCTCCTTCGAAGGTCTTCTTCCCACTTCCTTTATATGTTGATACCATATGTTGATTCCCAAGTGAGCTGTACTGTCCAGGTAATCATTTAGTTCGAAATATCCTCTTTGGTGCTTCTTCTAGGCCTCATTCTTCTCATGTGACCTTCCATATTCATTTCATGAAGTGTGTTAGCATAACTCCTTAAAGCTGGGTTAATCATGGGTACACCT
This sequence comes from Ambystoma mexicanum, assembly GCF_040938575.1. Classification (NCBI taxonomy): domain Eukaryota; kingdom Metazoa; phylum Chordata; class Amphibia; order Caudata; family Ambystomatidae; genus Ambystoma; species Ambystoma mexicanum. The sequence goes on along the minus strand of NC_090938.1, from coordinate 800,259,620 downwards.
ACATGGGTTATCCGAGTAGGAGAAAGTTCAGAAAGTTTCATCCTCTCAACATACCATTTAGGCATGAAAATGTCTCGCAAAATCTCCATGTGTGACTGTCTCATAGGAATTATCTTTGGGTCATTTATCACAGGACCAAGTGTAATTGCATGCATTACCTGTATAGGCTCACTGTCCAACAACCTATTTTCCTTCCTGTCTTGCCAAGCCTGTCTTTTGTGGCCTAAAAGGGTCTCTAAGACACTTCTTGCATGTGAATGATTGTTAGTGACACTTATCTCAGACTCAGGTAATTTGTTATCTTTCTTTGGAACAGGAATGACTACATAGGGTCTTGGGTGCTGCCACGATTGTACCTTCCTTCTGCTCAGGGAGATTGACAGGAGTCTTAGCTCCATGTACATTTATGCGATATGACGTATGTACTGTGAGAGAGAGTAGTATTATTATGAACAAGATACAAGCACAAATGATGCATAAGTACGACCATTTACAGCAACAACTTATTTCACATCTTGGATGTCTCCCAGAATCTGGCATAACAATGTTACTACTAACACTTCCCATCTTTATTGCCTAAGGAAAAAAAAAGTAACTTTAATACATCAGCATTGTACACTGCTTCTTGAAGCTGTTATCTCGACTCATCAACTTGTCCTTGATCAGCTGTCTGCTTATTGGATAACAAGAACAAACTCTTGATATATCCATGGAACCAGTTTTTAACCAGACGAAATGTGGATGCCTCTCCAGCAAAAAGAAAAACAACTTCAGTAAGTCTAAACAAGTACAATGACATACACCAGTTCCCAGTCGATTCCTCGAATCTGCCTTAGACCAGATGACATGATGTATTTCTTTCAGCATGAAACAAAAGTTCTATCTGACCAGCAATCTTTCGATCTGTCCTTCAAAGGAAAGTTTCATTCGGACCTTGAAGTTCTCACAGAATAAGCATTTACTTGCAGTATGACGCCTCTCAAGATTTCATTTAGTGCTGCATTGTTTCTCGGATACCTTAGGAATGGGTGCACATCAGTGTGTCTTCCAACAAGATGCAGGTATTCTTCAATCAGAGGATAGAAAACCACACTGACCAGTCTGTGAGCATCATCAGCAGATAGGGGCATTTGTCCTTTGCCCACTGTACTCTGGCAACTGCAAAAGTGCTCGATGATTGCTGTGAGCAACCTCCTTGCGATCGGACCATTCTTAGGATCTTGCGAAAAACACATACGCTAGTAGTTCTCCCCACGATAGCCGGATAAGTTCGCAGAATGAAGAGAAAAACTTCAAATATGATCCTTGAAACGTTGTCATTGGGAGTCACCATGGGCAAATCCAAATAGAAAATCAGTGAGAAATGAATCAGGGTACTGCGCCCTCTTCCAATTGTCGAAAATGAACTCAGAATTTGGCATATTTCTCTTCTTATCAAGACTTAAAGCATGCCTCAATCCAAAGTTTAATAAGCTCCTGCAGCTTTAAGAACAAAAGATCTTCCCTTAACCCTGAAATGACTGCAGAGAGTGTTCGAATCAGTTTCCCTTAACGCTTTCAGAAGTGAATAAAAGAGTGTCCTGAACTAAGCTACAGTCAAATGAAGTATTTTCTTTTATTCGACAGCCTCTGCGTCCTTCTTCCTTGTCATAGACCTTGTCTGCATTCTTCCCCAATGCTTGCTTCTGAAGGGGGTGGGGGCAGAGTGGTTTCTCCAGCATAAACTTTTACGTCACCTAAAAAGGTCCAAGCATGTCTGGGTTGTACTCTGACTGCAGACGGCGTGATGTCTTCCACAATGAAAGGGCCGTTAAATCTGGGCTCGTGCCACTTCCTTGTGAAATTACATATTAGGACCGCATCTCCGGGGAATAGTGTTATGCACCAACCATGGAAGATAAGGTATCAATGGAGATACACCTAACATGGATGCCATTAGTTTCCAGTAACGTTCTAGTCTTCCACCAAGATGGCGTCCAGAGCGTATATACGCTCACACACCGTAACATTGGTGCGTTGTATCATCGTTTACTCGTAACTTTGGTTGCTTCCTTTTTGCTCGTGTTTCTCTGTTTTACAGAAGCCTTTACTTCAACCTTATCTTTCGCATTTTCCATCTGCAGTCACTCGCAATGCTATTTTCTTACAGGTTTTTCCTTGTTTAGCGGTGTCTATCTGGTAAGATCACAGGGGTTTTTTGTTCAGCTCCTTCTTCGGTTCTCTCCCATCATCTTTTGTTTCTAACTAGTGTAATTGTTGTGTATCGACTGTCTTGACTGTCTTGACTGTTGTGTAGGCAGAAGAAACCTCTGTCCACAAGTGTCGCACAGAGATAGTCCAAACCACTCTCTGTACAACCTTTGAGGCCACAGGTGGGAGATGTTCTTCCAGAGATGTGGACTTCTGTGAACCCCTGGGCCACTGTAAAGAAACACCGGTTAAGTACTTAGTGTTACTCACCACTCCGAAATAGGCTCAAGATGAGGATGAGTGACCTTGGAGATGATGGTTGTACAAGAATCGATATTCAGCCTTCCATCCCAGCTCCCCTGAGTACAAGACTCAGGCTTCCTCAAAGAGGGGCTCTTTTCTACAATGTACCTCTCTGCTGTTTCGATTGGGACAGACAGAGGTGTCAATTTAATAAAAGAGCGGGGAGAAACACACCGCCAATACCAATGCTGCAAAGGAATACAAAGATATTAGACAGTGTTGAAAATAAACCAAGTAATCAGAACAGCAGTATTTTACAGGAATATACCTAGGTAAGTATTGGAGTGGAGCTTCCCTGGGTGAATCTACAAAAAATTTGAATAAGCACAATGAGTGGGAATAATTCTAAAGAGACTTCCTAAAGTATCGAACCAATAACAACTAACCTGAAGTATGGATATTTTGAGGATGGAAAGTAGTCCATGAGACAGAAGACAACGAAAGGAGAAAATAACAAACAGGAATGTTAGTATAGGGAACTAGCCCTGAATGGCACAAGGGTCGCACTAGTGCCGGGTTGGTGCAGTATCAGCAAAGCGTTTATATGCACTTGAAGACAAGTTCACAATATAGTCACTCAATGTCCCAGAATCCAACAAAAGGCGAAGATCCAAACAAGGCCGTGGAGAAAATTAATAGCAGGGATGGAATAGCCAATTACAAGTATGTACCTGAGCACACACACATCCAGATAAGGCGTAAAAAAGTTCCGGATGGTTGATAGCATGTCACCTGCGAGGAAGGTAAAGTGGTTCCGCGTCTAGTAGCAGCTAGCTGGAATAAAGTACCGCAAGAGACAGCAGGAAGCAGGATCCAATAACGTTCCGGGTCAAAAGCCAGACGAGTACGACAGGAATAAAGGAGGAGGCAAGCCAATCCAGAAGCCAGGTAAGGGTCAAAAACCAGGTAAGCAGATTAAGAATTTGTGCGGAGAAGACACGAAGGAGTAAACGGACGTAACCGCTGTAGCTTGTAACGCTAATTAGCAGCAACAAGCCCCTTGAAAGACGGTTGTTTTAAAGCCATATGGGGGCGTGTCTTGCCATACGTTTTCCACGTACAGGATGTGTCAGCTGACACGGACTCCGTCGTAGTTTGTACAGGCGCCATGGCAACCTGTATCTGGTCCACAGAGGAGCTAGTAAAGGAGTCGTATTCTGCAAGGAAGCCCGACGTGTAACAGCATCCTCCCCCAAAGACACCGGCAACCCCCTGGCGGAATGGAAACTCCTCAGAAGCTCCGGACAATGTAAGTTGGACAAAGGCTCCCAGGTACGGTCCTCAGGCCCATAACCTTTCCAATCCACAAGGTAGAACAACGTACCTCTAGACACCCTGCAGTCCAGGTATGCGCAAAACCTCGTACTCCTCCTCTCCATCCACCAAGATCGGCGAGGGATGTGTAGGTAGACGAGTTCCCTGGATGAAAGGCTTGATCACGGAGACGTGGAAAACCGGATGTATACGCCATGAGCACGGCAGGGAGAGCTTGACCGCCACAGGATTAATAACATCAGTAATGGCATAGGGTCCCACGTATTTAGGCAAAAGCGAACGTTTGCCCACAATTTGTAAATTACGGGACGACAACCACACCTTCATGCCGCTCCGATAGACCGGTGCTGGGGATCGATGCACATCGGCATATTTTTTGGCACGGTCTTGAGCTCGGTGCAAATGACAGCGTACATCCCGATGAATCTTATCGAGATCTCTCACGCAGTCTCTTGCTGCTGGATTGACAGCCGGCAATACCGGATCAAGTGGGAGTGCCCTAGGATGACCACCACACAGGGCAAAAAAGGCAGAAACCCCTGTTGTGTCATGACCCGGCGAAATTGCCCCTTCTGGACCTCATGGTCATTGTCACTAAGGGCTTGTACTCCTTGTTCCTCCCAACATGGCCGTACCAAGCTCCGTGCTACGCACTAGCTTTCACGTCGTGGCACGTACTATAAATTGGTCACGCCCCTGCGGGTCCGCGCGTCTCAACGCTATCTTCGGTAGTGACCCGACGTGTGCTTACTTTCTACATTGGTTTCCTTTGATCCTCTTACTTCCTTCCTTGCCTTTTATCCTGTTCCTGGATTTCCCCCCCTACTTACTCGTTCATCACTAATCCTGGATACCCTGGAACCACGAACTTCCCGGAACTCTGAACGCGTCCTGCAACCTGACGAGGCTCGGGCGAGCCTATTCAAGACCTGAACCATCCACAGGAAGAGTCCTGCGGCCGAACAAGGGAGATCCCGATCACAGGTGAGACGGGGGGAGATTTACGACAGTTTGAGACGCCAAACGATCAATACGGATTCTACCAAGGAGAATGCTATTCAGGACCTGATGTGCGGAATGCAAGAACTTTCCATAGAGATGCAGAATTTAAAAGCCGAGAATGCGGCGCTAAGACAGCTTGTCTTGTCACGTGACTCCGCGAACAAGGACAGCGTATTATTGGGAGGAGTGGTTGATAAATACGACGGTTCAACAAAGACCTTACGTGGATTCCTGGATTCTTGTTTGGTACATTTTACCTTCAAGCCCTACTATTTCTCAACTCTTAGGGCTAAGGTGGGCTTCATAATATCGCATCTTTCCGGTAATTCCCTTACATGGGCCACTCCTTTACTCAATTCAGGAGATGCTCTCCTGGATGATTATGAAGGGTTCATCGCGGAACTCAAGACCATGTTCGAACGTCCAGAGCTGGTCCACGGTGCTCAAGAGAAGTTACTCGACTTCCAACAAGGATCCCAAGACATGTTGACCTATGTTACCAGATTCAAACAGCTAGCCAAAGAGGCGGACTGGCCCCTGGAAGCCAGTTTTACCTTGTTTCGCAGAGGTCTAAATGAAGAGATTAAGGACGAATAAGCCAGAGTGGCACGTCCTAGTTCATTCCAGGCCCTCCTGGACTTGTCTATGCAAATAGACTTCAGAATCCAAGAAAGAAAGGCCGAAAAGAAAAAGAATAAAGTCTCAATTCAAAGAAACTCCCCAAAGAATACTACAAGGACCGAATCTGCCAAGAATCCGAGCACTGATTCTGAACCCATGCAACTTGGAGCCTTTCGTGGACCAATTTCCCCGCAGGAAAGGTTAAGAAGGATACACACAGGCTTATGCATGTATTGTGCCTCAGATAAACATTTAGTTAAAGAGTGTCCTCTGGCTCCTCCCCGATGCTCGGGAAACGCCAGCTCCCGATCCTAAATGGAGCAAGGTTTCGGGAGAGCGATGTTTGCTCCACATCAATTCCATCCTTGAACTCTCCTGAACAAAACAAACTGGTGATATTACAGGCCTTTTTATCGCCATTCAAGGACAAGGTCTACCCCATACTGGCCTTGGTGGATTGCGGAGCAATGGGAGTCTTCATTGATCAAGATTGGGTCAGAAGTCATAACATTCCATATGAAGCAAGAAGTTTTTCACAGCCAGTGGAAGCAATTGACGGAAGACCTCTTTCCTCAGGACCCATAAGTCTGCAAACAAGGGAGATCCATCTTTCCATAAATCATCATCAAGAAAGGATTGTGTTTGACATTATAAAATCAGCCCATTACCCCTTGGTTCTGGGCATGCCCTGGTTACAAAAGCACAATCCATATATTAACTGGACGGCCGGATCCTTATTCCTGGGCTCGGAGTTCTGTATGAACCATTGTTTAAACCTGGATACCTCAGTCACAGCTCCTATAAATCTACCAAGGTGTCCAGAGACACCACTCATGGTTTCCAATATTGTACAAGTTCCAGAGATCTATCAAGGGTATGCTGATGTATTCTCTACTGCCATTGTTCAAGCCTTACCTCCACATAGACCCGAAGACTGTGCCATAGATACTGAACCCTCAGCAGTGATTCCCTTTGGCAGGGTGTTTATCCTTTCAGAACCCGAAAAGAGAGCCCTCCGGGAATACCTAGACACTAATCTTGAGAACGGCACCATAAGACCTTCAAAATCACCAGCTGGTGCTTCATTGTTCTTCGTTCCAAAAAAGGATACCAAAGAGCTCAGACCTTGCCTGGACTATCGGGGCCTAAATCAATACACCCTGAAAGACAGATACCCACTACCCCTGATCTCGGATATCCTTGAAGCTTTGAGAGGTGCAGTGATATTCACGAAACTGGATCTCCAAGGTGCTTACCATTTGATCCGTATCCGGGAAGGAGACGAATGAAAAACAGCCTTTAGAACACCCTTTGGTCACTTTGAATACCTAGTCATGCCCTTTGGTCTGACTAATGCTCCCGCAGTCTTCCAGCGTTTTATGGATAGGGTGTTCTCCGACATGTTATTTCTCAATGTTATCATCTACTTGGATGACATATTGATCTTCTCCAAGGACTCCTTGAAACATGAAGAACATGTAAAAGCAGTACTTCAACGTCTCCGTGAAAATCAACTCTTAGCCAAACCAGAAAAATGTTTGTTTCATGTTACATCAGTTCACTATCTGGGATTTGTCCTCAGTTCAGAAGGAATTAGTATGGACCCTTCAAAGGTGAAGGCCATACTGGCTTGGCCCGCCCCAACATCTGTTAAGCAAATACAATCCTTCCTGGGGCTTGCCAACTTCTACCGGAAATGTATTCCCACCTTTTCTGAGATTGTTCAACCCATTGTTAATCTCCTGAAGAAAGACGTTCCATTTAACTGGTCTATACCACAAGACAAGGCATTCCAACCCTTGAAAGAAGAATTCACTCAGGCCCCCATCCTGGCCCAACCTGACATAAATCGTCCTTTTCTAGTGGAAACTGATGCCTCCAATTACGCCATAGGAGCAGTTTTAAAACAAGAATCCGATGATAAGTTGGAACATCCCATTGCTTATCTCTCATGGACCCTGACCACTGAGACTCACTACTCAGTTCTGGAGAAGGAGTTATTGGCTATTCGTCATGCTTTCACTGAATGGAGACATTAACTCCTGGGTGCTAAATATCCAGTTCAAGTCCGTACTGATCACCGAAATCTTCAGGTCCTACAATCCATGGAGTGCAGGAACAGTAGACAAGCTCGATGGGCCTACTTCTTTGCTCAATATCAATTTCAAATTTCACATGTTCCTGGATCGCAAAACTTGATTGCCGATGCCCTTTTTTCGGCGTCCCGACTACGTTCCCTTGGAGGATAAGATCTATCCTAAAATGTTTCCACCCACAATCTTTGTAGCTCAAGCGATCAATCTCCTGGAAGAAATCAGAGCACAGACTCAATTATCTGAACTCTGGAAGGACATATCGAAGAAAAATCCCTGGCGTCTGACAATCAAGGAAGGATATTTATTCAAGAACAATTCAGTGGTCATTCCGACAAAAGAACTTCAACAGAAGGTAATGAATCTATGCCATGATACTCTTCACTCCGGCCATCGAGGAGTAACCAACACCTTCCGTTTTATACAAAGACAGTTCTGGTGGCCAGGGATGAAGTCCAGTGTAGTTCAATACATCAAGACCTGTGCTATTTGTTGTCAGAACAAATACGATAATCAGAGGCCGGCGGGTCTGCTTCTACAACCTACGTTGCCAACCAGACCCTGGGAAGTTATTGCCACTGACTTCATTGTTGAATTACCACCTTCCCGAGGATATACAACCATCATGGTAACCATTGACTTGTTCACTCATCTAGCTCATTTTACACCATTGTATAAACTACCATCTTCCTCAGAACTTGCTGGAATTTTCCTGGAACATATTTTTCGTCTTCATGGCCTTCCTTCCTAGATTATTTCGGATCGGGGACCTCAGTATATTTCACAATTCTGGAAACATCTCTGTCGTGTTCTAGGAATCCAACGTGCCCTTTCTTCAGGCTATCATCCACAAACCAATGGGGCAACGGAACGAGTAAATCAAACCCTGGAACAATATCTTCGTTGTTTTGCCACCAAGGTTCAAGACGATTGGTCTCTCCTTATACCTTTAGCCGAATTCTCCTACAATAACTCAGATCATTCAGCTCTCAAGATCAGCCCTTTCTATTGCAGTCAAGGTTATCACCCGTCTGTTTTACCATCAGTTCTTCCAGAATCTACTCCGGTACCTACCCTTGACTCTTGGATTCAGACGCTGATCGACTTACAAAGAGAGGCAAAGGATCAGTTAGAACAGGCCCAGACTCGAACCAAAAGATATGCGGACTCTAAGAGAAGACCATCACCTTCCTATTCAGTTGGCGATCAAGTCTGGTTAGCCTCGACATCTACGACCAAACAAATTAGCTCCTCGCTATTATGGTCCATTTTCTATAAAGGAGATCATCAATCCTGTCTCCTTCCGACTTAAGCTCCCGGATTCCTGGAAGAAGATACATCCAGTCTTCCATACTTCCCTGTTGAAACCCTACGTTAGTTCTATTCGAAAACCCTGCAAACCCACACCTGTTGTTGTGGACAACCAGTTGGAATATGAGGTGTCCAGGATATGTGATTCCAGGTATAGGAGGGGTCGACTACAATATCTTGTCGAGTGGAAAGGCTACCCCCCTAGCGAGAGAACATGGGAACCAGTTTCTAATTTAAAGACCCCTCGTTTGCTCAGAAGATTCCATCTTATTCACCCAGGCAAGCCTGGAGGAACCAGTCTTCGGAGGGGGCATGCTGTCATGACCCGGAGAAATTGCCCCTTCTGGACCTCATGGTCATTGTCACGAAGGGCTTGTACTCTTTGTTCCTCCCAACATGGCTGTACCAAGCTCTGTGCTACGCACTTTCACGTCGTGGCACGTACTATAAATTGGTCATGCCCCTGCGGGTCCGCGCGTCTCAACGCTATCTTCGGTAGTGACCCGACGTGTGCTTACTTTCTACATTGGTTTCCTTTGATCCTCTTACTTCCTTCCTTGCCTTTTATCCTGTTCCTGGATTTCCCCCCCTACTTACTCGTTCATCGTTAATCCTGGATACCCTGGAACCACGAACTTCCCGGAACTCTGAACGCGTCCTGCAACCTGACGAGGCTCGGGCGAGCCTATTCAAGACCCGAACCATCCACAGGAAGAGTCCTGCGGCCGAACAAGGGAGATCCCGATCACAGGTGAGACAGGGGGAGATTTACGACATGTTGATGTATGCATAGAGTTGTTATATGCAAACTCCGCGTAAGGCAGAGAAGTAAACCAGGACTGTTGGAACTGAAGGCATAAACAGCGTAGGTACTGTTCGATAGTAGCGTTGGTTCTCTCAATCTGCCCATCCGTCTGAGGATGGTATGCCAAGGAATAACTGTCCTCGATGCCCAGGGAATCTGTAACAGCTTTCCAGAATCGTAAAGTAAATTGTGTACCTGTCACGACTCGCTCCCTTCGCTCCCGTTCCCACCACTTGGGGGCATGATTTGGGGTTTATTCCCTACTGGACCTTTCCTCCGAACCTTATGCTACAGTGCTGTGATGAATTGGGAGCGCTAAATCCCTATTTTCCAAGCTACTTCCCTTCCGGATCCATTCCAGGTTTTTGGCAGCCAGCATGCTTCTTTAACCAAATGACTATGCTTCCCAGAATGCCTGGCCCACTGCTCCACCTCCACCCTTGCAGGACAAGGTTGGGTGGAGGATAGGTAACAGCTGTGGCTGCAGGTGCAGCAATCAGCACACCTGAGGCGTGTGCTCGTTAAGCAGCTTTAAAAGCCTCAGTCTTACTTCAGTCCAGCGCTGGTCATCGTTTGCAGTGTTTCTGTTGTGACTAGTCCCTTGTTCCTTGTTCCTTGCCTTTGTACTAGTTCCTAGTTCCTGTTTTCTTGTTCCTCCGCCCTGAATCTCGGATTCATGCACTAATTGATTTCTGCTCCCTTGATTCCCTTTTTGTCTTCCTCTGTTTGCAGGCAGCATTTCTCAGTGCTTTCCCCTTTTAGATGCAGCCCAGTTTGTCTGTGTTCTATATTTCTTTGACTCTGTCCTTTGCTGCTGTAAACCCGTATGCCTTAGCCTTCCTCTTAGATTAGCTTCCTGTCTTTTCCTTGGAGGGGTAGGGAGAAGTTTGCATTGGTTATTTCGTTTTTCCCTGCTCCTGATCCTTACTTTCTATTGGGATCCATTCCATGTTTTCCATTGCACTTCTGCATTTATTTCCCATTTGATTATTAGGTGTGGTGTGCGGTTGTAGCTAGCTCCTGTGTGAATGCTTATGTTTTTCTCACTAATTTGTAATCACTATTCCAACTTAGGTATTTAGTTTTCCTCCCATTGCTGTTAGCCTTTCGGGGTCCCAGTTTCATCAACAGGATTCGTGGGCTAGCTGACATTCAAGAGGTTTATCTCGTCCTTGTGAGTACAGTTCTTTAGTTCCCTTATTTAATACCATCAAGAGTGTTAGTTCACAGATCCTGTCATTGCTTGCCCTCCACGTGGGTTTAGCGCTGTCAGTACCTGTAACAGCAATTGGGGGTAAGGCGCTTGCCGACTTTCCTCGCGGTCAGGTGCTTACCCCACATCCCTTTTCATATATTGGTTTTGATGTCACACTCTATTTGCACTCCTGGGTTCTAGCATACATGAGTCGTTGTTCCTGTGTGCACATTTCCCTTGCCATATTCGCTGCCTTTGTACTCGCCTGACTAATCCTGACAGTACCATGGTCGGAAACAATGACCGAGGGTAACCCAAAGAAACGAAACACATTCGTCATGAACAGTCTCGCCAATTCCGGAGCCGAAGGCAAGCTGGAACAAGGTATGAACAGTGCATATTTTGTGAAATAATCCACAATCACCCAAATGGTGTCATGACCCTGGACGTCGGGGAGTTCCACAATGAAATCCATTGACACCATCTGCTAAGGTTTGTACGGAACAGGCAGAGGTTGTAATAAGCCTACTGGTTTGGCTCTAGAGGTCTTACATTGAGTGCATACGGAACAGGTCAAAATGTAGTCCTTTACATCGCCAGCCATGGAAGGCCACCAAGCCCAACGCTGTAAGGCCTCAAGAGTTTTTTGACTTCCTGGATGTGCTGCAACCAAAGAATCGTGGGACCACTGGAGAGCTAAGGTTCTAGCTTGACCTGAGGGTACATAGACGCGCCCTTGGATAAATGGCATACCCTGAATTACTAATAGGTTGAAATCAGCGATTTCTTTTGGATGGGTTGAGACCCAATCAAGGATGATTGAACGCAAAGAGGGCTGAACCGAACACCCGCAAACAACTTTGTTCGGTAGGAGAGGAAGTGCTTCGACCTGTTGGGGCTGGCCACCCGCATGGAGGCGAGAGAGAGTGTCAGCGGAAACTTGAGCTTTAGCAGGACGGTATGTGATAACAAATTGGTACTGTGAAAATAATAAATGCCACCGCGTCTGTTTAGCTGTAAGGCATTTCATAGATTTGAAGGCTGACTACGATGGTCCGAGTATACCATTACAGTGCGTTTGGCCCCCAGAAGGTGATGTCTCCATTCCTAAAATGCGTCTCTGATGGCTAAGAGTTTGCGTTCCGTGATGGAATAGTTCCTTTCGTAAGGTGTCAATTTACGAGAGAAGTAGGCAACACGATGAATCTCGCCCGAATGAGGACAGGTTTGTGACAACACCGCCCCAAGAGCATAACCCGAAGCGTCAGCCTCAACAAAAAAAGGAAGATTGGGATCGGGATGTTTGAGGACACTGGCGGAAGTGAAGGTGGATTTTAATTGATCAAAAGCCTTCTGAGCTTCAGAAGACCAAACAAATGGCACCTTGGCACTTGTCAGGGAGGTAAGAGGTACAGAGATTTCAGAAAAGCCATTGATGAAGCGTCTATAGAAATTTGCAAATCCCAGGAATGATTGCAAAGATTTGACTGAATTGGGCACAGGCCATTCCAGGATAGCACTAATTTTGGACTGGCTCATGCACACCCCGTTGTTAGTAAGGTCATACCCCAAAAATTCCACCTCTGAGGTGTGAAATATGCACTTTTCAGCTTTTACAAACAATTTGTGATCCCTCAGACGTTGGAGCACTGTTTTGACATGTATTTTGTGGTCTTCCTGGTTTCGTGAATAGATCAAAATGTCATCCAGGTAGACTACAACAAACTGGTCAAGGATGTCATACAACAAATCGTTCATGAATGCCTGAAAGGTGGCCGGGGCATTACATAGCCCAAATGGCATAACAAGGTATTCAAATAGACCGTAACGTGTTTTAAAAGCGGTCTTCCATTCGTCCCCCTGTCTCATACGGACCAGATTATAAGCTCCTCTGAGATCGAGCTTAGTAAATACTTTGGAGGATCCCAACTGATCAAGGAGGACAGAGATCAGGGGAAGAGGATACTGTTTTTTTATGGTAACTGCATTTAATGCACGATAATCAATACAGGGACGTAAATCCCCTTCTTTCTTAGGAACAAAGAAAAGCGGTGATGCAATTGGTGATTTGGATGGATGAATAAATCCCATGGGCAAGGCCTTGTCTATGTACTCTTTAAGTACTTCGTCTTCTTTGAGAGTGAGTGAATACACCCTGCCGGATGGTATCTTTACCCCCGGTATTAGGTCTATTGGGCAATCATAGACTCTATGTGGAGGTAGAGTCTCTGCCATCCCTCTGTCGAAGACATCCGCGTAGTCTGCATATTGAGAAGGTACCATAGAGACAACGTTGTTAGAAACGGCTCCGATATGCATACTAGGAGAAACCAGTGCCCTGACAGGACTATCCTGGGTAATTCCAAGCAATGTAGTGCATCGGGTTTTGCATATATTGGAAGGGAACTGGATCTGAGATGTCGATGGCAGGGTTATGAAGCTTCTGCCATGGAATACCCAGAATGACTCTGTAGGCCGGGCGCTTTGATGATATCGAATGATATCTCTTCAGTATGGCCTTCGTCGGTACTCATATGTAATGGAACCGTCTGGTCAGTTACCATTCCAGATACAAGGATTGAACCTTCCACTGCATTCACTTTTTCAGGTATAGCTTTGCGAATCAGTGGTATCCCTGACAAAGAGGCAAACCATTGATCAACATAATTACCCGTTGCTCCTGAATCAATCACTGCTGTTGTCTGGAATGAAACACCATGATTCAGGGAAAACGTAACAGGTAGGCGAACTAGATGGCTCGGGTTCTGTACTGTAGAGTCCAAAGGTGAACTTCCCGACGTAGGGACTCCGTCTACTGTCGAGATTTGGCGTTTCCCGCCTTTCTTTTGGGACATTCGGGCAGTAAATGGTCTGAGGCCCCACAATACATGCAGAGATTGTGCGATCTATGATATTCTCGTTGAGCAGGGGTGAGTGGTCCCCTAACCACACCAATCTGCATAGGTTCTGGCACAGGAAGTGAAGAAGACGAGGCCTCTGCTGGAACCGTGCTGAACAAAGCAGGTTTCTTTTTGCCACGTCTTTCAGATTTACGGGCATCAATCTGAAGGAGTAGATCTAGCAGTTCCCCAAATGCCGTGGGGACTACAGGAACAGTGGAGAGGATGTCCTTTAATTCATCTGAGAGGCCTTGATAGAAGACTGCAGTTTTCTTTTCTTCGGGCCAGTCAGTTTCTGCTACCAACTGATTGAAACGGGCCAAATAAACCAATAGGGAGTTGTTCCCTTGTCGATGCTTTAAGAGTTCTAGGTCAGTAGCTTGAGTAGTATAACGTGTATCAAATAGTTTACTCATCATAGCAGGAAGGGCATCACAATTGTAGAGAACATGACTGTTGGATTCTAACAATGGGTTAGCCCATGCGGCTGCAGTGCCTCCTAAATGTGACAAAACAAAAGCCGCTTTAGTGGTAAAAGTTGGAAATGAAGCGGGACGGCACAAAAAATGCAGTTTGCATTGGTTGATGAAGGTTCGGTATTGTTTAGGATCGCCTAGGAAGCGTTCAGGAGGAGCTAGAGGAAACTGGGTTGTAAGCATAATAGGGTTTGATTCCTGCTGTGGTGGTGGAAACCCTGATCCTGAAACTGCAACATCAGCACCGGCCATCTGTGGCGCTGGTGTGGTAACCAAGGCCTGAATGGCGTCCATACGTTGGCGCAGTGCCTTTTGTGCATTGGTCAAGTTGGTTCGTAGATCCGTGACCATTTGCACGATTTGAGTCAAAGCATCACTGGCCTTCGTGGACATTGTTCGTGGCTGCTAATTCTGTTACTCACCACTCCGAAATAGGCCCAAGATGAGGATGAGGGACCTTGGACTTGATGGTTGTACAAGAATCGATATTCAGCCTTCCATCCCAGCTCCCGAGTACAAGACTCAGGCTTCCTCAAAGAGGGGCTCTTTTCTACAATGTACCTCTCTGCTGTTTCGATTGGGACAGACAGAGGTGTCAATAAAAGAGCAGGGAGAACACACACCGCCAATACCAATGCTGCAAAGGAATACAAAGATATTAGACAGTTTTGAAAATAAAGCAAGTAATCAGAACAGCAGTATTTTACAGGAATATACCTAGGTAAGTATTGGAGTGAAGCTTCCCCGGGGTGAATCTACAAAAATATGAATAAGCACAATGAGTGGGAATAATTCTAAAGAGACTTCCTAAAGTATCGAACCAATAACAACTAACCTGAAGTATGGATATTTTGAGGATGGAAAGTAGTCCATGAGACAGAAGACAACGAAAGGAGAAAATAACAAACAGGAATGTTAGTATAGGGAAATAGCCCCGAACGGCACGAGGGTCGCACTAGTGCCGGGTTGGTGCAGTATCAGCAAAGCGTTTATATGCACTTGAAGACAAGTTCACAATATAGTCACTCAATGTCCCAGAATCCAACAAAAGGCGAAGATCCAAACAAGGCCGTGGAGAAAATTAATAGCAGGGATGGAATTGCCAATTACAAGTATGTACCTGAGCACACACGCATCCAGATAAGGCGTAGAAAAGTTCCGGATGGTTGATAGCAAGTCACCTGCGAGGAAGGTAAAGTGGTTCCGCATCTAGTAGCAGCTAGCTTGAATAAAGTACCGCAAGAGACAGCAGGAAGCAGGATCCAATAACATTCCGGGTCAAAAGCCAGACGAGTACGACAGGAATAAAGGAGGAGGCAAGCCAATCCAGAAGCCAGGCAAGGGTCAAAAACCAAGTAAGCAGATTAAGAATTCGTGCGGAGAAGACACGAAGGAGTAAACGGACGTAACCGCTGTAGCTTGTAACGCTAATTAGCAGCAACGAGCCCCTTGAAAGATGGTGGTTTTAAAGCCGTATGGGGGCGTGTCTTGCCGTACGTCTTCCACATACAGGACGTGTCAACTGACACGGACTCCGTCGTAGTTTGTATAGGCGCCATGGCAACCTGTATCTGGTCCACAGAGGAGCTTGTAAAGGATCTTATTCAGCAAGGTAATCTGCAAGGAAGCCTGAAGTGTAACACTTAGCCAGAACAACATCCACAAACCAATCAACAAGAAAAGGGAATGGTCTTACCAAGGGTTGACAGTAGAGATTCAGTTGAACCTATGGAGGGGTTCCGGGACCCACTAGTGTCTCGCTCCCAGTAGTGGGTGGAAGCTCAGGAGGATATATGGAGGTCCGAGTGCGCCGGGCCCACCTGTAGTTGGAATCCGGACAAGAAATCCAAAAAACGTAGTGCCATGGGGTGTAGCAGAATGGAAGTCCAAAAAACAGTCCATGATACGTAGCAAGAGTTCCAAAATCCAAGGGTCAATAATCAGGGGAATCCAAAACAGTCCGTGAAACAATCCGAGGTCAGTTTCCACAAGATCCAAGCCAAAAGCAGACATAGCGCCTAACAGTGCCCAAGGTAAACAGCTGTGAAGCACTGAACACTGTGATGTGAGCGTTTAAATAGCGGCGCTACGAGTGTTTTCCAGTCATGTGACCAGCGCCCGCATCATGTGATCGAGTTCCAGCAACACGTGAGCGGATGGCGTCAGACACGCGACGCGGAAGCAGGAAGCGAGGCCGATCTCGCAGCCGCCACGGAATATGCCAATGAAACTGGCGTCCTCGGAGGCGGGCGGACCACTGACACAATCGCCCTGGCATATGGGGGGTCGCGGAGTACACACGTGGGTCCCGGATCCAGGCAAGTGGATGAGCAGGAGTAGGTGTAAGGGGATCGGAGGTTTGGGGAGGGACATTAGAGACATCAGGAATCCCGCGGGACGTGACAGAGCCCACACCCAAAGGCCCACGACCCTGTGGGCAAGAAGGATTGTCCCTATGAAAACGCATCACCAAGCGCGGAGCACTGACATCAACAGCGGGCACCCAGGACCTCTCTTCAGGCCCAAACCCAGACCAATCCACCAGGTATTGAAGGCGACCCCTACAGAAACGAGAACCCAAAATACCAGAGACCTCAAAAACATCGGGGGAAGACAGGGACACCGGGGTCACCGGAGCACATAGCCGCGTAGGACCGGAGCAAGGCTTGAGGAGGGAAACATGGAAGACCGGGTGAATCCGCCAGGACTTCGGGAGAGCAAGACGAAAGTCCACAGGGTTGATGACTTGGGTGACCACGTAAGGACTTACAAAGCGAGGTAGGAGCTTGCGACAACCCGTTAGCCGTAAGTGGCGGGTAGACAACCAGATGCGGGAACCCACTGAATACGACAGGGCCATCACCCGTCTTTTATCTGCCTGAGCCTTCATAGATGCTTGAGCCTCAAGGAGGTGAGCCGTGGTCTGAGCGTGGATGGAGGACAGGTCCCTAGCACAAGCGGTGGCAGCAGGGATGACGGAAGATGGCCTGTCAAGGAAGGGCAGGACACAGGGATGCTGCCCATATAACACATAGAACGGGGAGAACCCGGTGGATGAATGTTCAGCGTTGTTGTACGCGAATTCTGCGAGTTGCACCACCCTCAACCATGATGTCTGTTGTTGCAGGGTCAGGCAACGTAAGTACTGTTCTAGGGTCTGATTGAGCCTCTCAGTCTGGCCATCCGTCTCGGGGTGGTATGCCAAGGAGAAGCGCATGTCAATGCCCAGTAGTCCGGTTAACGAACGCCAAAAGCGTGACGTAAACTGAGGACCCCTGTCAGAGATGATAACCAATGACAATCCGAAGAGACAAAAAAACCCCTCAAAGAACAGTCTAGCCAGCGCAGGAGAGGAGGGGATGCCCTTGCAGGGGATAAAGCGAGCCATCTTGGAGAAAGAATCAATGACCACCCATAAAGTGTCAAACCCTTGGACCCGGGGCAAATCAGTGATAAAATCCATTGTTACAGTGTGCCAAGGTCTGGGAGGGATGGGCAAAGGAAGCAGGAGGCCTACTGGACAACCTCTACGATGTTTGCATTGTGCGCATACCGCACAGGTGTTAACATAGCACTCCACATCCCTTTTCATGGAGGGCCACAAACACCAACGTTTCAACAATGCTAGTGTGCGCATCTGACCGGGGTGTCCATGAATAGGGGCATCGTGGGACCATGCAAGGGCCATGTTGCGAGTTTCTGTAGTGGGCAGAAACAGATGGTCAGCAACGAACGGTAAACGGTCCTGAAACGTAAGATCCCAATCAGACAATTGCTCCGGGTGTAGGGAGACCCAATGCCGAATCGCTTCCAGTAAGGGCGGTGATGGCGTGCACAGACAAACCACCTTGCCGCAGTTTAGGAGGGTGTCAGGGTATGTTGGTAATGCAATCCCCCCAGGGGAACGAGATAAGGCATCGGCTTTCCCGTGGGCAGAACCTGAGCTGTGTTTGATAACAAAGTCAACAAAGTCAAAAGTCGCAAAGAACAAATGCCATCTGACCTGTCTGCTGTTAATGCATTTCAACGATACCAGATCCTGTAGATTTTGATGATCAGAATACACTGTGACCTGGTGTTTGGCACCTAAGAGATGGTGTCGCCAAACACGGAAAGCGTCCATGACTGCCAGTAGCTCCTTTTCGGTCACTGTGTAATGGGATTCGGCATCAGTAAACTTGCGGGATTGAAAGGCCACGGGGTGAAGCCGACCAGAGGTGGGACAGACTTGTGACAACACTGCGCCCAAGGCAAAAGAGGAGGCATCAGCCTCCACAATGAACGGAAGTTCTGGGTCCGGGTGTTGTAGAACAGGGGCGTTAGTGAACGCCGTCTTTAGTGACTCAAAGGCTTGTTGGTGTGTTTCGGTCCAGAGAAAGGGAGCACGAGGACTTGTAAGAGAAGTGAGGGGAGCCACTAGCGACGAGAAGCCAGAGATAAAGCGCCGATAAAAATTAGCAAAGCCAAGGAATGACTGAAGCGCTTTCAGGGTTTTCGGAGCCGGCCAGTCTAATACTGCTCGTACTTTGGAGGAATTCATGGCCAGGCCCCCAGGCGAGATATGGAAACCGAGAAACTCCACGGTGACAGCATGGAATTGGCATTTCTCTGGTTTCGCGAACAATGGATGTTTTTGCAAGTGTGAAATTACCTCTCGTACATGGGGTACGTGTTCTTTCAGGGTTCGGAAGAAAATCAGAATGTCATCCAGGTAGACTACAACAAAGACATCTAGGATGTCAGTGAAGATGTCATTCATGAACCTCTGGAATGTAGCCGGGGCATTACAGAGACCAAACGGCATGACCGTGTATTCGTATAACCCATAACGAGTGCAAAACGCTGTTTTCCATTCGTCCCCAGGACGTACACGGACCAGATTGTAGGCCCCACGAAGGTCTAATTTCGTGAAAACAGAGGCGTGAGTGAGGCAATCAAGTAATGGCGTGATCAGGGGAATGGGATAGCGTTTTTTTCTGTGATGGCATTAAGTCGGTGGTAATCCACGCATGGGCGTAGGTCGCCGCCTTTTTTGGGAACGAAGAAGATGGGACTGGCCGCAGGAGATGTGGAGGGACGAATATGGCCTAAACAAAGGGATTTTTTAATGTATTCTTTTAGGGCTATGTCCTCAGTGGGAGACAGGGAATAAATCCGGCCCAAAGGAAGCGTACTGCCTGGTATCAGGTCTATCGGGCAGTCATAGGGATGGTGCGGGGGAAGCACCTCTGAGTAGCCGCGATCAAACACCCCTGCATAGTCTTGGTATTGGGCGGGAATGAGTGCAGAGATCAGTCCCACTGTATGATGTTCTGTTGATGGGATCGCAGCATCCCCTATGGTTAGATGTGCTATAGCCTCCAGAGCCTGAGCAGGTGTGGTATCGTTCGTGGTTGCAGGAAGGCAAAAGTGTTGGCATAGATCTGATTCGAAGTTGACCGAGCCCGTTTTCCAGTTTTTCAGAGGGTTATGCTCCTGGAGCCAAGGGATCCCCAATATGAGGCCAAATTGGGGCATCGAAATAAGGTCGAAACTCAAGTTTTCTTTGTGTGCAGCGTGAATTGTTAGGAACATAGGAGCCGTCTGTTGTTTAATGGGCCCGGATATCAATGATGTACCATCAACCGCCTGGACTGGTTCTGGCCTGGTCTTAGTCAGAAGATGCAAATTGAGAGTAGGAGCAAGTGTAATGTCAATGTAGTTGCCCGTGGCCCCGGAATCTATGATCATCGTGACTGAGTGCGAAACATTGGGTGTGGGTTGCAGAGTGGCTTGCACTTGGACAGGCCTAATACGGCCGAAAGCAGGTATCAGATTCGGGGTGTAGGAGCATTCGCCCGACCCAGTCCCCGGTTCAAGGGTCGAGCATTCTGAAAACCCGGGGTTTTGAGCTTTGGCCGACGGGGACATTCTTTGACATAGTGGCCAGTCAGGCCACGGTAGTAGCATGCATTGTCCACCTCCTACGCTCTCTATCTGTGGGTGTAAGTGGACTACGTATGCCCCCAATCTGCATGGGTTCCTGACTGGAAATGGAGGCAGTAGAGGCGGTGGACGATGATGGAACAGAAGCAAAACCGTCCTCGGCTCTGCGTTCTGAACGCCTAGCGTCCACCTGCAGGGACAGATCCACCAGATCATGGTAAGTAGTTGACAATGCGGGGACTACTGCAAGAGCATCCTTCATGGCGTTACACAGACCCCTATAAAACATGACAGCCTTTTTACTTTCGGGCCAAGATGTTTCTGCTGCAAGCTGATTGAACCTAGTGATATACTCAATCAAGGGCCCTCTCCATTGTCCCAGGTCCAAGAGTTCCAAGGCCCGGGACTGCACTTTGTGGCGGGTATCAAATACTCGTGACATTTCCGTGATCAACAGATCGAAATCATAAAGGGCTGGATCGTCATTTTCCAGGAGGGGGCTAGCCCAAGTGGCAGCTATGCCTGCTAAATGTGATAGGGTAAAGGCAGCTTTTGCGGTTGAGTCTGGAAAGGCCTGGGGTCTACACAAAAAATGGAGCTTGCATTGATTAATGAAGGTTCTGAACTTGCTGGGGTCCCCCTAATGCCTCTGTGGAGCGGCCAAGGGAAAAGGAGTAGGGAATACTATGGGCATTTGGTTCTGTGGGACCGGAGCTAAAGGCGGGGCAACCTGTGGGGCAGATAGTGCATTCCCGGGTTCATTATCAGGTGGCAGAGGATGTCTCGTGCTCTGGAGGTAGTCCAATTGTTGGTGAATGGCAGTGTTCACTGCGGCCATGTCCGCATGTAACACAGTTATGGCTTGAACCATAGTAGCCAAGGGTTCCTCCGCAGCACCCTCCATTGCCTACAGGACAGGATGGCTTCATAGTCTGTTGTGTATCGACTGTCTTGACTGTCTTGACTGTCGTGTAGGCAGAAGAAACCTCTGTCCACAAGTGTCGCACAGAGATAGTCCAAACTACTCTCTGTACAACCTTTGAGGCCACCGGTGGGAGATGTTCTTCCGGAGATGCGGACTTCTGGGAATCCCTGGGCCACAGTAAAGAAACACTGGTTAAGTACTTAGCCAGAACAACATCCACAAACCAATCAACAAGAAAATGGAATGGTCTTACCAAGGGTTGACAGTAGAGATTCAGTTGAACCTATGGAGGGGTTCCGGGACCCACCAGTGTCTCACTCCCAGTAGTGGGTGGAAGCTCAGGATGATATATGGAGGACTGAGTGCGCCGGGCCCACGTGTAGTTGGAATCCGGACAAGAAATCCAAGAAACGTAGTGCCAAGGGGTGTAGCAGAATGGAAGTCCAAAAAACAGTCCATGATACGTAGCAAGAGTTCCAAAATCCAAGGGTCAATAATCAGGGGAATCCAAAACAGTCCGTGAAACAATCCGAGGTCAGTTTCCACAAGATCCAAACCAAAAGCAGACGTAGCGCCTAACAGTGTCCAAGGTAAACAGCTGTGAAGCACTGAACACTGTGATGCGAACGTTTAAATAGCGGCGCTACAAGTGTTTTCCGGTCGACGCGGAAGCAGGAAGCGAGGCCGATCTCGCAGCCGCCACGGAATATGTCAATGAAACTGGCGTCCTCGGAGGCGGGCGGACCGCTGACACAATCACCCTGGCATATGGGGGGTCGCGGAGAACACACGTGTGTCCCGGATCCGGGCAAGTGGATGGGCAGGAGTAGGGGTAAGGGGATCGGAGGTTTGGGGAGGGACATTAGAGACATCGGGAATCCCTTTCGGGTCTACAGCCTTCATTCCTCTTCTTGTTTTCTAATTTCTGCCTGATCTACTTCGCCTCTTTTACTTTTCTTTTCTCTGTCTTCCGTGTGTCTTAGGCTCTTACCTTCTTTCAGGGCACTCCGATCAGTTTTCCTTATGGCTGCCCTTCTTTCATTTCTTTGGTACCGACTTCCTTTGGTGCCGCCAGTTCTACGGTGTCGCCTAGACTACCGCACAGCCTGTTCCTGCGGCGCATGCTGGATATTGCAGTTCCCTATGACACCGTTTGTTTCCTGCAGTGCATGCTGGATCTTGCAGTTCCTACCAATACTACTAAAACTGTTCTTATCAGATTGCATCGAATCCTCCGGCAGAACTACAGCTCCTTGCTTCCTTTCATTATAAATTGGAACTATTAGTTTATTAGACTGATTCCTACTGGTACTTTATTCAAGATACCACCCGGCAGTACCAAGAAGAACATCTGCCACACAGGGTTTTTTCAGCCAACGGCTTTTTCCCTGGAGTTTTGGGACTGGCTCCTGGGAGATCCCCGGATTTGGTACCCATCCGGTCATGGTGGCCTCCGAGGACCCACGTCCTTACTTACGTCAAAAGAAATCCAAAAAGAAGAAGGAATCAAAGAAATACCGAAGGAGACAAGATTGGGCAACTTCTACAAGCTCAACCGGAGATTCAGGTGAGGAGGAGTTGGGTGAAGATAAAGGGGAAGTTGTGAGTTTTTACAGTATACAACGCCTAAAGAAGATTCCAATGGCTACTCCGGAACAGATACAAGAGATGTGTAATGCCATTCAAGGCCTACAAGTTGATATGCAAGCACTCCAGGCTGAAAACCAAGCATTACGTCACCAGATCACTGTTAGAGATGAAGGAAGAGGTGAATTACCGGCAATGCCATTCTCCATGCCCAAGTACGACGGAAACCCTAAGGGTATAAAGGAGTTTCTTGACACATGCTCAGTACACTTTTCTTCCAGAAAAAAGTCTTTCGAGTCTGGAAGAGCACGTGTAGGATTTTTAATATCCAACCTGACATGTAATGCCTTGAGATGGGCAACACCTTTGGTAACGGCGGAAGATCCGTCAGTGATCGACTATGACTTGTTTGTTCGGAATTTACAGATACGGTTCGAGAGACCAGAAGTTCAGTACTCAACATATGAGGCACTGTTAGATGCAAGACAGGGGAACCAAGATGTGCAATCCTACGTATCCCAATTCCAAGGGTTGGCTACCTTGGCCGGATGGCCAGAAACAGCTCAGCAGACCATATTTCGTAGAGGACTCCAAGAGGAGATAAAGGATGAATTAGCTCGTGTGGCCAGACCAGATACTTTTGCTGAACTAGTAACTTTGGTTCTATGGATTGAATTCAGATTAAACGAGAGACGCCATGAGAGGAAGAGAGTCCGAGGAGGTCAATCGAGCTACAACCCTCTTTCAATTCCTAAGGGTAGATCCTTCACTGAAGAACCAATGCAGATCGGCGCTACCCGTGGACCTTTGACATCTGAAGAAAAAGACGCAGGCGTGATCTGAACTTATGTATGTACTGTGGGTCCTCCAAACATCAGTTGAAGGACTGTACGGAGATTCCTTCCCGGCGTTCGGGAAACGCTCAACCTCGTCCCTCTGCAAGGGAGGTAACGGGGAGAGTAGCACAAGTCCTTGCAACCCCACAGGATCAGGAGAAGGAGATGGAGTAGAGGATAACAGATTAATGGTTTTTCAAGTGTCATTAACCACTACAACAGGAAGTAATATTCTGGTTTTAGCCATGTTGGACTGCGGAGCAGCAGGCAACTTTATTGATATCTCCTGGGCTAAAGACAATCAGATCCTTCTTCAACCCAAGAAGAGGATAATACCTGTAGAAGGAGTAGATGGCCGTCCATTATCGTCTGGACCTATCACCATGGAAACATTACCCATGCAGATATCATTGGGTAACCACCACGAAAAGGTTATTTTTGATGTGATTAGAGCGGCACACTTCCCTCTCATACTGGGAATACCTTGGTTGAGGCTTCACAACCTGTGTATTAATTGGTGTGCCATCCGTTTGAGTTTTGATTCAGAATTCTGCAGTAACAATTGTATCAAGGTACCACAACCTGAGGTACAATCCGCCTACCTGGTAGCTCAACCTCAGTTGACTATTTCAGCGATTCCGGTGTAGTACAAAGAATTCGAGGACGTATTCGAAGATGTTATGCCCAAACTCCTTCCACCTCATCGCCCTGAAGACTGCTGCATAGAGCTTAAGGAAGACGTACCCTGACCTTTTGGGAGGATGTATCCATTATCCCAACTAGAACGCCCTGCACTTAAGGAATATCTCGATTCCAACCTCAACAATGGACTAATTAGAAGGTCAAAATCTTCACGCGGTGCATCTTTGTTTTTTGTAGCAAAGAAGGGTACCAAAGAACTCCGTCCTTGTATCGACTACCGCGGTTTGAACAATATTACTGTTCGGGACAGATACCCCATGCCCCTCATCAGGGATATCCTAGAAGCAGTTAAGGACTCACAAATCTTCACTAAGATTGACCTACGTGGTGCCTATCATTTGCTAAGGATACGCCATGGCGATGAATGGAAGACCGCCTTTCGAACACCGTTGGGGCTGTTCGAGGATTGTGTAATGCCTTTTGGTTTAGTAAATGCCCAAGCAGTGTTCCAGAGATTCATG
This sequence comes from Ambystoma mexicanum, assembly GCF_040938575.1. Lineage (NCBI taxonomy): Eukaryota > Metazoa > Chordata > Amphibia > Caudata > Ambystomatidae > Ambystoma > Ambystoma mexicanum. The sequence continues at coordinate 800,235,013 of NC_090938.1, read as the reverse complement.
GACCGGGTGTTTTAAGATATGCTCAACATTTCTATTGTGGTATATCTGGATGATATTTTGATATTTTCCAAGTCTCTACATGAACATCATACTCAGGTTAAGGAGGTTCTTCGCAGGCTAAGAGAGAACGATCTGTTTGCCAAGCCTGAGAAGTGTTCATTCGAGGTTACAGAGATACCCTATCTTGGATTCATAATCTCATCTACAGGTATTCGGATGGATCCAGACAAGGTTAAGGCCATTCTCAGATGGCCAGTACTCTCCTCTGTCAAGGAGGTCCAATGCTTTCTCGGATTGGCGAATTTCTACTGCCGCTTCCTTCCCCATTTTCAGAGATAGTGTTACCTTTAACTTCGCTCCTTAAGAAAGGAGTCTCTTTTTCCTGGAACCCAGCAGTTCAGAAGGCCTTTTCCACACTAAAGGAATTATTCACTACAGCTCCTGTTCTTATACAACCAGACCAATCGAAGCCTTTCATCGTTGAGACTGACACCTCCGGCGGGACTCTGGGAGCTGTGCTTTTGCAGGAAGACAGAGAAGGCCAGGAACACCCTATCGCCTATTATTCACGAACCCTTACCATCTGTGAACAGAATTATTCTGTACTCGAGCGAGAATTGCTGGCCATGAGAAAGGCATGTGAAGAGTGGAGACACCTCTTACAAGGAGCAACCAATCCATTTCTCATACGTACCGACCATAGGAATCTAAGAGTTCTCCAGCAGATGGAGTGTCATAATTCCCACCATGCCCGCTGGGCCTATTATTTTTCAAACTTTGATTTCCAGATTACCTTCATTCCGCGTATGTTGAATGGGGTAGCTGATGCTCTTTCCAGAAGTTGGCCTGAGTCCGGACAGGAGAAGGCAGTTTTGATCAATGAAGAGAGGATATTACCCAAACAAAGGTTCATAGCCGTGATCAATCTCCAGAAGGTACACGAGGGGTATAAGTCCTGCACGAAACAGACTCCTACAACCAAGGGCCTACAAGAGAGAGAAGGGCTATGGTTTTACAAATCGGCTCTTTTTCTACCCACTCCAGAACTTCAAGAACAAGCTCTCAGCTTATGTCATGATCTTCCATTGGCTGGACATAGAGGCCAGAAGGCCACATATGAACTGCTAACCCGAAGCTTTTGCTGGCCTTCAGTAAGTTTGGATGTTAAATCTTATGTCGGGTCTTGTTCAGTTTGTGCCAGTGCTAAGGTATCTAGACAGAAACCTATTGGTCTATTACAACAACCTGACTTACCCACTCGCCCTTGGGTAAACATCTCTATGGATTTTATTGTGGACCTTCCTCCCTCTCAGGGAAAGACAGCTATAATGGTAACGGTCGACTCGTTTTCAAAACAAGCCCATTTTTCTTCATTAAAGGGAGTACCCTCAGCAGCACAGACAGCCTCAGTGTTTCTCAGAGACATAGTAAGGCTACAAGGACTGCCTTGAGTAATCATTTATGATAGGGGCGTTCAGTTCACTTCAAAGTTCTGGTCCATACTTTGTAAGGAGCTAGGTATCCATAGAGCAATGTCATCGTGTTATCACCCGCAGTCCAATGGACAGACGGAGACACTAAACGCCACTCTTGAAGAGTACCTCTGTTGTTTCTGCAATAAGGAACAAGACAATTGGGATTCTTTGATCCCTATGGCTGAATTTGTATATAACAATACTAGCCACACAGCTACTGGTATGAGTCCTTTTTTGTGTACCTACGGCTATCACCCTCACTTTTTTCCCCAGGGTTGGTTCCAGCGATACCAAGGCGCCATCTGTGGACAAAATATTGGCTGAGATTCAACAGATACATACTTCTGCTCTACATACTTTGGAGGAGAGTAGAAAGAACTCCAAAAGATATGCTGATACTAAGAGAAGACCAGTTCCTCAATGGGGTCCAGGGTCACGAGTCTGGTTATCCACCAGATACTTACCCAGGTGGGCATGGTTAGGCAAATTTACCCCGAGATACATTGGTCCTTTCTAGATAGAGGCTAAGATAAACCCTGTAGCGTACAAGCTAAAACTACCTGCTAGATTCAGTAGAATACACCCTGTATTCCATACCTCTTTGTTGAAGAATCATATTGAGGATCCATTCCACAGAAGAACCAGGAAGAAGGATATCAAGACTTCCCCGTTTCCAGAAGAGTATGAGGTAGCCAGATTGATAGATTCACACTACAGACAAGGAACATTGCAATATCTGGTTCATTGGAAGGGTTACCCAATTTCCGAAAGGACTTGGGAGCCTAAGTCACATATACATGCCCCGGACCTAATAAAGAGGTTTCACAGACTGTTTCCCAGTAAATCAGGAGGATTCCGACATCGAAGGGGGCATACTGTTATGCACCAACGATGGAAGATATGGTATCGATGGAGATACACCTAACATGGATGCCATTAGTTTCCAGTAACAGTCTAGTCTTCCACCAAGATGGCGTCCAGAGCGTATCTACCCTCACGCACCGTAACATCGGTGCGTTGTATCATCGTTCACTCGTAACTTTGGTCGCTGCCTTTTTGCTCGTGTTTCTCTGTTTTACAGAAGCCTTTACTTCAACCTTATCTTTTGCATTTGCCATCTGCAGTCACTCGCGGTGCTATTTTCTTACAGGTTTTTCCTTGTTTAGCGGTGTCTGTCTGGTAAGATCACAGGGTTTTTTGTTCAGCTCCTTCTTCAGTTCTCTCCCTTCATCTTTCGTTTCTAACTAGTGTAATAACCTGTCTTTCGGGTCCACGCCCTTCATTCCTCTTCTTGTTTTCTAATTTCTGCCTGATCTACTTCGCCTCTTTTACTTTTCTTTTCTCTGTCTTCCGTGTGTCTTAGGCTCTTACCTTCTTTCAGGGCACACCGATCAGTTTTCCTTACGGCTGCCCTTCTTTCATTTCTTTGGTACCGACTTCCTTTGGTGCCGCCAGTTCTACGGTGTCGCCTAGCCTACGGCACAGCCTGTTCCTGCGGTGCATGCTGGATATTGCAGTTCCCTATGACACTGTTTGTTTCCTGCAGTGCATGCTGGATCTTGCAGTTCCTACCAATACTACTAAAACTGTTCTTATCATCAGATTGCATCGAATCCTCCAGCAGAACCACAGCTCCTTGCTTCCTTTCTTTATAAGTTGGAACTATTCGTTTATTAGACTGATTCCTACTGGTACTTTATTCAAGCTACCACCCGGCAGTACCAAGAAGAACATCTGCTGCACAGGGTTTTTTCAGCCAACAGCTTTTTCCCTGGAGTTTTGGGACTGGCTCCTGGGAGATCCCAGGATTTGGTACCCATCGGGTCACGGTGGCCTCCGAGGAGCCACCTTCTTACTTACGTCAAAAGAAATCCAAAAAGAAGAAGGAATCAAAGAAATACTGAAGGAGACAAGATTGGGCAACTTCTAAAAGCTCAACCGGAGATTCAGGTGAGGAGGAGTTGGGTGAAGTTAAAGGGGAAGTTGTGAGTTTTGACAAATAGTTTGGGAAGACAAAGTTCTTGAATTTTACTTGTTGAAGCATCTCCTTTTGTGTTCTGTACTGCCCCACACTCTTTTTGCCATAGCTGACCAGAAATGACAGAGATACTTGAAGTCATACACATAAAATACTCACGTAGCTCCATTTCTAACAGTTCTGCTGTATGCTAAGCATCACTTCTAACTCTGGATGGAGCCGTGAGGGGTGTCCTCATCCATCTCCCTGTCACTATCTCATGGGGGTGAGATGGTGGTCCGAACCTGGTTGGTTCCTCAATGCATATAATGCCAATGGTAGGCAATGCAACCACCCTTTCTTCAAGGTAAGCTTCAACTTGGCTATCCTTTCTTTAAGCAGGCTGTTCAGCCATTCACAGATCCCATTTCCTTGTGGATGATAGGCCGAAGATAACTTGTGCTTTATACCAAGCAACAAGCTAATCTGCTTAAATGTTTGATTCACAAAATGTGGGCCATTGTCTGATCTCATTACTTCACATACTCCCCATCTCGGAAACACTTCCCGCACTAAGAATTTGGCTGCACAGGTAGAGTCACGGACAATCCTCAATCCATCTTAAAAAGGGACAAACTACTACAATCATGTATCTATATCCATTACATACTTGCAGCATGTCCACATAGTCGATATGCAAATGCTGAAAGGGGCCAGTAGGTCGCTGAATAACTCCCCTCACTGTGCGCAGTTGTTAAGGTGAGAATCACGGGAATGCTGCGTACCTGTATTTCTGGATGGTCTCGACGGGGCAGCCAGACTGACAAGAAGACTTGGTGACACAAGCAACCAGCCTCTCCTCCACCCTGAGTGGGAACTGGGTGAAAGATGGACCGATTCCCAATGCCACAACCAGGTTCTAGAGATGGCAGTTCTGCACCGCGTTGACAGAAGAAGAGGTTGGAGGGAATCCTTGAAGAGGAGTTGAGAGTCCAAAGGTGTGGGAGGCCACACTTGTAGCAGGCAATGGGTGCTGAGAAGTAGAGTCCAAAGGTGTGGGAGGCCACACCAGTAGCTGGCGATGGGTGCAGAAGAGTAAGAGTCCGAAGGTGTGGGAGGCCACACCCGTAGCTGGCAATGGGTGCTGAGAAGTAGAGTCCAAAGGTGTGGGAGGCCACACCAGTAGCTGGCGATGGGTGCAGAAGAGTAAGAGTCCGAAGGTGTGGGAGGCCACACCCGTAGCTGGCAATGGGTGCTGAGAAGTAGAGTCCAAAGGTGTGGGAGGCCACACCCTTAGCTGGCGATGGGTGCAGAAGAGTAAGAGTCCAAAGGTGTGGAGGCCACACCCGTAGCTGGCAATGGGTGCTGAGAAGTAGTGTCCAAAGGTGTGGGAGGCCACACCCGTAGCTGGCAATGGGAGCTGGGAGGTTGGGAATCCAAAATGGCACAGGAGAAAACTTAGGGAATTGGCCAGGCCAAAGAAGGGAGGAAGGATGCAGGCAGAGAACCAGGGCTGACAAGGAGGGGAACCAGGAGGGAATGAAGCAGGACCAGAGAATAATCCCAGGAAGGAACCTGGCCAAAGGAGGCAAGTCCGGCAGTAGGCGAGAGGTAGGGTCAGGAGGAGCAGGGAACAAGGTAAGCACTAACTAGTTGAGCGGGAGAAGGCGAGGACACGATCCGGAACAGAACGCGTTGAGACGCGATCTGCTCCTGACTGCGTCTCTCCCTTTATGGGCCGCCGGCGCCTGCGAGGCCTGGAGCGCAAGCCTGATGGTTGCCAGGCGCCGGCGGCCCCAGAATGAGGCTTGAGCAGCAAGCTGCTCCAAGCCTCGGCGGCCGCCCCCACGGCACATGCGCGGGAATGTAATCGCGGTCCCCGATGCAAGCGCCGCGGAGCTGCCGCCCCTGTCCCTGGAGCTCTCCCCCCGGCGCCTCCCCAAACGCGGAAGCGCGGGTAGAGGCGCCAGGGAGGGGGAGCGCGAACAGTGAACCCCGGTCTCCTGGTAAGCGTGACAGCAGTGTGTGCCCAGCTGTACATTTTTTACACACAAGGCAGTTCACTACATAGAACGCAATATGCTCTAACAAATTTGGTACAATAGTTGCAGCGAGGTTCTCTCTAGTTGTGTGCGCAGGGTAGTGTAGCTGTTCCAACACCACCCTTAATAAGGCTACAGGCATCACCGGTTTACCAGTGCTGTCTTGTCGCCACAATGCCTCGGGGGGGGTTTAAATAACACCCTCTTTGCACCCACAAATCCTTTTCATCTTGAGGTGCTTCCCCCTGGAACTCCATTAATTCTGTCTGTGACAAATCACTATATCTTTCAGACACATTCATCATTACAACCATTTTCTCATTTTCATCAGGCGTATTAAATGTCATTACATTTTCTGAACATGCAGCGAGAATCACTTCATCGTCTGTTGCTTGGTTTCCACGTGAGATAAAGTCTGCTGCCCTTTTAGTATGTGCTGCACATTTAACGACTGCGATGGCTACTGGGAGTTGCAGTGCCTTAATAAGCCTGTCCAATAAGGCGGCGTGCTGCACTAGCATGCCATCTGCTTGGAGGTAGCCCCTCCTTTTCCAACGTGCTAACCCTGCGTGCACTGTTGACGTCACATAGGCGGAGTCACTGTACACTTTTACTGTCATGGCCACACGCCCCAGAACACAAAAACCACATCATCTAGTGATGGGGCAATGGGTCACTTGACTCACTTATGTCCCTTTGGGACCTATAAACACAGGGGCCCCGGCTGGACTTAGTTCTGGCACCTTTGGCGCCAGGCTCATATAGAGATGTGAGCAGGAACACTTTATTTCAGTGCAGGAGTGCTTTTACTTTATTTCAGTGCAGGAGTGCTTTTATTTTACAAGAACTTTTCAGGAGCTGAAATCCTTTATTCCAGAGAACATCCTCATATGCTGACTCATTGGGTGTGGCAGGGTGTGGCAGGCAGGCTGAACCTGGTGGGTGTGGCATCAGAAGCTCAGCTATATAAGTTGCTCCATCATTAAGGCCGGTGCTTCGCATTACTGTGCACTCGCATGCAACATGACGCTCACCGCCGCTTGGACCAGTTTACTTACCTTTGGAAACCAGGTGTTCTCCTGCATACTCACCTCCAGGAAACTGATGCTTCATCGCTTCATCTGCAGACTCATCTCCTGGACCAGTGGACTTACTGGCCAGAGGAGAAAAGAACTACGCTCTTTTATCGAGGCTTGTGAGGGGAATTTAACGACCTATTAACCCAAGTAGTAAATCCCCCAGAAAGATGTGCTGAATACATTGACCTGACAGTGCAGCTCGATCACAGATTGCAGGATCGGAAGATGGATCGGGCCAAGGCCGAGGGGCAGTTGGTCTACGTGCGACTCCGTGAGAATCAAACCAAATCAAATGATCAGTCCGAGCCAATGTAAATTGGAGGCTTGCGGAGCCCACTCAGCAAGGCAGAAAGGGAGAAAAGGAGACAGCAACAGCTTTGTTTGTACTGTGGTAAGGCAGGTCACTATCTCCGAGAATGCCTGGTGAAACCACCCAGGAAAGCAGTTGGAGCAACTGACAAGGGTAAAGAAGAAGAACAGGACTCGGGGAAACTCCAACGCCCGGCAAGCGTGGGGGTCCACTTGTCGAGCTGTGAAAAGGAACCTATAACGACCTCACATCTAGTCATCCCTGTGCTCCTGGTAAACCATAAGCAACTGTCGAAAATACATGCCTTGGAGGCATGCATTGACATTGGGGCCATGGGAAATTACATGGACCAAGATCTGGCTACCCGGATAGGCCTTCCTCTCCGACAGAAGTAGGTTTCGGAAAACGTCACAGCAGTTGATGGATCGCAGCTATCATCCGGCCCAGTGACTCATTACACCGAGAAGGTCACGCTTCTGTATCAGGACGGTCATCAAGAGGACATCACCTTCGATCTCATCGGCGCTTCTCAGCTCCAGATGATATTGGGTATGCCCTGGCTGGAGACCCACAATCCCAGGATTGACTCGCGTAAACAAGTTCTGACCTTTCCCCAAGACTGCGCCGACACCTGTTATAGCAAGGGATTCTCATTAAAAGGTCTTACCAACCCAGGTTCGTCGAAGAAAGAAACCATACTGGGCCTCACCAGTTCACTACCACCTGAATACCTGGATTACCAAGATGTCTTTCAAAAAGAGCAAGCAAGCACCCTTCCTCCGCACAGACTGTATTACTGCCAAATTGATCTGTTACCTGGAGCTCAAGTTCCCTGCAGCCGGATTTATGCCCTAACAGAACAGGAAAACCAGCATCTAAAAACCTACCTCGATCAGTATCTGGCAAATGGCTTCATTCGTCCGTCCAAATCCCCTGCATCCTCGCCCCTCTTTTTGTGCCTAAAAAGGGGGGAGACCTGAGAACTTGTATTGACTACAGAGCACTTAACCAGATCATGGTTAAAAAACGGTACCCATTACCGCTTATCCACGAGCTCTTGGATCAAGTCAAAAACGCTCAGATATATACAAAACTAGACTTACAAGGGGCCTACCATCTAGTAAGAGTCAAAAAAGAGACAAGTGGAAGACGGCCTTTCGCACGAAATATGGCCTTTATGAATATCAGGTTATGCCCTTTGGACTATGTAACCCCGGCAGCGTTCCAATTTTTCATGAATTACGTGCTTCGTGAATTGTTGGACGTATGCACTCTTGTCTACATTGATGACATTCTTATCTATTCGACCACCAAGGAGGACCATGTCAACCATGTCCGGGCAGTTTTGGAGAAACTGTGGCAACACCAGCTATATGCCAAATTGGAGAAATGCTTCTTTCATGTGACAGAGGTAGAATTCCTCGGCTTTATTCTCACACCACGGGGCGTACGCATGGACACTCGCAAGGTAGACGCTATCCTTAACTGGCACGCACCGACATCCATAAAGGGAGTACAGAGTGTACTCGGGTTCGCCAACTTTTATCACCGGTTCATTCTCGGGTTCTCCCAGATCGTGCACCCAATCACCTCTTTACTACGGAAAAATAAACAATTTAATTGGTCCGCAGAGGCAGAGAAAGCCTTCCAGGAGCTAAAGCAAGCATTTACCACAGCACCAATTCTACGGCATCCCCGACCAGAACTACCATACGTGGTAAAAAATGATACTTCCAACATAGCAATGGGAGCAGTCCTGTCACAACGAGACCCCGAAACAGGTCAGTTGCATCCAGTGGCATTCTGGTCTCGCAAGTTTTCAGCCACTGAATTGAATTATGCAATCACTGATAAATAACTGCTAGCAATTAAGGCAGCGTTCAAAGCCTGGAGAAATTATCTTCTTGGATCTAGACATACAGTCGCCGTTGTCACGGATCATCGCAAACTGCAATATCTGTAGATCGCTAAAGCGCAATCATCACGCCAACGCCTTTGGGCTCTCTTCTTTGCGGAATACGACTTTGTCTTCACCATTAGACACGGAGTACGCAATGGAAAAGCGGACGCCCTGTCTTGCATGAGTGACGGAGAAGAGGCATTCCTACACCAGACCCCGTGGCCATCATCCCTGAAGGACGAATCCAAGGCATTATTGCCGCAACCACCACTCTAGACAACTTAAAATCTGACCTGCAACACTTGATGAGTCTACCAGCGCAACAGGAATGGCTAGGGATGGGAGACCGGTATACGATCGTGGACAACCTACCATACTACCAAGGACGATTGTACATTCCGGATAAGAAATTACAGAATCAAATCATCGCAAACTATCACGATTCATTAGTAGAAGGGCATCCGGGAATAGCCAAAACCCAAGCTAAAATAAAGAAAATTACTGGTGGCCAACTTGGCGAAAGGACATTGTCCAGTTCATCGCAACCTGTGGCACCTGTGCACAACACAAGTCCCAAAAACAAAGTGCTGCAGGTCTGCTACGTCCTTTAGAAGTACCCCCAGCACCTTCACATACGCTATCAATGGATTTTATTACAGACCTTCCCTCCTGTGATGGATACAATACCATCTTAGTCGTAGTAGATTTGTTTTCCAAAATGGCCCACTTTATTCCCTTGAAAGGTCTCCCAACTGCTTCTACTCTGGCTTCTGTGTTTTTGGAACAGATTGTCCGGCTACATGGGTTCCCATCAATATTGATATCAGACTGAGGAACTCAGTTTGTCTCTGCATTCTGGAAAAGGTGTTATAAAATTGCCAAAACGACCTCCGGTTATCTACAAGCCATCACCCCCAAACCGACGACCAGAACGAACTGACTACTTTGGTTAGCAGAATACGCATATAACAACTCCATTCACACTAATATGGGACAAAGCCCATTCTACATAGTGTACGATCGACATCCACGGACATCCATTTTCGACCCACTCGAATCATCAGAAATGCCCGCTGTAACGACCTTACACAAAACCATTTTTTTAAGGAAGCAGTCGAACATCTTGCCAGAGCCAAAGAGAAACAGAAGCAGTTTGCGGATCGACACCGAAGGGAAGCCCCCAACTACCAAGTCGGAGACAAGGTTTGGTTAGCATTCAAAAACATCCCCCTGAAAGGACCACAGGCGTTCCGTCCCAGAAATCTGGGACCCTATGCTATCAAGGCTGTGGTCAACCGTGGGCCATGAAATTAGAATTACCGGCCCACTGTTAGAGTTCCCCCTAGAACCTTATGGATGCGGTAGAAGAAACATCATCCACGTTACCTACGAAGGAATCCAAGATGGCGTCTTCTTAATGCCATTGTCTTGCAGCACTCAAACAGGTCTAGTCCTTTCCAAGGTGGCGCAAGCACCAACCCCGTTCCATATCTTGCTTCACTTCTATCGGGTAGGTGCGTCGCTTCTGGTCGCTCCGTGTGCTTAGCCTTCGACTTTACACATCTCTTGCTTTCGCTTGCGATTCTAATAGCATTGCTCTTTCTGTTTCTTTCGTCCTGTTCTGTCGCTCTACTGTAACTTTCCTCTTTGCTACTTTCCACTTACTTACCTTACCAGCATTCTGCCGTTCTGGTTTCTCACTCTTTCTCTCTTTCGTGAGCTGCTCTCCTCCGCAGTCTTTCTATTCAGCCTTTCTCTACTTCGGGTCATCCCTTCTCGGTTGGCTTTTTTCCTTTTTCTTTCCCTGCTTCAGCGGATGCCTGTTCCTGGATTCATCCGTTGGTGTGCAGTCCTGCGGTGCACTGCCTTTCCTTGTGCATCGCTTCCTCGGCAGCAGATTTCTCTCGGACCCCAACAGATACTGCAAAAGGTTAATATAAGAAACCATCCTATTTTGCTACTTGTGGATATTGCTTTGAATACCGCATCCTACATCTCATCTACCTGGACTGCATCAGGTTTTCTACCCCAGGAGGGTTTCCCGAGGGTGCTGCCCGAATGCACAGAGTCCTTTTCACTGGCCTCTGAACACTTTGGGGGAAGCATTTACATATACAGCCTCTTTGGCACGACAGCTACGGGTCAGCGTCTACACAAGAACGAAAACTGTCAATGTGAGTACCAACTAAACAGAGTAATACTTATAATTGTCACACCCACATGCGGATACACCCGGTGTTTCATGTCCAGAGAACATCCTAATGTGCTGACTCATCGGGTGTGGCTCCCTAGGCCTGGTCTTCATGTGCTGACCCTTCGGAAGCTCAGCTATATAAGCTGCTCCATCCTTAAGGCCGGTGCTTCGCGTTACTGTACACTCGCGTGCAATGTGACGCTCACCGCTGCTTGGACCAGTTTACTTACCTTTGGAAACCAGTCGTTCTCCTGCATACTTGTCAAGGATGGCACTCTGTCAAAAGTGGCACAGGGCCCCCAGGTAGGGTTTGGGTGGCTGTGTTGATGTAAGGTGACAGATAAGTACACACACAGCAGGAAAGTCATCAAGAAAGAAAAGTAGGCAACTGTAGTTGTGAACAGAAAGGGGCAGGAAATACAAAGATACAAACAAACTGCATTCCCTCTTGGGGTGTATGCAGATATGGAAAAAGAGTGTTTCACGGACCTTTGGAAACTCCAGCCTTCTGCATGGATTACTATTACAGAGGCCCACTCTGTCTGCTCGTGGCTGGGAACAACAGCTGTGGGTGTCTGTTAAACAGAAAACGCAACAAGGGAAGGGGCAGAGGTTGCCTGCCGGAAACCAATAGTCAAGCTCTGTACAAAGGATCAACATAAGACACAAGAGAGACAAGAACAGAAATAACCAGGGACAAGGAAGTCTAAGAGAAATCTAGCAGAAGGGAATGAAGGAAGAAACAGTACAATAGAAATGGGTAAACTAAAGGGGAGGACAGAGGAGTCAAGGAAGAGAAGGACAGGCATCAAGAACAAGGGGTTGCAAACAAGGAAGAGAGCAAGGGAGCAGCAGCCAGGAAAGAGGGGGGCTGCAAACAAGGAAGCAGGGCTGCAGTACCAAATGGTACAAGGTACAGAAAAACTGTAGTGGATTGCAGAGGACTGTAGTAGGCTGCTAGGCAGAGTCCAGAGGAGCAGGACTGAGAGCTATAGTAGGCGACAGACAGAGAGCCCAGAGGAGTAGGGCAGCAAGGAGCGAACCCAAAGGAACAGGGCGTAGGGGCAGAGAGACCGGAGGGTCAGGGCTGAAAGCAGAAGAGAGTAGCAGGCTGCAAGGCAGGGAGCCCAGCGGAGCAGAGCAGCAAGGAGCAAGCTCAGGGGAGCAGAGCAGCGAGGCAGGGAGCCCGTAAGGCTATGGCTGTAGGCAGCGGAGTGTAACAGGCTGCAAGGCAGGAAGCCCAGAGGAGCAGGGCTGTGAGGCAGGGAGCCCAAAAGGCTAGGGCTGTAGGCAGCAGGGTGTAGCAGGCTGTAAGGCAGGAAGCCCAGAGGAGCAGGGCTGTGAGGCAGGGAGCCCAAAAGTCTAGGGGTGTAGGCAGCAGGGTGTAGCAGGCTGCAAGGCAGGAAGCCCAGCGGAGCAGGGCTGTGAGGCAGGGAGCCCAAAAGGCTAGGGCTGTAGGCAGCAGGGTGTATCAGGCTGCAAGGCAGGAAGCCCAGAAAGAGAACTGGAACAAAAGCAGGAAAATGCAGCAGCAGGAACAGCATACAAATTCGAGACAAAAGGCAAAAAGGGGCTGGGAGGACTCTTGATGCAAGAGACTGAGCTCCTGCAGGCAGCTGCTTAAATACCGCCCTGCCCTGTACTGAGGCAGGCTAATGGGCAGCACCTGGAGCAGCACACCTGAATACAATCTGCCTCCTCCCTCTCTGGTCCTGAGATGGTGGAAGCAGCATTGATCCCTAGGACTTCTGGGGATTGTGGTTCCAATGCCGACGAATGGGAATGGCCAGGAATTGATAGCTGTAGCAAGGTGCATTGTGGTACATGTAGTTAGTTGAGTTATATAAGAAGGCACCAAAGTCACGCAAATGGGAATTAAGTACCAAAGTGTGAATAGGGGTTGTTCCAAGAGTATTCTGAAGATAAATGAATAACAAATAGTCCATGATGGTTGCCAATGTGTGCGCCCATGGCGCAGGCATGACAGTATGCCCCTCTCCAGGCCCCTCTCCAGGCTCCCTGAAGACTGACCAACAAGAAGAGCACGACCAAGACCTGCCACACAGTGAAAAAGTCTTATACCAAAAAGGCACATCATGAAGCTCCAAAAACTGTTTAAAGCTGGAAGGTGAGAGTCTTGAAGGGAGGAGACAATACCAATGTTCCGAACCTTTGAGGTAGAAGTCAGAAAGGACAAAGTCTTAAGGGCCCAAAACCCAACAGTGCGTTCATGAACTGAGAGACTGTGAAGATCTGCTGCAGGCTCCACGGCATATATTTCTTTGAAAGTAGTGGTTTTACTTAGGGCTGGCAACGATACAGTGCTGAAAGGTGAAACCAGAGATACAGCTGAATAGGTTGCTCTAGGAGGGTCTTCCAAATATTCAGAAGCAGCAATAGCAACATTAAGATTTGCAGCAGGGACTTAAGGAGTCACAAATGTTGCAGGGACACCCTGAGTAGCAGGGAGTTCAGAAGCCACAGCAGCCGGGAGATCATGAATGGCAGTCGGAGGTTCAGGTGCTGTAGCAGCTGGGAGTATAGGTGCCACAGGAGTACCAGCGGGCAGGGACGCAACTGAGACTGAAGGAGTACAGTCTGGTAGTTTAGGTGCTGCAGAGGCACCAGCAGGAACAACCGGAGCTGTAGCCTTAATAGGAGAGCTGTTAACTGGCATTGCAACAGGTATTTTTCTTGCAGGCAGAGAGGAAGGGGGTGCTTCAACTGCAGTAAGAGTGATTTGAGATGCTGCTTCAGTAGCAGATTTAGGAGTACTAGCAGGAGGAGCATCAGAGATTGGGCTTGCAGATTCTGTAACAGGTAGCATGGCTGACGGAGGATCAGGGAAGGGTAGGCTTTCTGATGGCTGGCCTTCAAAGTCTTGTGTGCTCTGGTGGATAGATGGGTCTGGGGTATTTACTGTTGGCAAAGCTGGATTCCAGACAGGTACTGGGTATAGTTCAGGATCTGACACATGGTCTGGTGCACAAAAGTCCATAGAAGCAGAGTACCTCTCTGACTTGGTCACCTCTTTAGAGGCTGTAAGTGTGAGTAAAGGACCGCCATCAAGGGTAAGAACGGGACAATCCTTTGACTCAGCAGGATCTCCAGCCAGATGATTACACTTGATTTGTGGTGTAAAGGCAGTGTGAGTGATTTGGCCCACCGAAGGAGTTAATTCTTCACTATCTGAGCAACAGCCTGAGTTACTGTGGCTAGTAAGTGAATGAGCTAAGTCAAACTTTAGAAGGTATGCATATGGCAAGTTCAGGTCTTCCATCTGCTCTGTATAAGTCTATATCCTTTTCTGTATTACCCTTCCAGGCCTCATTATGCCAATCTCTAAAGACAGAATGTCGGGTGTTGGGCATAGTGCCAGATGTTCTGGTAAATTGTGTACCTTTGCTAGATTCTTACTATGCAAATAGACAAATTCATCATAGAGATCTTCGGTTTGTCTTTTAAGGCGTAAGAGTTGTTCTTGTAACAGGTATGTTCCATTAGCCTGTTCTACAGCTTCAGAATCTGGTGTAGCAGAAAATTCAGGTGTTGCAATAGGAAGACTGACCTTAGAGTTATCATGGTTAGTAGTTACTGGGGAAGCATTAAGACAACCGATGGTCAGTATTGGTCTTTTGTACCCAGGACCAGCTGCACTAACCTCAGGATACTGAATGCCTTGTCCTGTTAAATGAGTGTTTCCAGCAGTCTGGGGGGAGGGTTGTGTAGCTTGCCAGGCTGATCTTGAGCATATCACTTTGGCAACAGAGTACTCTGGTTGAGAGTCTGCCACAATGAGTGCAATATCCTTGGCTGTAGCAGTGTTACGACATTGTTCCTGAGACAGGGTAGCCTGGGATAAAGGAATACAAGGTTCGTGTACCGGCTGAATGTCGAATGCAGCGTCAGAAGAAATGCCAGAAAACGCATGAGTGTTTTCCACAGGTTGGGCTAACAAAATCTGCAGGAATTCATTTTCTTGATGTAGTTCTTCTACAGATAGACTGCGGATCATAGTTGCAAATGTCATAGTAGTTACACATAGAAGGGTCAGCGAGCCAGTGAGTGTAGTACTGTGCTTGTAAACCCTTGTTTACTAGGGCGAGTCTGTCTTTTAAACTAGGGTTTTTGTTTGCCGTCCTTAAGAAAGCTTTAGATTTTTGCAGAGGTTTCTTGAATCGAAAGGAAAGCATCCTTGGTCTATGTGTGCCTTTCCTGCCTATGGAACAAGAATTTTTTAGCTCTTGCATTCTGTCAAGGATGGCACTCTGTCAAGAGTGGCACAGGGCCCCCAGGTAGGGTTTGGGTGGCTGTGTTGATGTAAGGTGACAGATAAGTACACACACAGCAGGAAACTCATCAAGAAAGAAAAGTAGGCAGCTGTAGTTGTGAACAGAAAGGGGCAGGAAATACAAAGATACAAACACACTGGATTCCCTCTTGGGGTGTATGCAGATATGGAAAAAGAGTGTTCCACTGACCTTTGGAAACTCCAGCCTTCTGCATGGATTACTATTACAGAGGCCCACTCTGTCTGCTTATGGCTGGGAACAACAGCTGTGGGTGTCTGTTAAACAGAAAATGCGACAAGGGAAGGGGCAGAGGTTGCCTGCCGGAAACCAATAGTCAAGCTCTGTACAAAGGATCAACATAAGACACAAGAGAGACAAGAACAGAAATAACCAGGGACAAGGAAGTCTAATAGAAATCTAGCAGAAGGGAATGAAGAAAGAAAGAGTACAATGGAAATGGGTAAACTAAAGGGGAGGACAGAGGAGTCAATGAAGAGAAGGACAGGGATCAGGAACAAGGGGTTGCAAACAAGGAAGAGAGCAAGGGAGCAGCAGCCAGGGAAGAGGGGGGCTATAAACAAGGAAGCAGGGCTGCAGTACCAAATGGTACAAGGTACAGAAAAACTGTAGTGGATTGCACGTGCAAGGGACCAGTGAAGGAACTCGGTCCAGATCATACAAGCACCCCTGCCAGAAGCAGCAGGACGGAGTGCTCGCCAAAACTAATCAACAGGTGAGCTTTCCAGGGACAGCCCCTCCCACGGGTACCACGGTTTGGGAGAAGGGGTCTGGAAGGGTATCAGGCGCACAAGCTGGCATACTCACGCCTCCTATTCTCCATGCAGGAGCAGTCCCTAGTAGCATCACCTACTACCACCAATCACCACATAAGCGTAGACGGCGAATTCGGACCCGAGCAACCTCACCACCGGGAGGGCTGCAACCGTGCCCTAACGCCTCCACAGGCACCAGGTGAGCGTAACAGTTACTTCCTGGTCTGCATGATTCTCGAGCGTGAAAATCGGCGCCATTTACTCTGCAGCCTGTGCTGAATAGTGAGGCGGTAGTCGAGCAATTACCAATGTCTGAAACTCCCAATTGGCTGTATGTTTTACTACAGCGGCACCTGTATATCTCTGCTCATCATTCTGATCGATTCTTGGAGAACCGTCAATAAAAACAATTTCTCCTCCTGCTAAAGCATTTTCATTTATCCTAGGGATTTCATCATAGAACTCTTCATAGTTCGAACAGTCATGCACATGCTCGTCCTCTGCTAGTGTTTCAGCTACAAACATGGCAGGATTCACTATTCTGCATCAAACTATTTTGATTGCTGGATTCGATATGACCACTTCTTAGGCGGAAGCCTTTTGAGACATCAACGTACCTTTTGGTTTCTCTAAAATGGCAAATAGTGCTTGTTCAACAAATAACGTCATAGAGCATCCCATCACTATGCTTGCAGCCTTCTCTATGGCGAACACGGCGGCTGCCAGCGATTGTTCGCACGGAAAATGACCCCTCATCACTGGGTCTAAAATCACACTGTAATATGCAAGGGGCTTGTACCCCAATGTGGTTCTCTGCATTAGGACCGCTGTCATAACAGTGCCGTCCATGTGCGAAAACAAAAAGGATTCCGCAGCATAATTAGGAATCCCTAAAACTGGAGCTGTGCAAATTGTTTTTTCAACTCTTCAAACCCTTCTTCCATTTTCTCAGTCCACTCAATTTTTTCCTGCGTTACCTGTGCTTTCTTTAAAGCCTGCAATAAAGGCCTTATATATGAGCTGTAGTCAAAAACCCATGCTCTCACATAGTTAGAAAGGGTTTTTTTGCTCCCGGTTATCTTGGTTGTAAAGATTAGAAATGATATCCATAACACTTTGGTTAGTACAAAGTGATTCGTTTATTTGCGGTCAGCCGACACGTGTTTCGACCCGTACGGTCTTTCTCAAGGCTGAACAGTGTTCAATGGTGACAAGTGTTAATGTGATTTGTGACAATTGTGTGACAGATTGTATTATGTTCCATTGTGGTGTAGGGGTGATGTGCAGTAAGTGACAAAAAATAGCAAAAAGTAGCATCACGTCAAAAAACATTGACGTGTTAATTTATAAAAAGCATTGTTGCATGCAAACAAGGAGAAGGGGAGGAAAAGAAAAGGGAGAAGGTTAGCAAGTGGGCAGAAGGGGAGGAATTGGTTTTTCTTTTCTTTAATGAGGTAAAATCCTCTTACCTAGTCTGTTTGTTGATTGCCCTCAGTGGGGTTTTGTTCAATTTGGAACCGTCCTTACGGCAGTCCTGGCTCCTATTGGGCCCTGTGATAAGGAGGTACAATAACGGTGGATGAAAAAGCATTGTGGTACGATCTGCCTGATTGAATTCTAGTTGGTTCCCAGCTAGTGAGTGTACTTAGCGGCGTCGAAATCACATCACGTGCAAATTCCGGCTAGTGTGTGTTTCTTGGCCGTGTGGGTCGTCCCTAGCGATTTCTTTGGTCCATTATGGGGCCCCCTGTGTGGGTGCTGTGAGCTGGTCTGGATTGACATCAAGAGCTCTTTGGTAGACGCTTTTGTGTGTGGCCAGCCACTCGAAGGGTTGGTGTTGTTCCGGGTCGCTCGAGTGGGGAGCTGGTCTATGGGAATGTCCCTGCTGGTTAGAAGTCTGCTAACCATGAGGGTGGGCGGGGAGGCTTACCTTTGTATTCTGTCTGCGTTCCAGGGCAGCGGTCTGCTCCTTTACTCCACCGCTCTGGTGGCCGCCATTATAAGGCGCTTGTGAGATAGCTGAATCGCGTTATGTAACGAATGCGCATGCTCAGTGGCATAGCATACTGCGAATGTCACTGAGCATGCGCGTGTCATGTCGTGTCTGCGCATGCTCAGTGGATCATTGCTGGCACTGTAGTGTTCGAAGTGGTGAGATCTGAGAAGAGGTTGTATGGGGCCATTGGCCCATGGCAATTGGTTGGTTGCCAGGGAGGGGGGAATTAGCGTTGGGAGGCGCATAAACCAGAAAGTGTTCCTTATGAGGAGAGCCGTGAGAATATTTGAGCTTGGTGGGAAATTTATGTTCCAGTTTGTGTGTGCAGGGGAGTTTGTTGGACCCCGGGCCACATAAGGATTCTATGTAATGTGGGGATAGATACAATTGGTATGTGTGTCAAGGACATGGGTTGGGCATAGAGTTGCCCTCAGATTAGAAAAATAGGGAGAGGAAAGGAAATGTTTACAGGAAGACATTTAGATCGTGGTCTTTGTTCAGGCCATTTTTAACACATCTAAAGTGACAAATTAGCCGTGCTTCTTCTTGTCTTAATTTCTGAATTCTGTCTCCTCCTCTTGGTCCCAGCCGTACCATCTTGAGTCCGATGAACCTGATGTCACTCTTATTGTCCATTTGATGATACTTTTGCCAGTGGTTTGCGAGTGGCAGTTTCGGATCTTGTGAATGTATGCTGTTGATGTGCTCTCTAATCCTAAAACGTGTCTCACGAATAGTGCTGCCTATATATATCTTGTTGCAAACACAGATTATTGCATATATCACATATTTGCTTTTGCAGTTGATGTGCTCTTTGATATTAAAGATTGGGCAGCCTGAGAATTTTGCACATTTGGTCTGGGTTGCATACTTGCACATGGCGCAAGTCCCGCATTTCGTGAAACCCATTGGTGTGCGTTTACTGAGCCAATCTTGTGCTGTAATGTTTTTGTCTGACAGGAAAGAGGGGCTTAATAAAGTTCTTAGAGTTGGTGCTCTTCTGTAGGACATACTGGGATATGTTTCCAGTTGTGACCTAATATGTTCATCCATGCGGAGTAATCCCCAGTGCTTTGTCAAGATTTTTTGGAATGCGTAGCTGTCCTGGTTGTATCTGGTTACGAATCTGATCACAGGATTGTTATTTTGTCTTCCGGGTTTGGGCTGGAGTAGAGTTGGTCTTTCTAATTGACAGGCCTGTTTTCTTGCTTGTGTCAAGTTTCCTTGGGGATATCCCCGACTTTTGAATCTTCGATCTAGTAGGTTGCACTCATCTGTGAAGGATCTCTCTGTGCTACAGTTTCTTCTTGCCCTAATGTATTCCCCTTTGGGTATGTTGCGTATAACGCTTTTTCTATGGCAACTTTCGGCATGCAAGGTGGAGTTTACTTCCGTTGGCTTCCGGTAGGTTCTGGTAGTGATTTCGTTTTCTTCTATCTCAATTGTTAAGTCCAGAAAGTCAATTCGAGTCTTGCTGGTGTGGCTGATTAGTTCAATGCCAAAGTCATTGGTGTTGAGATAATCCATATATTCAGTAAGCTCTACTTCTGTTCCTTTCCAAATTAGGATAATGTCATCTATGAATCTGGCCCAGTTGACAATGAGCCTGGTGTATCTGTCTTCCTTCATTGCATGCTTGATTTCGTAGGAGTGCATGAAGCAGTTAGCTAGAGCTGGAGCATAGCTGGCTCCCATTGCGATCCCCTTCGTTTGTTTAAAGTATTCGCCATCGAATATGAATACATTGTTTGTGAGCGAGAATTTAAGGAAGGCTTTAGTCATTTCCACCTGTTCTAGGTGTGAGGCTGATTCTTGTCTGAGAAGAAACCCCACACTAGTTATCGCAAGTTCATGGTTTATTGATGTATATAGGGCCTTGACGTCGAGCGTAGCCATTAGAAAGTGAGGTTCCCATTTGATGCTGGCTAGTATCTCCAAAGTGTGCATTGTATCTCTTAAGTAGCTTGGTATTTTTGTAACGAGTGGTTGTATGACATTGTTGATGTATCTAGCCATTGTTTCCGTGATTCCTCCAATACCGCTGAGGATTGGTCTTCCTTCGGGAATGGTGTCGAAGGCTTTGTGGACTTTGGGTAGAAAATAGATAGTTGGCATTATCGGGTGGTCTGTTTTAAGGTAGCTGTATTCATCGTCAGTTATCAGTCCTGCTGTTTTGTAATTGATGAGCAGTTCCTGGTGTTCTTTTAGAATCTTCGCCTGCGGGTTGTTCTCCAATTTGACGTAGTTGCCTGGCGTTTCGAGGTGGTTCAATGCCATTTTAAGGTAGTCAGCTTTATTCATTATTACTATGTTGCCACCCTTGTCGGCCTCCTTGATTATGATATTAGTTTCTTCTCGTAGGTTTCTAAGTACGTTCTGTTCTTCCTTAGTCAGATTGTCCTTGGCCTCTTTTCCTTTGGTGCGTTGGTCTTCAAGTTTATGGAGGTCATTGATTACCGCTTGGTGGAAAGTGTCTATATAGTTTTCCGTAAACAGTTGAGGCGTAAATCTTGATTTGCTTTTGAGTTCCGGAATTGTCATTGCCATATTCTGGATACCCAGTTCTTCTAAGCATTCTTGCTTGCTTTTGTCATTTTCTACGAGCGTACTGAGGAGATGGATGTCTTCAACATCCCCTATCGTGAGTATGCTAGGCTTTGGTGTTTTCTCCTTTGGTTTGTATACCGATGTTTTGGTGGCAAAGAATTTCTTGAGTTTGAGAAGTCTTGTAAATTTAAATAGGTCTATTTGTATGTCCACAAAGTTGTTTTTGCTGGATGGTGAGAAGGAAAGACCCTTGTTGAGTACTTTCGTTTCAGGATTTGTGAATTCTCTGTTTGACAGATTCATAATTAGATTTTGTTCTGTTTCTGGCCCCCAATTTTCTGTGACTGGGACCTTGTCCGTCTTTGTTCCATTTCTTCCTCCAACTGTCTTGCGTCTTCTGACTCTTCTTCCTCCACTGCTTTTTCTTGTTGTGTTCCTGTATCTGTTAATGGTTTTGCGAAGGATACTGTTTTTTTGTTGTTGCTTTTGGGTTGAAGTTTCAGACGACTTGCTTTCTTGTGTAGTTTGATTTGATCTAAAAAACTGCGTTTTACTGGTGGTTTATCTGTTGTTTTCTCTGGTAGGTCTGATGTTTCATCTGGTTCACTATCAATTTCTGAGCTGGCCCCTGAGCTGTTTGGGGTGCTTTCTCTGGATTTGGGTCTTTGTTGGTTTTGGTCATATTTGGGTTGATAGGTGAAGACCCTGTCTTCTCTGTAGTCTTTATCATCCCTGAAAAATTTGTGGAGTTTTCTCATTTTGACTTCATCTTGGTGAATTTTCAGAATTCTATACATTGTTTTATAGTTCTTCTCTTTAGTCGTTTTTGGAGCATCATAATCTTCTATTTCTTTCTTTAATTCTTCAAGTAGAATCACCACTCTATCGTGTTTTCTTTTTGCATGTTCTATTAGTAGTTCTATCATCCTTGTTGATCCTAATATGAGATTCTCTTCCCATGCGTCTGCTAGGTCTGAATCCAGTGGGTCATCGAAGTCAGGAAAAATCAGGATCCTGAGGCCTCTCGGTATTTTCTTTTGCTCTGCATATTCCTGCATCGTTGTTTTCTCCCAAAATTTGTTAATTTCTTTTTTTGATAGTTTCTCTAGCCTCATGAATTTATGTTTGAGGTCTTCCTCTAACTTGCTGTTTCTGAATGCATTGTCCATTGATCCTCGTGGGGCAAAGAGTGCCCTGATGTCTTCGTTCCTTGACATCATATATTCTGCCATTCCTTCGATTTATTTTTCTGTTTTATTCGTATTGGAATTCTCCAGGTGCGATAGCATTGGCTGGTTCCCTAGTGTCAAGGTACTGTGGGTTGAGGCTTCTAGGAATGGAACCTGCCTGTGCTGTGCAACAGTTATATTTAGATTGTGAGTTAAGCAAGATCACAGGAGCTGATTTGGGGTTAAGCCTGAGCCCCAATTTGGTACGTGGAAAGGGTTTTTTTGCTCCCGGTTATCTTGGTTGTAAAGATTAGAAATGATATCCATAACACTTTGGTTAGTACAAAGTGATTCGTTTATTTGCGGTCAGCCGACACGTGTTTCGACCCGTACGGTCTTTCTCAAGGCTGAACAGTGTTCAATGGTGACAAGTGTTAATGTGATTTGTGACAATTGTGTGACAGATTGTATTATGTTCCATTGTGGTGTAGGGGTGATGTGCAGTAAGTGACAAAAAATAGCAAAAAGTAGCATCACGTCAAAAAACATTGACGTGTTAATTTATAAAAAGCATTGTTGCATGCAAACAAGGAGAAGGGGAGGAAAAGAAAAGGGAGAAGGTTAGCAAGTGGGCAGAAGGGGAGGAATTGGTTTTTCTTTTCTTTAATGAGGTAAAATCCTCTTACCTAGTCTGTTTGTTGATTGCCCTCAGTGGGGTTTTGTTCAATTTGGAACCGTCCTTACGGCAGTCCTGGCTCCTATTGGGCCCTGTGATAACGGTGGATGAAAAAGCATTGTGGTACGATCTGCCTGATTGAATTCTAGTTGGTTCCCAGCTAGTGAGTGTACTTAGCGGCGTCGAAATCACATCACGTGCAAATTCCGGCTTTCTGAATTCTGTCTCCTCCTCTTGGTCCCAGCCGTACCATCTTGAGTCCGATGAACCTGATGTCACTCTTATTGTCCATTTGATGATACTTTTGCCAGTGGTTTGCGAGTGGCAGTTTCGGATCTTGTGAATGTATGCTGTTGATGTGCTCTCTAATCCTAAAACGTGTCTCACGAATAGTGCTGCCTATATATATCTTGTTGCAAACACAGATTATTGCATATATCACATATTTGCTTTTGCAGTTGATGTGCTCTTTGATATTAAAGATTGGGCAGCCTGAGAATTTTGCACATTTGGTCTGGGTTGCATACTTGCACATGGCGCAAGTCCCGCATTTCGTGAAACCCATTGGTGTGCGTTTACTGAGCCAATCTTGTGCTGTAATGTTTTTGTCTGACAGGAAAGAGGGGCTTAATAAAGTTCTTAGAGTTGGTGCTCTTCTGTAGGACATACTGGGATATGTTTCCAGTTGTGACCTAATATGTTCATCCATGCGGAGTAATCCCCAGTGCTTTGTCAAGATTTTTTGGAATGCGTAGCTGTCCTGGTTGTATCTGGTTACGAATCTGATCACAGGATTGTTATTTTGTCTTCCGGGTTTGGGCTGGAGTAGAGTTGGTCTTTCTAATTGACAGGCCTGTTTTCTTGCTTGTGTCAAGTTTCCTTGGGGATATCCCCGACTTTTGAATCTTCGATCTAGTAGGTTGCACTCATCTGTGAAGGATCTCTCTGTGCTACAGTTTCTTCTTGCCCTAATGTATTCCCCTTTGGGTATGTTGCGTATAACGCTTTTTCTATGGCAACTTTCGGCATGCAAGGTGGAGTTTACTTCCGTTGGCTTCCGGTAGGTTCTGGTAGTGATTTCGTTTTCTTCTATCTCAATTGTTAAGTCCAGAAAGTCAATTCGAGTCTTGCTGGTGTGGCTGATTAGTTCAATGCCAAAGTCATTGGTGTTGAGATAATCCATATATTCAGTAAGCTCTACTTCTGTTCCTTTCCAAATTAGGATAATGTCATCTATGAATCTGGCCCAGTTGACAATGAGCCTGGTGTATCTGTCTTCCTTCATTGCATGCTTGATTTCGTAGGAGTGCATGAAGCAGTTAGCTAGAGCTGGAGCATAGCTGGCTCCCATTGCGATCCCCTTCGTTTGTTTAAAGTATTCGCCATCGAATATGAATACATTGTGAGCGAGAATTTAAGGAAGGCTTTAGTCATTTCCACCTGTTCTAGGTGTGAGGCTGATTCTTGTCTGAGAAGAAACCCCACACTAGTTATCGCAAGTTCATGGTTTATTGATGTATATAGGGCCTTGACGTCGAGCGTAGCCATTAGAAAGTGAGGTTCCCATTTGATGCTGGCTAGTATCTCCAAAGTGTGCATTGTATCTCTTAAGTAGCTTGGTATTTTTGTAACGAGTGGTTGTATGACATTGTTGATGTATCTAGCCATTGTTTCCGTGATTCCTCCAATACCGCTGAGGATTGGTCTTCCTTCGGGAATGGTGTCGAAGGCTTTGTGGACTTTGGGTAGAAAATAGATAGTTGGCATTATCGGGTGGTCTGTTTTAAGGTAGCTGTATTCATCGTCAGTTATCAGTCCTGCTGTTTTGTAATTGATGAGCAGTTCCTGGTGTTCTTTTAGAATCTTCGCCTGCGGGTTGTTCTCCAATTTGACGTAGTTGCCTGGCGTTTCGAGGTGGTTCAATGCCATTTTAAGGTAGTCAGCTTTATTCATTATTACTATGTTGCCACCCTTGTCGGCCTCCTTGATTATGATATTAGTTTCTTCTCGTAGGTTTCTAAGTACGTTCTGTTCTTCCTTAGTCAGATTGTCCTTGGCCTCTTTTCCTTTGGTGCGTTGGTCTTCAAGTTTATGGAGGTCATTGATTACCGCTTGGTGGAAAGTGTCTATATAGTTTTCCGTAAACAGTTGAGGCGTAAATCTTGATTTGCTTTTGAGTTCCGGAATTGTCATTGCCATATTCTGAATACCCAGTTCTTCTAAGCATTCTTGCTTGCTTTTGTCATTTTCTACGAGCGTACTGAGGAGATGGATGTCTTCAACATCCCCTATCGTGAGTATGCTAGGCTTTGGTGTTTTCTCCTTTGGTTTGTATACCGATGTTTTGGTGGCAAAGAATTTCTTGAGTTTGAGAAGTCTTGTAAATTTAAATAGGTCTATTTGTATGTCCACAAAGTTGTTTTTGCTGGATGGTGAGAAGGAAAGACCCTTGTTGAGTACTTTCGTTTCAGGATTTGTGAATTCTCTGTTTGACAGATTCATAATTAGATTTTGTTCTGTTTCTGGCCCCCAATTTTCTGTGACTGGGACCTTGTCCGTCTTTGTTCCATTTCTTCCTCCAACTGTCTTGCGTCTTCTGACTCTTCTTCCTCCACTGCTTTTTCTTGTTGTGTTCCTGTATCTGTTAATGGTTTTGCGAAGGATACTGTTTTTTTGTTGTTGCTTTTGGGTTGAAGTTTCAGACGACTTGCTTTCTTGTGTAGTTTGATTTGATCTAAAAAACTGCGTTTTACTGGTGGTTTATCTGTTGTTTTCTCTGGTAGGTCTGATGTTTCATCTGGTTCACTATCAATTTCTGAGCTGGCCCCTGAGCTGTTTGGGGTGCTTTCTCTGGATTTGGGTCTTTGTTGGTTTTGGTCATATTTGGGTTGATAGGTGAAGACCCTGTCTTCTCTGTAGTCTTTATCATCCCTGAAAAATTTGTGGAGTTTTCTCATTTTGACTTCATCTTGGTGAATTTTCAGAATTCTATACATTGTTTTATAGTTCTTCTCTTTAGTCGTTTTTGGAGCATCATAATCTTCTATTTCTTTCTTTAATTCTTCAAGTAGAATCACCACTCTATCGTGTTTTCTTTTTGCATGTTCTATTAGTAGTTCTATCATCCTTGTTGATCCTAATATGAGATTCTCTTCCCATGCGTCTGCTAGGTCTGAATCCAGTGGGTCATCGAAGTCAGGAAAAATCAGGATCCTGAGGCCTCTCGGTATTTTCTTTTGCTCTGCATATTCCTGCATCGTTGTTTTCTCCCAAAATTTGTTAATTTCTTTTTTTGATAGTTTCTCTAGCCTCATGAATTTATGTTTGAGGTCTTCCTCTAACTTGCTGTTTCTGAATGCATTGTCCATTGATCCTCGTGGGGCAAAGAGTGCCCTGATGTCTTCGTTCCTTGACATCATATATTCTGCCATTCCTTCGATTTATTTTTCTGTTTTATTCGTATTGGAATTCTCCAGGTGCGATAGCATTGGCTGGTTCCCTAGTGTCAAGGTACTGTGGGTTGAGGCTTCTAGGAATGGAACCTGCCTGTGCTGTGCAACAGTTATATTTAGATTGTGAGTTAAGCAAGATCACAGGAGCTGATTTGGGGTTAAGCCTGAGCCCCAATTTGGTACGTGGAAAGGGTTTTTTTGCTCCCGGTTATCTTGGTTGTAAAGATTAGAAATGATATCCATAACACTTTGGTTAGTACAAAGTGATTCGTTTATTTGCGGTCAGCCGACACGTGTTTCGACCCGTACGGTCTTTCTCAAGGCTGAACAGTGTTCAATGGTGACAAGTGTTAATGTGATTTGTGACAATTGTGTGACAGATTGTATTATGTTCCATTGTGGTGTAGGGGTGATGTGCAGTAAGTGACAAAAAATAGCAAAAAGTAGCATCACGTCAAAAAACATTGACGTGTTAATTTATAAAAAGCATTGTTGCATGCAAACAAGGAGAAGGGGAGGAAAAGAAAAGGGAGAAGGTTAGCAAGTGGGCAGAAGGGGAGGAATTGGTTTTTCTTTTCTTTAATGAGGTAAAATCCTCTTACCTAGTCTGTTTGTTGATTGCCCTCAGTGGGGTTTTGTTCAATTTGGAACCGTCCTTACGGCAGTCCTGGCTCCTATTGGGCCCTGTGATAAGGAGGTACAATAACGGTGGATGAAAAAGCATTGTGGTACGATCTGCCTGATTGAATTCTAGTTGGTTCCCAGCTAGTGAGTGTACTTAGCGGCGTCGAAATCACATCACGTGCAAATTCCGGCTCGTGTGTGTTTCTTGGCCGTGTGGGTCGTCCCTAGCGATTTCTTTGGTCCATTATGGGGCCCCCTGTGTGGGTGCTGTGAGCTGGTCTGGATTGACATCAAGAGCTCTTTGGTAGACGCTCTTGTGTGTGGCCAGCCACTCGAAGGGTTGGTGTTGTTCCGGGTCGCTCGAGTGGGGAGCTGGTCTATGGGAATGTCCCTGCTGGTTAGAAGTCTGCTAACCATGAGGGCGGGCGGGGAGGCTTACCTTTGTATTCTGTCTGCGTTCCAGGGCAGCGGTCTGCTCCTTTACTCCACCGCTCTGGTGGCCGCCATTATAAGGCGCTTGTGAGCTAGCTGAATCGCGTTATGTAACGAATGCGCATGCTCAGTGGCATAGCATACTGCGAATGTCACTGAGCATGCGCGTGTCATGTCGTGTCTGCGCATGCTCAGTGGATCATTGCTGGCACTGTAGTGTTCGAAGTGGTGAGATCTGAGAAGAGGTTGTATGGGGCCATTGGCCCATAGCAATTGGTTGGTTGCCAGGGAGGGGGGAATTAGCGTTGGGAGGCGCATAAACCAGAAAGTGTTCCTTATGAGGAGAGCCGTGAGAATATTTGAGCTTGGTGGGAAATTTATGTTCCAGTTTGTGTGTGCAGGGGAGTTTATTGGACCCCGGGCCACATAAGGATTCTATGTAATGTGGGGATAGATACAATTGGTATGTGTGTCAAGGACATGGGTTGGGCATAGAGTTGCCCTCAGATTAGAAAAATAGGGAGAGGAAAGGAAATGTTTACAGGAAGACATTTAGATCGTGGTCTTTGTTCAGGCCATTTTTAACACATCTAAAGTGACAAATTAGCCGTGCTTCTTCTTGTCTTAATTTCTGAATTCTGTCTCCTCCTCTTGGTCCCAGCCGTACCATCTTGAGTCCGATGAACCTGATGTCACTCTTATTGTCCATTTGATGATACTTTTGCCAGTGGTTTGCGAGTGGCAGTTTCGGATCTTGTGAATGTATGCTGTTGATGTGCTCTCTAATCCTAAAACGTGTCTCACGAATAGTGCTGCCTATATATATCTTGTTGCAAACACAGATTATTGCATATATCACATATTTGCTTTTGCAGTTGATGTGCTCTTTGATATTAAAGATTGGGCAGCCTGAGAATTTTGCACATTTGGTCTGGGTTGCATACTTGCACATGGCGCAAGTCCCG
This sequence comes from Ambystoma mexicanum, assembly GCF_040938575.1. Taxonomy (NCBI): domain Eukaryota; kingdom Metazoa; phylum Chordata; class Amphibia; order Caudata; family Ambystomatidae; genus Ambystoma; species Ambystoma mexicanum. The sequence continues at coordinate 800,207,130 of NC_090938.1, read as the reverse complement.
CATTTCGTGAAACCCATTGGTGTGCGTTTACTGAGCCAATCTTGTGCTGTAATGTTTTTGTCTGACAGGAAAGAGGGGCTTAATAAAGTTCTTAGAGTTGGTGCTCTTCTGTAGGACATACTGGGATATGTTTCCAGTTGTGACCTAATATGTTCATCCATGCGGAGTAATCCCCAGTGCTTTGTCAAGATTTTTTGGAATGCGTAGCTGTCCTTGTTGTATCTGGTTACGAATCTGATCACAGGATTGTTATTTTGTCTTCCGGGTTTGGGTTGGAGTAGAGTTGGTCTTTCTAATTGACAGGCCTGTTTTCTTGCTTGTGTCAAGTTTCCTTGGGGATATCCCCGACTTTTGAATCTTCGATCTAGTAGGTTGCACTCATCTGTGAAGGATCTCTCTGTGCTACAGTTTCTTCTTGCCCTAATGTATTCCCCTTTGGGTATGTTGCGTATAACGCTTTTTCTATGGCAACTTTCGGCATGCAAGGTGGAGTTTACTTCCGTTGGCTTCCGGTAGGTTCTGGTAGTGATTTCGTTTTCTTCTATCTCAATTGTTAAGTCCAGAAAGTCAATTCGAGTCTTGCTGGTGTGGCTGATTAGTTCAATGCCAAAGTCATTGGTGTTGAGATAATCCATATATTCAGTAAGCTCTACTTCTGTTCCTTTCCAAATTAGGATAATGTCATCTATAAATCTGGCCCAGTTGACAATGAGCCTGGTGTATCTGTCTTCCTTCATTGCATGCTTGATTTCGTAGGAGTGCATGAAGCAGTTAGCTAGAGCTGGAGCATAGCTGGCTCCCATTGCGATCCCCTTCGTTTGTTTAAAGTATTCGCCATCGAATATGAATACATTGTTTGTGAGCGAGAATTTAAGGAAGGCTTTAGTCATTTCCACCTGTTCTAGGTGTGAGGCTGATTCTTGTCTGAGAAGAAACCCCACACTAGTTATCGCAAGTTCATGGTTTATTGATGTATATAGGGCCTTGACGTCGAGCGTAGCCATTAGAAAGTGAGGTTCCCATTTGATGCTGGCTAGTATCTCCAAAGTGTGCATTGTATCTCTTAAGTAGCTTGGTATTTTTGTAACGAGTGGTTGTATGACATTGTTGATGTATCTAGCCATTGTTTCCGTGATTCCTCCAATACCGCCGAGGATTGGTCTTCCTTCGGGAATGGTGTCGAAGGCTTTGTGGACTTTGGGTAGAAAATAGATAGTTGGCATTATCGGGTGGTCTGTTTTAAGGTAGCTGTATTCATCGTCAGTTATCAGTCCTGCTGTTTTGTAATTGATGAGCAGTTCCTGGCGTTCTTTTAGAATCTTCGCCTGCGGGTTGTTCTCCCATTTGACGTAGTTGCCTGGCGTTTCGAGGTGGTTCAATGCCATTTTAAGGTAGTCAGCTTTATTCATTATTACTATGTTGCCACCCTTGTCGGCCTCCTTGATTATGATATTAGTTTCTTCTCGTAGGTTTCTAAGTACGTTCTGTTCTTCCTTAGTCAGATTGTCCTTGGCCTCTTTTCCTTTGGTGCGTTGGTCTTCAAGTTTATGGAGGTCATTGATTACCGCTTGGTGGAAAGTGTCTATATAGTTTTCCGTAAACAGTTGAGGCGTAAATCTTGATTTGCTTTTGAGTTCCGGAATTGTCATTGCCATATTCTGGATACCCAGTTCTTCTAAGCATTCTTGCTTGCTTTTGTCATTTTCTACGAGCGTACTGAGGAGATGGATGTCTTCAACATCCCCTATCGTGAGTATGCTAGGCTTTGGTGTTTTCTCCTTTGGTTTGTATACCGATGTTTTGGTGGCAAAGAATTTCTTGAGTTTGAGAAGTCTTGTAAATTTAAATAGGTCTATTTGTATGTCCACAAAGTTGTTTTTGCTGGATGGTGAGAAGGAAAGACCCTTGTTGAGTACTTTCGTTTCAGGATTTGTGAATTCTCTGTTTGACAGATTCATAATTAGATTTTGTTCTGTTTCTGGCCCCCAATTTTCTGTGACTGGGACCTTGTCCGTCTTTGTTCCATTTCTTCCTCCAACTGTCTTGCGTCTTCTGACTCTTCTTCCTCCACTGCTTTTTCTTGTTGTGTTCCTGTATCTGTTAATGGTTTTGCGAAGGATACTGTTTTTTTGTTGTTGCTTTTGGGTTGAAGTTTCAGACGACTTGCTTTCTTGTGTAGTTTGATTTGATCTAAAAAACTGCGTTTTACTGGTGGTTTATCTGTTGTTTTCTCTGGTATGTCTGATGTTTCATCTGGTTCACTATCAATTTCTGAGCTGGCCCCTGAGCTGTTTGGGGTGCTTTCTCTGGATTTGGGTCTTTGTTGGTTTTGGTCATATTTGGGTTGATAGGTGAAGACCCTGTCTTCTCTGTAGTCTTTATCATCCCTGAAAAATTTGTGGAGTTTTCTCATTTTGACTTCATCTTGGTGAATTTTCAGAATTCTATACATTGTTTTATAGTTCTTCTCTTTAGTCGTTTTTGGAGCATCATAATCTTCTATTTCTTTCTTTAATTCTTCAAGTAGAATCACCACTCTATCGTGTTTTCTTTTTGCATGTTCTATTAGTAGTTCTATCATCCTTGTTGATCCTAATATGAGATTCTCTTCCCATGCGTCTGCTAGGTCTGAATCCAGTGGGTCATCGAAGTCAGGAAAAATCAGGATCCTGAGGCCTCTCGGTATTTTCTTTTGCTCTGCATATTCCTGCATCGTTGTTTTCTCCCAAAATTTGTTAATTTCTTTTTTTGATAGTTTCTCTAGCCTCATGAATTTATGTTTGAGGTCTTCCTCTAACTTGCTGTTTCTGAATGCATTGTCCATTGATCCTCGTGGGGCAAAGAGTGCCCTGATGTCTTCGTTCCTTGACATCATATATTCTGCCATTCCTTCGATTTATTTTTCTGTTTTATTCGTATTGGAATTCTCCAGGTGCGATAGCATTGGCTGGTTCCCTAGTGTCAAGGTACTGTGGGTTGAGGCTTCTAGGAATGGAACCTGCCTGTGCTGTGCAACAGTTATATTTAGATTGTGAGTTAAGCAAGATCACAGGAGCTGATTTGGGGTTAAGCCTGAGCCCCAATTTGGTACGTGGAAAGGGTTTTTTTGCTCCCGGTTATCTTGGTTGTAAAGATTAGAAATGATATCCATAACATCGGTATACAAACCAAAGGAGAAAACACCAAAGCCTAGCATACTCACGATAGGGGATGTTGAAGACATCCATCTCCTCAGTACGCTCGTAGAAAATGACAAAAGCAAGCAAGAATGCTTAGAAGAACTGGGTATCCAGAATATGGCAATGACAATTCCGGAACTCAAAAGCAAATCCAGATTTACGCCTCAACTGTTTACGGAAAACTATATAGACACTTTCCACCAAGCGGTAATCAATGACCTCCATAAACTTGAAGACCAACGCACCAAAGGAAAAGAGGCCAAGGACAATCTGACTAAGGAAGAACAGAACGTACTTAGAAACCTACGAGAAGAAACTAATATCATAATCAAGGAGGCCGACAAGGGTGGCAACATAGTAATAATGAATAAAGCTGACTACCTTAAAATGGCATTGAACCACCTCGAAACGCCAGGCAACTACGTCAAATTGGAGAACAACCCGCAGGCGAAGATTCTAAAAGAACACCAGGAACTGCTCATCAATTACAAAACAGCAGGACTGATAACTGACGATGAATACAGCTACCTTAAAACAGACCACCCGATAATGCCAACTATCTATTTTCTACCCAAAGTCCACAAAGCCTTCGACACCATTCCCGAAGGAAGACCAATCCTCAGCGGTATTGGAGGAATCACGGAAACAATGGCTAGATACATCAACAATGTCATACAACCACTCGTTACAAAAATACCAAGCTACTTAAGAGATACAATGCACACTTTGGAGATACTAGCCAGCATCAAATGGGAACCTCACTTTCTAATGGCTACGCTCGACGTCAAGGCCCTATATACATCAATAAACCATGAACTTGCGATAACTAGTGTGGGGTTTCTTCTCAGACAAGAATCAGCCTCACACCTAGAACAGGTGGAAATGACTAAAGCCTTCCTTAAATTCTCGCTCACAAACAATGTATTCATATTCGATGGCGAATACTTTAAACAAACGAAGGGGATCGCAATGGGAGCCAGCTATGCTCCAGCTCTAGCTAACTGCTTCATGCACTCCTACGAAATCAAGCATGCAATGAAGGAAGACAGATACACCAGGCTCATTGTCAACTGGGCCAGATTCATAGATGACATTATCCTAATTTGGAAAGGAACAGAAGTAGAGCTTACTGAATATATGGATTATCTCAACACCAATGACTTTGGCATTGAACTAATCAGCCACACCAGCAAGACTCGAATTGACTTTCTGGACTTAACAATTGAGATAGAAGAAAACGAAATCACTACCAGAACCTACCGGAAGCCAACGGAAGTAAACTCCACCTTGCATGCCGAAAGTTGCCATAGAAAAAGCGTTATACGCAACATACCCAAAGGGGAATACATTAGGGCAAGAAGAAACTGTAGCACAGAGAGATCCTTCACAGATGAGTGCAACCTACTAGATCGAAGATTCAAAAGTCGGGGATATCCCCAAGGAAACTTGACACAAGCAAGAAAACAGGCCTGTCAATTAGAAAGACCAACTCTACTCCAGCCCAAACCCGGAAGACAAAATAACAATCCTGTGATCAGATTCGTAACCAGATACAACAAGGACAGCTACGCATTCCAAAAAATCTTGACAAAGCACTGGGGATTACTCCGCATGGATGAACATATTAGGTCACAACTGGAAACATATCCCAGTATGTCCTACAGAAGAGCACCAACTCTAAGAACTTTATTAAGCCCCTCTTTCCTGTCAGACAAAAACATTACAGCACAAGATTGGCTCAGTAAACGCACACCAATGGGTTTCACGAAATGCGGGACTTGCGCCATGTGCAAGTATGCAACCCAGACCAAATGTGCAAAATTCTCAGGCTGCCCAATCTTTAATATCAAAGAGCACATCAACTGCAAAAGCAAATATGTGATATATGCAATAATCTGTGTTTGCAACAAGATATATATAGGCAGCACTATTCGTGAGACACGTTTTAGGATTAGAGAGCACATCAACAGCATACATTCACAAGATCCGAAACTGCCACTCGCAAACCACTGGCAAAAGTATCATCAAATGGACAATAAGAGTGACATCAGGTTCATCGGACTCAAGATGGTACGGCTGGGACCAAGAGGAGGAGACAGAATTCAGAAATTAAGACAAGAAGAAGCACGGCTAATTTGTCACTTTAGATGTGTTAAAAATGGCCTGAACAAAGACCACGATCTAAATGTCTTCCTGTAAACATTTCCTTTCCTCTCCCTATTTTTCTAATCTGAGGGCAACTCTATGCCCAACCCATGTCCTTGACACACATACCAATTGTATCTATCCCCACATTACATAGAATCCTTATGTGGCCCGGGGTCCAACAAACTCCCCTGCACACACAAACTGGAACATAAATTTCCCACCAAGCTCAAATATTCTCACGGCTCTCCTCATAAGGAACACTTTCTGGTTTATGCGCCTCCCAACGCTAATTCCCCCCTCCCTGGCAACCAACCAATTGCCATGGGCCAATGGCCCCATACAACCTCTTCTCAGATCTCACCACTTCGAACACTACAGTGCCAGCAATGATCCACTGAGCATGCGCAGACACGACATGACACGCGCATGCTCAGTGACATTCGCAGTATGCTATGCCACTGAGCATGCGCATTCGTTACATAACGCGATTCAGCTAGCTCACAAGCGCCTTATAATGGCGGCCACCAGAGCGGTGGAGTAAAGGAGCAGACCGCTGCCCTGGAACGCAGACAGAATACAAAGGTAAGCCTCCCCGCCCGCCCTCATGGTTAGCAGACTTCTAACCAGCAGGGACATTCCCATAGACCAGCTCCCCACTCGAGCGACCCGGAACAACACCAACCCTTCGAGTGGCTGGCCACACACAAGAGCGTCTACCAAAGAGCTCTTGATGTCAATCCAGACCAGCTCACAGCACCCACACAGGGGGCCCCATAATGGACCAAAGAAATCGCTAGGGACGACCCACACGGCCAAGAAACACACACGAGCCGGAATTTGCACGTGATGTGATTTCGACGCCGCTAAGTACACTCACTAGCTGGGAACCAACTAGAATTCAATCAGGCAGATCGTACCACAATGCTTTTTCATCCACCGTTATTGTACCTCCTTATCACAGGGCCCAATAGGAGCCAGGACTGCCGTAAGGACGGTTCCAAATTGAACAAAACCCCACTGAGGGCAATCAACAAACAGACTAGGTAAGAGGATTTTACCTCATTAAAGAAAAGAAAAACCAATTCCTCCCCTTCTGCCCACTTGCTAACCTTCTCCCTTTTCTTTTCCTCCCCTTCTCCTTGTTTGCATGCAACAATGCTTTTTATAAATTAACACGTCAATGTTTTTTGACGTGATGCTACTTTTTGCTATTTTTTGTCACTTACTGCACATCACCCCTACACCACAATGGAACATAATACAATCTGTCACACAATTGTCACAAATCACATTAACACTTGTCACCATTGAACACTGTTCAGCCTTGAGAAAGACCGTACGGGTCGAAACACGTGTCGGCTGACCGCAAATAAACGAATCACTTTGTACTAACCAAAGTGTTATGGATATCATTTCTAATCTTTACAACCAAGATAACCGGGAGCAAAAAAACCCTTTCCACGTACCAAATTGGGGCTCAGGCTTAACCCCAAATCAGCTCCTGTGATCTTGCTTAACTCACAATCTAAATATAACTGTTGCACAGCACAGGCAGGTTCCATTCCTAGAAGCCTCAACCCACAGTACTCTCACATAGTTACATAATCCCAGAAATCTCTGCAAGTGCTTTATCGTGTGTGGCTTTGTGGTTTTCAAAAGAGCCTCAGCTCTCTCTGGAGTAACCTTCTTTCCTTCATGTGAAATCAATTGACCTATGTATAACACTTCCTGTTGACAATACTGTAACTTCTCTTTGTCAACCTTATATCCTTTGTCAGCAAGTGTAATCATCAACTGAACAGAATCGCGTCTGCACTCTTCCTCTGAAGTGCTGCACACTGAGATGTCATCTACGTATTGCAACACAACACTTTCTAAATCGATATTGCTTAAGTCCATCTGCAGGACTCTATTGAAAATTAATGGAGACTCACAATACCCCTGCGGTAATCTAGTGCTTTTTAACTTAGTCTGTCTGAACATGAATGACGTCAGATCCTGCAAGTCTTTGTGCAATGGGAGTGAGAAAAATGCATTTTTCAAATCAATCACAGTGAAATATCATGCTTCAACAGGTGTATTACATAAGATTGTGGCAGGATTAGGAACTAGAGGGAACTCGGTCTCTAAAATCTGGTTTATCGGGCGTTAATCTTGAATTAGTCTCCAAGACCCCCCTTAGATTTTTTGATAGGGTACACTGCAGTATCACTTGGTGACTCTGATGTCACTAAGATACCCTGATCCGTCATGGCGGAAATCGTCTTAAAAATGCCTTCATCTGCCTCTCGAGACATGGGATACTGTCGTGCTTGAGGTAAAATTGCTCCTTGTTTCAATGTAATTTTCACTTCTCCGACCCCCTTCAACAGGTCTACATCATAGGGGCCTATAGTCCATAATGAAACTGGCACTTTTGCTTTAGCTTTGTCAAAATACCCAGGATGTTTTTGTGCTAGCATCATTTTCTGAGGAACCTCTCATTTGATTGCTCTCATCCAATAAGTAATACACATGTCAAATATCACTTCGTCATCAGATGGATGATCTCCAAATAGATTGTCATCAGTGATGTCAGTCAATCTGTAACCTTCCCTGATGGCAATTACTGCACACCATTGTCTGCCGTCATCATCATTTCCATCCCGCAAAGTCATTTCACCTCGCACTATGGCTGCTTGTAGCTCTAAGGGAAAAACTGTCCCTCTCTTCACGCATAGGTATTTTTCACCTGAACAAAAGATCATAGCTCTACCTACTAGGCCTGTAAGCCATGTGTCACAAATCTCCACTTCACTCCCAGACTCCGACCCCCCACACTCTTCCTCACCTGAAGATTCGGTCTTGGTTAGCTTCTTCCTTCTTTCTCTGACTGCAGATTTCTTTTTGTGGAGATATGGCCTACCACGGAACGAAGCCACAGTGGTTGCCGGTTAAATCCGGGAACCAGAGGCTCCGGATCCGCAGTAGCCACAAAGGCAAAAAAACCCGAGATCCCCTTTCCAAAGGTCAGGCGAGATGGATCCAAAGTCCGCTCCGGAGGATGTTGCGGGTTCAACCAGGTAACAGGTAAGTGGAATGAGGGCGAGACCTTACCCTAAAAGTAGCCAGGAAACAGAGGAAAGGACAAGCAAGCTCTCCAGTAAGCATCAGAAGGACAAGTAAGGGGTGGCAGGCAAGCCAGCAGGGAACAGCAAGGGAAATAGAGACACGGAAGCGGGGAGAAAGAGGAAGGAGAAACAGAAAGGCGGTTCCTGGGGAGAAGGGCCAGAGGGCCAAGTCAGAACAGATGGGCTCAGCGGAGCCAAGGGAAAACACTGTGAGCGCTGGCAACAAAGTTGAGAATTAACACAGTTGCAACACGGCCGCCTCTGGCTCGGGAAAGCTAATGAACCGGGCGGCGGCCATGATGCGCAAAAGAAAAGAAAAGAAACTAGACCGCAGCCAAGCGTTGCGGTTCAGCGTGATGGAGTAATTCCATGGTGGCCGCGTCTCCATCGGTCCCACAGGCGTACATAGAAGGGGCGCATGACAGTATGCCCCTCTCCAGTGCTAGAGAAACCAGGCTTACCAGGGTGGGCCCCATAGAACTTCTTCACCAATCAGGGGGCCTGAACATTAGAACTGGGTTCCCAAGAATCCTCAGAAGACGGATACACCTTCCATGATATCAGGAATTCTAGTCTTCCTCTGCGGTAACAAGAGTCTTTGATACTCGCCACTTCATACTCTTCTTCCCCAGGTACCTTAACTTCCTTTGACCGTTTTACAGGGGCAGAAGGGATGCCCTCTAAGGCTGGGCGCAGCAATGATGAGTGGAATGCCGGATGAAGTTTGCCCAAGCTCTTGGGCAGCTGAAGATAAAACGTTACTGGGTTGATTTGAGATACCACGGTGTAGGGGCCAATGAACCGAGGAGACAATTTGGAAGGGTGGATCCATCTAGGTAGGTATTTGGTAGACAGCCAAACCCGGGATCATATTCCAATAGAGGGGACCTCTGTACGTTTCAGGTCAGCCAACGTCTTGTAACGAGAACGGGCCTCTGTCAGAGCCCTTTTGGCTATTCTGTGTGCTCCCGTAATTTGCTGTAACCGGTCATCAATAGTAGGGCAAACCGTATTGGGAGAAGACACGGGCAGGATTCCCCTAGGGTGGGTACCAAAGGTACAGAAGAAGGGACTAAGGTTAGTGGCAGAATGCTTAGAATTATTATATGCAAACTCAGCAGTTGGCAGTAAATCGTACCAGTTGTCCTGAGCGTTGTTAACGTAACACCGGAGGTACTGCTCTAAGGTACCATTGAGTCTCTCCGTCTGTCCGATGGTTTGAGGATGAAATCCTGAAGACAGTGCCCGTTCTATTCCCAACTTACGGCACAATGCTTTCCAAAATTTGGAGGTGAATTGACTCCCTCTATCAGAAATGATCTTAGTGGGTAACCCATGGAAGCGGAAAATATCACGAATTAATAACTCCGCCATTTCAGAAGCCGATGGTAATCCTGGTAATAGAGAGAAATGGGCTAATTTAGTAAACAAATCCACAGTAACCATTATACAAGTTTAACCTCGAGAAACTGGAAGTTCCACTATAAAATCGGTGGATATTTGCTCCCACGGACTTTCAGGTAAGGGGATTTGTTCCAGTAATCCCAAGGGCCTTTGGAAGCGATGTTTGCTGTGGGCGCAATGAGCACAGGTTTGGACATAATTCTTTATGTCGGAAGACATCCCTGGCCAAAAAAAGGACCTCCTGACAAGTTCTTCAGTATTTTTACTACCTCGATGCCCAGCCGTACTATGATCATGACATCACGACATGACCTTACGGCGTAAGTCTGGTAGGGGTATATAACTCCTCTGGTTGACAAAGCACAGTCCTTCTTTCATGTCGACCTGAGTCCTTGGCGATGTGATATCTGGGAGAGGCATGCGAGCGGTGGATGTCTTGATTCTGGAGAGGAATGAAGCAGTGGATGCTATAAACACTCTGTCAGGGAAGAGTCTTTCCTTGAGATTAGAGGGGTGGTCTTCTATAGCCCATCGACGGGACAGTGCATCAGCCACCACATTTTGACTGCCAGGGAAGTAGGTGATCTCAAAGTCGTACTGTGCAAAGAAGTGAGCCCACCTGGCTTGCCGGGAATTGGCACACTCCATGGTCTGTAAGGACTTGAGGTTTCTGTGATCCGTCCTGATGGTGAAAAGACCTACACCTCCCTGTAAGAGATGTCTCCAGTCCTCACAAGCTAGTTTGATAGCCAGAAGTTCTCGCTCAATTACCGAATAGTTCTTTTGGCTGGTTTTGAGTGTCTTGGAGAGATATGCAATGGGGTGTTCTATGCCTTCATGTTCTTGCTGGAGGACAGCTCCCACCGCGCTGGCTGAAGCGTCTGCTTCCAAAATAAACCTCCTAGACTGGTCCAGCTGCTTCAAAATGGGAGCTGAGCTGAATCTCTCCTTTAGGTCTTGGAATGCAGCTTCTGCCTCTGGGGACCACCTAAATGGTTGTTTGTCTTTCTTGAGTAAGGTAGTGATGGGAATGACCGTGGACGAAAAGTTCTTGATGAACTTTCGGTACAAGTTGGCGAATCCTAGAAACCTCTGAACCTCCTTAACGGAGGAAGGAGACGGCCAATCCAAAATAGCGGAAACCTTCTTAGGGTCCATATTAATCCCTTTTCGGGAAAGGATGAATCCCAGATAGCGGACCGAGGATACTGGAAACATGCATTTACTGGGCTTTACCAAAAGGTGGTTATCTTGAGGACGCTGGAGTACTTCATGCAGGTGGGTAGAATGGTCTTGTGTATTTTTGGAAAAGACCAAAATGTCGTTGAAGTAGATGATTACAGAATGAAATAGTAAATCAGAGAAGGTTCTGTCCATAAATCGTTGAAACAATGCGGCCGCATTAACCAAACCAAAGGGCATCACTTTGTATTTGTATAGGTCGTAAGGAGTTCTAAAGGCGGTCTTCCATTCATCACCAGCTCTCATGCGCAGGAGATGGTAAGCATTCCAGAGATCTAATTTTGTGAAAATCACTGTTCCTCTTACAGCCTCTAGTATGTCCGAAATGAGGGGTATGGGGTATCTGTCACGAATTGTGACCTTGTTGAGCCCACGATAGTCTATACATGGTCTGAGTTCGGTGGAAGAACAGGTGTCAAAGTCTGAAGTTACCTCCCCCTGTGACTCCTCACCTGGGTCCTCAGAAGTGTGGTCTTTGATGGATTCCTTCTCGCTTCTTCTCCTCTGATCTCCTCTTGTCTCTATGATCTTCTTTCCCTTCTTCCGTTCGTAGAGATAAGGACGAGCTCGACCTGAGGCCACCTTGACTGGGATTGCAACTACAGCCAGGCGGACCGAAGGGAGCTTGCCCCAAGTTCCAGGGAAAAAGCTGATGAAGGCACAAAAAACCCTGTGTTGTTATATGCAGGATCAACAGACGGTAGACCTTAGTGGTGAGGATTGTTTCCTATAATGAGGGCGGTATTATGGGTAGGATCCTGGAGTTGCCGGTAACTGCATGGGTCTTGGACCCACCCTGGACTTGGAGGCGTGATGTCAGAAGAAAGGAAACAAAGGAGCGAATAATGGAGAGAAAGAGAGTCAGAAAGAAAGAAGCCCAATAACAAGACAGGGACCCCAAGGTGCGGAACACCGGAGAAAGGAAGGAGGAAACAGACTACTACTTCGGAGCGTGAAGGTAAGTGGAGAAAACCGGATGTAGAAGAAAGGAAGGTACGAAATACAAGATAAGAAGGAACAGGAAGAAAGAAGAGAAAGCGGCAACAGCCAAACTACAGGTGAGAGAGGTACAGAAGAGCAAAACAGCAGAAAGAATAACCAGACAAAAGGAATCTGACCGGAGCTAACCCCGGAAAAAGGGAGCAGGAGAGAAAGGGACCGACTGAGACAGGCAGCAGAGCAGGAGGAAGAAGGAAAAAGGGAAAATGCTGAGTGCTCGTCCTACAAAGGTAGCAAGAGGGAAACAAACAGGGATGCAGGAGCAATGAGGGGGTACAGTGCCTAGAGAACGCCTGGGAGGCAAAATGCTGGAGGAATGGAGGAAACAAAGGCAAAGGAAATGCTAGCGATGCAGTTCGAGGAGAAACTGACTAGCGAGTTGCAGCATGTCGGGAAGGGGGCGTGGCTTCCTTATGTACCAAAGCCTCGGAGAGGCTAGAACATTGCTGCTGATCCCGCAATGGCTCAGTGAAGCCTCCATCTTTGCCATAATTTCCACGGGCGAACCGTGACAGCATGCCCCCTCCTCATTGGGGCTCCTCTGGGTTTACCCGGATGGCGACGATAAAATTGTCTGAGCAGTCTTGGAGCGTGGAGGTGGTTCCTTGGCTCCCAGGTACGTTCTTCTGCAGGATAGCCTTTCCAATGAACCAAGTATTGGTGAGTACCATGCTTGTACCGGGAGTCCACCAGCTTCTCTACCTCATACTCTTCTGGATCTGGGTCCTTGTAAGATGCAGAACAGAAGCCCTTGCAGCCAAAGGGGTCGGGCTTATATGCCTTCAGAAGTGAGATATGGAAGACTGGATGTATCTTCTTGAGACAAGGTGGGAACTTCAAACGAAAGGCTACAGGATTGACTTGGGACTTGATTGAGTAAGGGCCTATATAACGGGCAGTAAACTTTCCTGCATGAGGCCACCGCGGGAGATATTTCGTGGACAGCCATACCTTGGTTCCTGGAGCCCATCTAGGATTTGGCAATCTTTTGCCATCCGCTTGTCTCTTATACTGGGATCTACTGACTTCTAATTTTTAAACGTGGCATCCCTTTGCAGGCGCCGCAGGTCATCTAGATGTTTATCACCGAGGGTACGGTCGTGGCTGGTAGCCCGAAGTAAGGAATGTATCTGGGATGATACCCATAGGTGAATAGAAAAGGACTAATGTCAGTAGCAGAATGTTTAGAGTTGTTATAGGCGAACTCTGCCATAGATAGAAAAGATGCCCATCTTTCTTGTTCTTGGCTACAAAAACAACAGAGATATTGTTCTAAGGTGGCATTTAATCGTTCCGTCAGTCCATTGCTTTGAGGGTGGTATCCAGAGGAGAGGGACCGTTTAATACCTAAAGACTTGCACAAGACGGACCAGAATCTTGAGGTAAACTGTGTACCCCGGTCTGATATGATGCTTCGGGGTAAGCCATGCAACCTGACCACGTCTCTCAGGAAAATGGCAGCTGCTTCGGGAGCTGACGGAAGGCTCGGAAGTGGAGAAAAATGTGCTAACTTACTCAATGAGTCTACTGTGACCAAGATTGCAGTATACCCCAAGGAGGGCGATAGGTCAACAATAAAGTCAGTAGAGATCTGTTCCCAGGGCTGAGACGGTATTGGCTCTTGTTGGAGGAGACCTAGCGGCCTTGACACAGATTATTTACTGGAAGCACATATTGGGCACCTTGCCACATACTCCTTGACATCCTTGTACATAGTTGGCCACCAAAACTGCCTTGAAAGTAGATCTAATGTGGCTACTCTACCCTTATGACCAGCAGAAGAAAGGTCGTGGCACCAAGACATGGCTTATACTTGAAGGTCCTTCGTTGGTAGGAATAATCTCCCTTGGTGGAAGTAGAAAGGCCCTTTCCTTTCCAAGTCAGGTCGCTGCCGTGGTGGAATTAGTGTCGCCCTAGTGGCTTCTTCCACTTCTTGCAAAAAGGAATGGATCGCTCCTAGAAATCTCTTTCCGGACAAAATTCCTTCGTAAATCTGAGGAGTCCTGGATTTTTCTTCTTTTAGGCTCCGGGATAACGCATCTGCTAACACATTTTCCTTTCCTGGAAGATAGGTGATTTCAAAGTCATATTGAGAGAAGAAGTACGCCCAACGAGCGTGTCTGGAATTGCGACACTCCATGTGTTGTAGTACCTTTAAGTTACAATGGTCTGTACGAACAAGGAAAGGATGGGCTGATCCCTGTAATAAATGTCTCCATTCAATGCAGGCTTGACGAATGGCCAGAAGTTCCTTTTCCAAAACCGAACAATTTCTTTCACTGGGAGTGAGCGTTCTGGAGTAATATGCCACTGGGTGTTCCTCTCCATCCTTCCCTTCTTGTAATTATGCGGCTCCTATAGCACCTCCAGAGGCATCTGTTTCCACTACAAAGGGTAAAGACTGATTTGGTTGGATTAGGATCGGAGCAGTGGTAAAGGTCTTCTTGAGTAGTCGAAAGGCATGTTCTGTCCTCATGTTCCATTCAAATCGATTTCCTTTTTTCAGCAAATGAGTAATGGGCAACACTATTTCTGAAAAGTTGGGAATTAATCTTTGATAAAAGTTCGCTAGACCCAAAAACCGCTGGATGTCTTTCATGTTCCTCGGGGTTGGCCATTGTAACACTGCTTTAACCTTCTCAGGGTCCATCTGTACCCCTTCCTTGGAGAGTATGAAACCCAAATAAGAAATTGATGAGACCTCAAAGGCACACTTCTCTGGCTTCACTAACAGTTGGTTGTCTCTAAGCCTTTGCAGCACCTCAGTAAATGTCTTTGGTTTGTTTGTTTGTTTGTTTGTTTATTTATTTGTAATGCGCGCCAAACCCAAGGGTAACCGGGCGCAGTGTAGAGAATATGCAAAGCTTACAATGTTACATAGAATTACAATGTTATAGCGAATTACAATGTTACATACAATTACAATGTTACATAATTTACAGTGATAAGGAGGGAGGTGTATACAGATTTAGCAGGGAAGCAGGGAAGCATATCTGAAATAATGGTTGAGGCACAGCTATAAAAGCGAGGCGGTCAGTTATATACAGTGTTACTAAGATTATTACAGTTGTGATATATCTCTAGTGGTACATATATACATTCAGATGAAGTAGCATAACGCAAATATCTATCAGTACCTTACATATTTTTGTCATTGAGGTGTTTGATAAGATTCATTCTAAAGTGTGTGAAAGGTTGGTCTATTCTCAAGTTGTGTGGCAGGGAATTCCACCATTTAGCGGCTAGCACAGGGAAACTGGTGCCGCCAATTTTAGCAAGTTTAAATCTAGGAATTACCAGGCAGTTGGAGTTGGGAGTTCTTGTGGGCCTGCTGGAGATTTTCCTTTTTATTTTGTCCATCAGATAACTAGGAGCAGCGTTATTGAGGGCTTTGTGCGTCAAGGAGAGCATTTTTAGGTGCATTTTATTGTCGGTGGAGAGCCATTTGTATTGTTGTCTGGTAGAGGAGATATGTTCCTTTTTGTTTATTCCTAAAGCAGCTCTGAGGGCATTATTTTGTAGGATTTGTAGCCTTTTGGTGATAGTTTTGTTAGCACCACTGTAAAGGGCATTACAATAATCAAGTCGTGATAATATTAAGGCTCTCGCTAAGATCATGCAACTATTGTTAGATAAGAAAGTTTTACCTGCTCTTATTAATTTACAGGTATAAGCTGTAGTGGAAGCTAAGGAGTTAACTTGTTTAGTGAAAGACATGGTGGAATCGAGATAGAAACCTATCAGTGTTCAGAGGGAGAAGAGGAGAAGATCAAGATATCATCTAAATACACCACCACTGATGAATACAACAAATCTGAGAATATCTTGTCCACAAAACGTTGGAAGACGGCGGGGGCATTTACCAGGCCGAAAGGCATCACTCTGTACTCAAAATGTTCTAACGGAGTGCTGAACGCCGTCTTCCATTTGTCGCCCTCTCGGATTCTTAACAGATGATAAGCCCCACGTAAGTCTAGTTTGGTGAAAATACTGGCTCCCTCCACCGACTCAAGGACCTCCTTTATTAAAGGCATAGGATATCGGTCGCGTATGGTTTGGCTATTGAGTCCGCGGTAGTCAATGCAGGGCCTCAATTCGGTTGTACCCTTCTTTGGGATGAAGAACATGGAAGCTCCCGCGGAGGAGTGGGATTCCTGGATGAGCCTGTTCTGAAGATTGGCCTCTAAATATTCCTTGAGCGCCCTTCTTTGCGGGAGGGACATTGGGTACATGCGACCAAAGGACACCAAAGCACTCGGCTTCAATTCAATGCTGCAGTCTTCAGCCCGGTGAGGAGGTAGAGATTGAGGTAGTTTATCCTCAAATATGTCTGAGAACTGTTGATAATAAGAGGGAATCGACTGTACTACTGATGTAGACACTGGTATAGTAAGACTGGCTGCAGAGGCGGGGAGAGCCTGCAGCAAACAATGAAGAACACAATATGGAGAAGAGAAACAAATGGTATTAGCTGACCAGTCAATCTGAGGATTATGGCGGCATAGCCATGGTATGCCTAGAATCACTGGGAAATGTGCCGCCCTGATGATATCAAATGAAAGCTGTTCCTTATGTTGCAACAGGGACATCACGACAAGACCTGTCTCTTGAATAATGGGTCCTGACGAAAGTGGAGATCCGTCGACCCCTTCCACAGGAATGGGACTGTTCTTCCAATGAAGAGGGATTCGATGCTCCTGTGCCCACTGAGTGTCGATAAAATTCCCTGCGGCTCCACAATCTAGCATGGCAAGAGTTTCTACGGCCAGTGCTGCCCCAAAGGCTAGAGTGACTGCAAAAACCTTAAGACAATGATCTTCAGGAGGTTTGTTATGCTGACAAACATTGCAGGGACTCGCCATCCCTGCCTGGACCTTTTCCCTGTTCAAGACCGGTGAGACGCGTTTCCCGAATGCCTGGGAGGCACTTCGGGACAATTACGCAGCAGGTGCTTGGAAGATCTGCAGTGCGTGCAAAGGCCCCTCGTCTTTGCGACGCCTTCATTCCTCTGGTGTCAAGGGACCTCTAGCAGCCCCTATCTGCATAGGTTCCTCTGTGAGCATCTTGGAGGACTCACGGCAGACCCCCTTGCAGGCAAGGATATTCTGATTTGTCATCTTTCCTGTCTTCTTTCTTGCAGATGATATTCCAACTGAAGGGTAAGCGTTACCAACTCCCGGAAGGAGGCAGGTCGAGCTACTCTCGCTAACTCGTCTTTTAAGTCTTCATGTAGACCGCGGCAAAAGAGGGTCTGCTGAGCAGAATAAGGCCAATCAGCTTCGGTTGCCAATTTACTGAAGGATGAGGCATAAGTCTGAACGTCTTGTGTCCCTTGACGGATGTCGAGAAGATCCTCGTAGGCTGAGTACTGGACCTAAGCGTCCAAATCTAGACTTCAGAAGTTGAGTAAATTGAGTGAAATCGTTGATGGCAGAATCAGGCTGAGTGATTAGAGGGGTGGCCCATGCCAAGGCATTCCCTGTTAGGTTGAAAACCAAAAACCCCACTTTAGCTCGGTCCATTTCATAAGCCTTGGGGCGGAATGTGAAGTAGACTGTACATGCGTCCAAGAACTCCTTCAACGATGTGGGGTTACCATCATACTTGCCAAAGGACAAAGTCAGGGGAGGTAAGTCACCACGTGATTCTTCCCTTGCTGCTACTTGTTGTTTCAGGGTTAAGTTCTCTGTGCAAAGATTCTGGACTTCTGCTTGAAGACCCTGGATGTCATTCACCATCTCCTGAAATTGTTCCATGGAAACCATGGGTGTTCGTGGCCGCTGCAAGCTGTCAAAGTCTGAAGTTACCTGCCCCTGTGACTCCTCACCTGGGTCCTCAGGAGTGTGGTCTTTGATGGATTCCTTCTCTCTTCTTCTCTCCTTCTTGCGGGGCTTCTGATCTCCTCCTGTCTCTACGATCTTCTTTCCCTTCTTCCGTTTGTAGAGATAAGGACGAGCTCCACCTGAGGCCACCTTGACTGGGATTGCAACTATAGCCAGGCGGACCCAAGGGAGCTTGCCCCAAGTTCCATGGAAAAAGCCGATGAAGGCACAAAAAACCCTGTGTTGTTATATGCGGGATCAGCAGACGGTAGACCTTAGTTGTGAGGATTGTTTCTGATAATGAGGGCGGTATTATGGGTAGGATTCTGGAGTTGCCGGTAACTGCATGGGTCTTGGACCCACACTGGACTTGGAGGCGTGATGTCAGAAGAAAGGAAACAAAGGAGCGCATACTGGAGAGAAAGAGAGTCAGAAAGAAAGAAGCCCGATAACAAGACAGAGACCCTGAGGTGCAGAACACCGGAGAAAGGAAGGAGGAAACAGACCACTACTTCGGAGCGTGAAGGTAAGTGGAGAAAACCGGACGTAGAAGAAAGGAAGGCACGAAATACAAGATTAGAAGGAACAGGAAGAAAGAAGAGAAAGCAGTGACAACCAAACTACAGGCGAGAGAGGTACAGAAGAGCAAAACAGCAGAAAGAATAACCAGACAAAAGCAATCCGACCGGTGCTAACCCCGGAAAAAGGGAGCAGGAGAGAAAGGGACCGAGTGCGACAGGCGGCAGAGCGGGAGGAAGAAGGAAAAAGGGAAAACGCTGAGAGTGCGTCCTACAAAGGAGGGAAACAAACAGGAATTCGGGAGCAAGGAGGGGGTACAGTGCCTGGAGAACACCTGGGAGGCAATATGCTGGAGCAATGGAGGAAACGAAGGCAAAGCAAACGTTAGGGATGCAGTTCGAGGAGAAAATGACTGAGCGAGTTGCAGCACATCGGGAAGGGGGCGTGGCTTCCCTATGTACCAAAGCCTCGAAGAGGCTAGAACGTTGCTGCTGATCCCGCATTGGCTCAGTGAAGCCTCCATCTTTGCCATAATTTCCACGGGCGAACCGTGACAACAGGGGAGGCCCAGCAGGTGATTTCGAGGGTTGAATGAAGCCATTTTTGAGGTTGGCATCAAGATACTGGCAAAGCGCGACTTTCTCCCTTAGCGACAAGGAAAACATCCTGTCAAACGGAACTAAGGCTTCAGGAACGAGATCAATGGCGCAGTCTTCAGGGCGATGAGGGGGCAACTCATGTTCAACCCTTTCCACGAGACCTCGGCATATACTTGAAATTGTGGTGGTACAGAATGAATCGTTCGGGTTGGGGTTTCCACCACCTGCAATACGGCTGTTTGGTAACGCTGAGACGCCAAACAAGACTGACTGCAGTAAGAGGAGAGAAAACTGAGTGTGTTCATTGACCAGTCTATCGTGGGATTATGCCGACAGAGCCAAGCTATGCCCAAAATGATGGGAAAAACTGGCAGCACGAATGATATCAAAGGAAATCTCCTCTATGTGGTGCTGAATGGTGACCTGAAGGTTCTCAGTGGAGTGGGTGATGGGTCCTGAACAAAGGGGAGTTCTGTCGACTCCTTCTACTTTGAGGTTTTCCTTATTTTGCACTCTCTGGATACCCATCTTGTCGGCCCATAGAGTGTCCATGAAGTTGCCTGCCACGCCACAATCAATAAGGGCCAAAGTGTCCACCGACTTTTGCCCCCAGGATAGATGCAGAGATACCACCAGAAGGCGCTGTTTTGTTCTCCAAATGTCCACGGACACTTCATCACCAGTACATGTGTAGAGCAAAAAAGAATTATTTGAACGAAGGTAGGCGAAGCAATAACTCACAGCCAAATACGCAGTTAGTGAAATAATGAGCACTTATACAGCTATTTATTCATAGCTTGAAAGCAACAAGTGATAACACAGAAATAAATCACAGAAAAGAAAGAGAATTCAAAATAAAATACATCACCGTGGGTGTAACTGAATCCCTCATCTCGCCAGAAGCGGCTGGAAGACCCCGGTAACAGCCAGGCCGAGAGCACAACAGCCCACAGGTATGTCGGAAAAAGGCGTCCCCCTTCCGACTGAGGTCTTTGTGCTTATCTCGTCTGACCGCTGAGGGGTTCCGCATATATGCACTCCTCAAACAGGTGTGGCAATTTCTCGAACCTTCTAGCAATGTGCTTGTGCATTGATAAGTGACAGTTGGTTGCCAGCTGGGTCAACCGACAGTAACCTCAAGGAGCAAAGCGCTTCCCTCCTCTCCTAAGAACAAATGCCACGGAAAACAGTTCCATAACTCATAGCAAGTCATAACAAAACCAGCTTTCCCAGCAGAATGTCCTTGACTGGCTGTATACCAGGTTTGGAAAGCATGTTTTTTCAGCAAAGCAAATTCGGCTCTCAGCAAAGTAAGTACAGCTTTTCACTGAAGCATGGAATAAATATCCATTATGGCTCTGAGTGCCCCCAGAATGCACTGCACACCAGCGCCATGTTTTAGCTCAAGCATAACAATTCCACCCTTGGATATTTATCTTCCATAACCCATTGGCAGAGGAGCCGGTGTCTGGAACTGACGAAACGTTAGAACTAAGTTGGGAATGCATTGAATACAACAACAACAAGCTATTATGATAGCTAATATAATACAAATGCAAGCAAAAGCATAACGCAGTGTACCCCCAATATCAGGAATCCATGAAAATAACCAATACCACCAATTCCCAGTATGATCTTGGGACACTTGAGAAATGAGATCCCTCAAACCTCGAATATGACTTTCAATGGATCGTGAATGGTCACTTAGATTGAAACAACACATACCTTCAACTGCGTTACAACCTAAATTATGCTTCAGCAATAGATAATCAACGGCAGCCCTGTTTTGCAAAGTTGCTTTTCTAATAACTTTGCTGTCAAGGAGGAAGTCTTCTAATGCTTGAGAAGTATGATTGAGTCCTTTTACTACTAGACATGCTAATTTGATTAAAGATTTGTAATCTCCAGCAGATAAACCTCAAACTCCCACTAATGAAAGGGTTAATGCTAGAACCTCAGCCTCCGTTAGCAAATGCACATGTGAATCACAATCGGGGAATAGACCCACAAACTCGAAAGTTGACCTTTTGCTTCGAGATATTGCTGAGTGTAAAGGAAACATCATTAATCCTAATCGAGTTAAGGCACATGGACCTCCGGAAATGTTAGCTGGAATGTAAGTGTATGTGATGTTGCCACAGGAAAAGAGCCATCCTGTTGGAAGTTTGACGTGATTTAGATGACTGGCAGCTATCACTGTATGATTGCAAGACATAGTATTATTCATACTGGTACATGTGCTTGGAACTCGTGAACACAATCGTTTCTCGAACACAGTTTGATTTTGCTGTTTGGTTAAATTGAGCTGTTGGCATTTGCCAATTTCTTTTGCATTGCATGTCTTAAGGTAACACACATCGCCTTGAGTTACATTGTAGGTTATAATACGTGTCAAGTTTCTCCATTTGCAATCCGTTTCCTGGCAAAACCTGCAGTACTCATAGATGGAAAAGGATTGCCTAATATCTAAATCTTGAACCAAAGAATCATTGTGCGTGACGCCGAAAATGTGCTTTAGAAGCGGAACTGGCAGTGGCACCGC
This sequence comes from Ambystoma mexicanum, assembly GCF_040938575.1. Lineage (NCBI taxonomy): Eukaryota > Metazoa > Chordata > Amphibia > Caudata > Ambystomatidae > Ambystoma > Ambystoma mexicanum. The sequence continues at coordinate 800,185,566 of NC_090938.1, read as the reverse complement.
TACTAAGCACGTAGTCAGCAAAGCTTCAGCATTGGGCACGTCAGTGAGGCAAAAGTGTGTAATGTTGAGCACCTGGTGTGCCAGATACGTCCACATATTCTCAGTTTGGGTGATCATTGGGGAATATTTTCGCCGTCCTGAAAACGCCTCTCGCATAGCTGGGATCAATGTTGTTTTCACTTGCACCTGACGTGTTTGTCGCATTCCATAAATCCATGTCTTCGGTCTGGCTGGCTTTTCAGCATCAGCATAGGGCTGCATTTGGACATCATTGCTCATCATCATCGGTTTCCCATGGATCGCTGGCACAGATGTGACATTTTTCATTGGTAGCAGCATACCGTTTGACTCTCCCGAACAGAGTCCATTTAGTCCCACAATTACACCAGCCAGACACAGGATCTACAAGGCAAACCCAGAAAAGAGATATCAGTGTTGAAAATCACTCTCTTAGGTAACATTTGTCTGCGTGTACATACTGCCATTTCTTTCTACTGGGCTCCATCACTAAGACTACTTGCTCTTTGCCTGATGCAATGACATCTGCGGGCACTGGTGGGCCACTTGGCCTTTCCACCCACACCTTCGCACCCGGTACCATACTGTCTGAAGAGCCAAAACCACGATCCCCACGGGTAGTTAACACTGTAGGAGGCTCCCCCTTCTTAATTATGGACAACTTAACAGGAATGATAATTAGTTAGGCCACCCGATCGCCCTTGTGGATCGGTAACAATTGGTCCCCACTATTCATCAGGATGACTTTGATCTCGCCTTGGTAATCGGCATCAATGACCCCTCCCAACACTTGAACTCCCTTCAATGGTAGGCCAGATCTAGGGGCAATCCATCCCATATCCTCTGGGGGAATTTGTACTCCAATCCCTGTTTCAATTACAACAATCCCTCTTGGCTTTAATCTGATTTCCTCATGGGAATGCAAGTCTACCCCTGCTGACTCTGGAGTCGCCTGATAGGGAGCTAAAGAACCCGGGGTAATTTCCCAGTACACTAGGGTTTCTCTAACTGAGTTGGGTTGAATCTGTAAAGCAGGAGTCATTAGCCGCATCAAAGGAGTTTCATGATCATTCACAGGCCTATTGTTTAGCACTTGCACTGCATCAAACACACGATCACGCCAGCCTGTTAAACTGCCATCTCCAGACTTGCGTAGCTGTTCTTTCAACAAACCATTCACCCGTTCAATTAATCCTGAAGTGGCAGGGTAATAAGGCACATGGTAGAGCCATTCAATGCTCTTCTCCTGACAATATTCTTGAATCAATTTGCCTTTGAAGTGTGACTCATTGTCACTTTGAATCTGCAAAGTCACTCCGTAATGCAATATGATCTGATCTAACAACTTAATGGTGTTCAGTTGTGTGGCACGCTTGCACGGCAAAACCATCATGTATCCTGAGTATGTATCCACAATAGTGCATGCATACTGACAACCTTTACTGATTGGCAGGGGACCGATATAATCAATCTGCCAAATTTGACCTGGTAACTTTCCTCTTCGCAATGTACCCCGGACAATCTGAGGGATAGGCCTGTGCTGTTGGTGTTGGCACACTGGACATTGTAAAATGATCGTTTTCACTACCTCTAAAGGAATACTGATTCCTCGAGCTTGTGCCCACCTGATAGTAGCCTTTTCTCCAAGGTGCCCACATTTCTGGTGAGCCCACTTGGCCAAACCCTCCAAATCGTCTTCCTGAGCCTCCGCATCCACAGATGAAATCTTGGTGTGTTCATCTGCAACAGAATTAAACCAACGTTCTAATGATTCTGTATCACAATCCGCGTCCACATGATACACAGTGACTTCACTTTGTGATAACATTTCCACAATATCTTGCCACAGTTCTTTTCCCCACAACTCTTTTGAATGAATCTTCCACCCATTCTTTTGCCAGGTTGGCAGCCACACTGCCAACCCATTCGCCACTGACCATGAATCCGTCTACAATTGACATCGACCAGGGGTCTCTTGTTTCAATGCCTGGTAAACTGCGTAAAGCTCTGCAAACTGACTGCTCTTCCCTTTCCCTGATGTTGTCAAAATCTTTTTTGTCTCGGGATTATACGACACCGCTTTCCAGTATCGCTCTGTTCCCACATATCGGGCCGAGCCATCTGTGAACCAGGCATGCTCTGTCTGCTCCATGGTCAAATCGCCATAAGGTACTCCCCATTTCACGGTAGACTTGCGTTTTTCAGGCACTTCCGGTGGTATGTAATCTGAGGGTGGTATGTTGGCTACTTGCTCATGTAATTTTGCAACTCCACTCTTCCCTGATTTGGCTCTGTCTTGAATGTACCATTTCCATTTAATTATGCTGGCTTCTTGAGCATGTCCTATTCTATGTGTTTTAGGAGAGCTCAGTACCCATTGCATAATCAGTATTTCTGGCCTCATCAATACATCATGGCCCACCGTCATTTGCTCGGTATCAACAAGGGCCCAATAACATGCCAGCAACTGCTTCTCAAACAGAGTTTATGAGTTACCAGCATCGGGTAATTTACGGCTCCAAAATCCTAATGGCACACGTTTCCTGTCTTGTTTCTGCCACACACTCCAGTTAGCCTAATTGTCTTGCACAGACACGTTCAACTCCACTTCGCCTTCCTTCAATGGCCATAGATCAAGTACCTGCTGCACGGTATCTTTTGCCAAATCAAATGCTTTTTGCTGCTCTTTCCCCCACTGAAACCCATATTTCTTTTGTGTTACTTTGTAGAGGGGGGCCAGTATCTGTCCTAAATGGGGGAATGTGCTGCCTCCAAAACCCAAACAGCCCTATGAACTGCTGAGCTTGCTTTTTGTTCATTGGAGTGGTAAACTCAAGAATCTGCTGTCGGGCCTTCGGTACCATTTCTCGATGCCCATTATGCCACTGAATCCCTAGGAATATCACTGTCTCAACTGGGCCTTGAATTTTATTCGGGTTAATCTCCCACCCTTCCTTCTTCAATCCTTCCATAATGACTTCTAACTGATTTTGCACACTGCGCTCATTCTTGCCCTGAATCAAAATATCATCAATGTAGTTAGAGATTTGTATGTCAGGTTTACACAGTATCTTGTCTAAGTGCTCTGCCACCAGCCGGTGACAGATAGTCGGGCTATGTATGTGTTAGGGAGAATTCTCTGTTTAGGCTGAATTTCCTAACCTAGTGAGTCCCCCAGCAGCTTTGCTGGATTTTTGGGGTTTATTTTTTTCTCCTGCCAAGAGTGAGACTCTTTTACCCTCACTCTTGGGCATGATTTGAGTGTGTTTCTTTGAATCTAGATGTGCTTAATGGGCTATGGGGTCTTTTACCCCATAGGTGTTCATGTGTTTTTGTGATATGTGTTACACAGCACCCTCAGTGCAGTAACACAGGGGTGTCATAGTGACCCCCCAGTATAGACTCCATACCCTGGGACTGACTACTGTCTCCCAGGGCATGTAAAGTCACCATTGACTTTACTAGTCTTAAATTCTGAACAGAACCAGTACAAACCATCATATTGTGGACGTACTGGCTGGGGAAATTCAATTGCCCCAGGGTCTGTTTGTCGAGGGGGCACGTCTCTGTCCCCCCTGATCGAGTTTTGGCTGGTGGCAGTGGATACTACTTTTTATATTCAACCGCGAATATTTTCCTATGGGATTTCCCATTGTTTTAGGCTACTATCTTTATTTAATTATTTACGGTAGCCTCGAACATACCGCTGGTTTATTTAATTAATATTAATTCTCCGGTTGGTATTTTTTGCCAAAACTTGATTCTAAAATGGCGTTTGTGTTCTCTTCTGTGACTCCAACCCAAGTCGAGCCCTTTGTTCCACTTTTTGGCGGCCTTCTCCACAGAAGCCCTCCAAAGTGGTGCCACTCTGTCTGGGGTACTTAGGAGGGGTGGAGGGGGATTTAGGCAACTCAAGTCGCACTCCGTCCTGATTGGCCCAAGTGGTGAGCCGGCCGGCTCACCACTTAGCATGTTTGAGTGACAGCTAGGCTGAGTGAATGGGGTTTTCTGCATAAAAGCAGGGCTTTGGTGACTGGAACTTCAGAAGTCGCCACAGGACCTAAGAATCCGACGAGGGAGAAGCTGAGCCGACCTGCCACGACGCCACCACCGGTGGAGCCCTGCTGGACCATCTCACCACTTTTCCCAGCGACAGAGGAGATCTCCCGCCGGAGAGTCTTCTTCCTTTGACTGGTGGGGATAACCAGTTTCACCATCTTTTCGCCTTCCCGACGTACCTCGTGGCCGCCTGTGCCAAGCACCCTGGCAACCGGGATACCACGTTTTACCACAACCGCGAACAAAGGTACCACCTTTAACCAGAAAACTCCGCGGCTGGTTTCTTCCCTGGTAGTGCAACAACCTTCATCTTTCCTCCAAATCGAGATCTTCTCTTCCCCTGGACCACGACGCGACTTGCACCCACTGCCAGGAGCAACTGCCACCGATGGAGGATCCTTCCCACTTAAGGTACCGTGTCCCGCCTGGCTTCCCTTGCTACCGACTGTACGGGGTAGATTTAGCCCCCGGCTTTCGAACCTGGGTTCGCCTGGGACACCCTGGCTAAACTTTCCTAAGCCTCTCTAAACTCTTTTTTTGAACCCTCTGCAAGACTTTCTAAGCCTAGTGTAACTGTATGATCTTGGGCGCATTTGTGCTCTGATCTCTCTAAGAGTGGGCCCCGCCTTTGGACTTTGGCTCACCAGTGACTTTTGCTCTTCTGCCTTGCTAACAGTGTTCCTGAACCTTAGAGTGGTGTACCTTTCCATATTCTGTCTTTTTCCCTCCCTTTCTCACAAACTTTTTGGAGTGCCATCTAGTTAAGCGCTCACCTCTGTATGAAAATAAGTGGTGTTTTACTGTGACTTATCTGATAAGGAAAAAAGGGGTGTATATATTACAATAGTAACTGTGTGTAGAATATTTTACAACAAGAGTGCTGGAGTGTTTCAAACAGTGTGTTTTTAAATAAATAATTATATACTTTGATACCAAAGCTCTGGTCAGTGTTTGCTGGTGTGTCTGAAGTGCCTATTGTGTATACTTTGCATACTGCCTAACTCTTCTTGAGAGAAGTCTGACTGCTCATCCACAGCTACCAGGTAAATCTGGGTGGTACAGACTGCTACCAAGTGGGTTTACTGCTAACACCTGTAGTCCTAAATCTTTTGCAGTGTTCCCTAAGGGAACTGCACAGGTTTCTGCCTAACACTGGTGTACAGCGGTCGGATTTGTATTGAGTATACATTTTAGAGTGCTTTAGGATACCTTAGTACAACTAACCACAAAGCTTAGCACTGAAAAAGTGATCTTTCTAACATGTCAACTATGGAAACTTATAGTCAAGAGTCCCTTGCTATACAAACTGCTGATTGTTTAAGAGTTCTATGTAAGCATAAGAATTTCCTGACTAAAGGCAAGAAAATGGAATTGATAGAAAGGTTGTTAGCTAACCAAAGTCTGGATGATGGTTCAGAGGAACCTACAATGCCAGAAAATGTAGATAACAGTATAGAAATTGATATTGATCAAAATGTTGATAATCTTGAGGAAGAGTCAGAAGAGGAGGGTGAGGCTGCTGTGACTGTCCCCCTGTCATGAGGACAGGACGATGGAAGTGTTGGACACGGTGGAAGCGCCATTGATACACCCTTCACGGCGCTCTGTGCAGCGTTCTAGCTGTTACGCTCTGTGCTCTTCATATTGAGGTTAGCCACGCCCCCTCCTTGCGTTGCAACTGTTTCCTGTTCTTCGCTACACTGGTGCCGTTGGTTCCCGTGCCTTCTGTGTATTTTCCTCCCGAATGGCATTCTATCTTCTATAGCGTCCTTGTTCCTGTTCCTTATTTTTCCGCCTTTTGCGGTGCTACTCATGGCATCTTTTTCTTTCTGTTTATTTCCTCCGTTTCTCTGCCTGCGCTCGGGCTTTCACTTTCTGGTAACTCCGCCTCCTTTTTCTCTGCATTTTCGGACTGCTTTTCCTCCGGGGCATCTTACTTTCACACTGCTATTTTTTCACAGCTCCTTCTAGCCTTTTGATTCTACTTTCTTTTTCTCCTTAACGTTTGGGTGAGTTCATCTGTATTCTGCCTTTCCCTTTTTTCTATACTTATGGTCCTCTTCTCTGTTTCTACTCATTCTTGTCTTTGCTGCATCACGTCTAGTTTCACGGCTTCTGTTTTAGTTTCTTTGGTTCTTCTCCAGTTTTCCCTTACACCCTACCTGCAGCCTATCCTGAATTGGATGGATGAAAGGACTTGGTTTTCCGGCCTTCTTCTGTCGGATACTGAAGCTGGACCTGTTACCTTGCACTTACCGGATCCCCTGCTGCGGACCCCCTTGTCCTTATTTCCTCATGGCGCTTACTCTTGCGCTCCTCAGTGACTGTATTCTTCCCGGAACTGAAAGATCTTTGGACTTCCATCCAGCCTTGTGCACATTCAAGTAATTCAGGGGTTTTTTCTGCCACTGGCTTTTTCCCCTCCACAGGCTGTGCAGGGAATCCTCCGCCTTGGTTGCTGTCTGCCTTCTTACACAACCACTGTGGCGAGTTCCCGGAACAGACCGTATCTCTTCTAAAAAAAAAAGGACTCCGGACCGGACTACGCCATCTGCTGAGGCTGAAATATCTTCCTGCGAATCAGACACCGAATCCCAGGTGAGCCCTACTAGTGACAGTTTGCAACGCCCAGTTATGGCCACAGCAGAGCAGGTCCAGGAGTTGATAAATGCAGTACAGAGCCTCTCCCTGGAGATGCAGGGAGTGAAGGCTGAAAATGCAGTACTCGGACAGATGGTGACCACCAGAGATGCCCATCTGTCCGACCTACCGCCTTTTTCTCTTGCGGTTGGAAAATTTGATGGAGCACCCAAGAAAGTTAAGGAGTTTTTGGATGCCTGCATGGTCTATTTCACATTCCGGCCAACTACGTATGCCTCAGACCGCACTCGAGTGGGATTTCTCATATCGAACATGATTGAGAATGCCCTAGCATGGGCTACTCCGCTGGTCACGTCCAACAATCCGGTCCTGCAAGATTATAACGCCTTCACTAACCTGTTACGACAGTCTTTTGAACGCCAGGAGATTGGCTTCTCGGCAGGTGAAGCTATGTTTGACATCAAGCAAGGATCTGCGGACCTAATGTCCTATATCTCAGCATTTAAGAGACTGGCAGCTGAAGTGGGTTGGCCCGAGACCGTGCAATATACTGCATTCAGAAGAGGTCTACATGAAGATCTAAAAGATGAGTTTGCAAGGGCTCCTAGACCTGCTACGCTAGCTGAGTTATTCTCTCTGGTCCTTCAAATGGACTATCGTATTATGGAACGAAAAACAGAGAAAAGGAAGGGTCGATCCCAGATATCCCCAGTTCCTGGACCCCCATCCTCGACACCTCAAACACCCCACCGGGTAGGGGAAGAACCAATGCAAATCAGCACGACCAGGGGTCCCCTTTCCTCCATGGAAAGAAGCAGAAGAAAAGAAAGAGGCCTTTGCATGTATTGTGCATCAGACGCCCACCTTCTTAGGGACTGCCCAGAAGTACCCCCACGGCGTCGGGGAAACGACGGACCCCGGTTTTAGAAGGAGCCGCTTACCGGGGTGTAGTCGAAGGCTCACCTTGTGCCCAAACTTCAGGAGAAGATCCACATCTTATGGTTTTACAACTCACTCTGCAGTGGAAGGATCAACCTAAGAAGAAGGCCCTGGCCCTCATTGACAGCGGAGCAGCTGGTAATTTCCTCGACGTAAACTGGGCCACACAAGAAGGTATCTGCCTAGTGAATAAAGAGGAGAAACAAAAGGTGGAAGGAGTAGACGGACGCCCCTTGAGTTCTGGACCCATTGTACAAGCAGCTACCAACATCCAAGTATGTATTTCACATCACAAGGAAACCCTCGAATTCGATGTTATAAGAGCAGCACATTTTCCTGTAATTCTAGGGATCCCTTGGCTACGCCGACACAATCCAACGATAAACTGGTCCCTCAACACCATAAAATTTGATTCTGAGTTTTGTGTCCAACATTGTTGTCTCCGTTGTCAAACAGAAAGAGTTGCTGTCTCGTGCCCCTCTGTGGCTTCTGAACCTCTTCAGGTCCATCATATCCATTCAGTATTTCAGGAGTATGCTGACGTATTTGAAGACCGATTACCTAAGGATCTACCCCCACACCGTCCTGAAGACTGTGTCATTGACCTGATACCGGAGACATCGGTCCCCTTTGGGCGCATGTTCTCCTTGACCATACCGGAAAAGCAAACCCTAAGAACCTATTTAGATCAAAACCTGCAAAACGGATTGATCCGGCCTTCTAAATCCCCAGCCGGGGCTTCTTTGTTTTTTATCGCCAAGAAGGATACTAGCGAGCTGCGTCCTTGCATCGATTATAGAGGACTAAACAAGATCACTGTGAGAGATCGCTACCCAATGCCTTTGATCAAGGACATACTGGAAGCAGTCGAAGGGGCACGCCTGTTTAGTAAACTGGACCTAAGAGGCGCCTATCACCTCTTAAGGGTAAAGAAAGGGGACGAGTGGAAAACGGCTTTCCGTACTCCTTTTGGACTGTTTGAATACAGAGTTATGCCGTTTGGTCTAGTCAATGCCCCGGCAGCCTTCCAGAGGTTTATGGACCATCTATTTGGTGACTTATTGTTTGTTTCAGTAATTGTTTACTTGGACGACATTTTGGTTTTTTCTCGTCATCCTCATCAACATCAGGAACATCTCACCGAGGTTATGAAGCGATTGAGGCGCCATCAACTCTTTGCAAAACCAGAAAAATGTCTTATTGCTGTGTCTTCTGTACCCTATTTAGGATTTATCCTATCCGAACAGGGCATTGAAATGGATCAGAAGAAGGTCACGGCTATTCTCGAATGGCCCTCTCCTTCCACTGTAAAAGAAGTACAAGCCTTCTTGGGTCTCTCCAACTTTTATAGAAGGTTCATTCTCAACTTCTCTGAAAAAGTACTCCCCATCACTACTCTCCTGAAAAAAGACGTTCCCTTCAGTTGGAATCACACTGCGGAACAAGCGTTTCAAGGATTGAAGAAAGCCTTTTGTTCCGCACCCATTCTAAAACAACCTGATCAAAGAAAACCCTTCATTGTTGAAACGGACGCTTCAGCTGGGGCTTTGGGGGCGGTGCTCAAACAAGAGCATAACGGGGTGGAACACCCTATTGCCTATCTCTCGCGCACACTAAACCCCAGTGAGTACAATTACTCAGTAATTGAGAAAGAGCTGCTGGCCATTAAACAGGCATGCTCGGAATGGAGACATCTGCTTCAAGGGTCAAGACACCCATTTGAAATCCGTACAGACCACAGCAATCTTAAGGTATTACAGCAAATGGAGTGCACAAACTCCAGACAAGCCTGATGGGCTTATTTCTTTGCTCAATATGATTTTTACATTACCTACCTTCCGGGTAGCAAGAACATATTGGCAGACTGCTTATCTAGGAGTCCCTCTTCTTTCACCAGTCCGCCTTTTAAGGGAGAAGGAATGTTCCCAGAAGTCCAATTTGTCCATTCACTTTCAAAGTTTCTTCAGAAAGTAAAAGAAGCCTCAGTAGAGGCTCTCAAGCCTCTTCCCAGATGCGTAAGAAACAAACTAACCAAGAAAGAAGGAATGTGGTTCCATCAAGGAAGACTCTTTGTACCCGATGCCAAACTACAAGAACGAGTCCTTCATTGGGGTCACAATTCTCGGATCGCAGGTCACAAGGGCTTCGCGGCCACATCAGACCTGATCAGATGGATGTTTTGGTGGCCATCCATGCTCTCTGACATCAAACAATTTGTTAGTTCTTGTCCTATCTGTGCCAGAAGTAAGACAATCTTTTTCAAACCGGCGGGGCTACTACTACAACCCAGACTACCAACTACTCCGTGGTCACATGTCTCCACAGATTTTGTAACAGATCTTCCGTTATCACAAGGATACACTGCAATTATGGTTACGGTTGACAGCTTCAGCAAGATGGGCCACTTTACCCCTCTGAAGGGAGTACCTTCGGCTCCGGAAATGGCGCAGGTGTTTCTCAGAGACATAATTAGACTCCATGGTATTCCGACTACCATCCTATCTGACCGAGGCTCACAATTCACTTCAACATTCTGGAAGACATTATGTGACCTACTAGGGATTGAAAGGGCTCTCACCTCTGGATACCATCCCCAGTCGAATGAACAGACAGAGCGACTCAATGCCACCATGGAGCAGTACCTCCGTTGCTTTGTCAATGATCAACAAGACGACTGGGTGTCACTCCTCCCCTTAGCCGAATTCTCTTATAATAATACAGTACACTCAGCCATCAAGATGTCACCCTTCTTCTGCATTTATGGGAAACATCCCCGATCCTTTCCGCTGGATAAGATCCAACCTTCAAACTTACCAACGGTGGATTCTCTGTTGGAAAACATCCACAAGACCCAAAGGACGGCTGCAAGTAATCTACAAGAAAGTCGAGCCCGATATAAACACCAGGCCGACCTACACCGCACCCAAGATCCTAACTGGCAAGTCGGAGATAGAGTCTGGCTCTCTACTAAGTACCTACCCAGATGGACTCATCCATCAAAATTGGCCCCCAAATATCTAGGTCCATATTCTATCACTGCTCGGATTAATCCAGTGGCTTTTCGACTAAAACTTCCTCATCAACTCAGCCGAATCCACCCAGTATTTCACTCTTCTTTGTTGAAGTCATTTATCCCTGATCTTCACCACCGGAAGAAAAGGTTCCAGATAAGGAGCAGGGAACCTGACCCAGAAGTCTATGAAGTAGACAAGATCCTGGACTCCAGGTATTACAGAGGCAGACTTCAGTACTTGATCCGGTGGAAAGGATACTCTCCGGCTGAAGATTCCTGGGAACCCGTGACCAGTATTTCCGCTCCCAGATGTGTACGGCAGTTTCATGCCCTTCAGCCCGGTAAACCCGGGGTAGGTGCCCCTAGAAGGGGGCATACTGTCATGAGGACAGGACGATGGAAGTGTTGGACACGGTGGAAGCGCCATTGATATACCCTTCACGGCGCTCTGTGCAGCGTTCTAGCTGTTACGCTCTGTGCTCTTCATATTGAGGTTAGCCACGCCCCCTCCTTGCGTTGCAACTGTTTCCTGTTCTTCGCTACACTGGTGCCGTTGGTTCCCGTGCCTTCTGTGTATTTTCCTCCCGACTGGAATTCTATCTTCTATAGCGTCCTTGTTCCTGTTCCTTATTTTTCCGCCTTTTGCGGTGCTACTCTCGGCATCTTTTTCTTTCTGTTTATTTCCTCCGTCTCTCTGCCTGCGCTCGGGCTTTCACTTTCTGGTAACTCCGCCTCCTTTTTCTCTGCATTTTCGGACTGCTTTTCCTCCGGGGCATCTTACTTTCACACTGCTATTTTTTCACAGCTCCTTCTAGCCTTTTGATTCTACTTTCTTTTTCTCCTTAACGTTTGGGTGAGTTCATCTGTATTCTGCCTTTCCCTTTTTTCTATACTTATGGTCCTCTTCTCTGTTTCTACTCATTCTTGTCTTTGCTGCATCACGTCGAGTTTCACGGCTTCTGTTTTAGTTTCTTTGGTTCTTCTCCAGTTTTCCCTTACACCCTACCTGCAGCCTATCGTGAATTGGATGGATGAAAGGACTTGGTTTTCCGGCCTTCTTCTGTCGGATACTGAAGCTGGACCTGTTACCTTGCACTTACCGGATCCCCTGCTGCGGACCCCCTTGTCCTTATTTCCTCGTGGCGCTTACTCTTGCGCTCCTCAGTGACTGTATTCTTCCCGGAACTGAAAGATCTTTGGACTTCCATCCAGCCTTGTGCACATTCAAGTAATTCAGGGGTTTTTTCTGCCACTGGCTTTTTCCCCTCCATAGGCTGTGCAGGGAATCCTCCGCCTTGGTTGCTGTCTGCCTTCTTACACAACCACTGTGGCGAGTTCCCGGAACAGACCATATCTCTTCTAAAAAAAAAGGACTCCGGACCGGACTACGCCATCTGCTGAGGCTGAAATATCTTCCTGCGAATCAGACACCGAATCCCAGGTGAGCCCTACTAGTGACACCCCCCTAGGACTCTGTCTGCTCTACCTGCTGTACCTACTGGGCCTTTGCCATGTCCCACACTTAGTCCTCAATATCTTGAATTAGAGAAAATGAAACTTGAACTAGAGTTCAAGAGACTGAATACTCAGGCTGAACAGAGATATCAGGAACTGAATCAAGAACTAAGGCTAAGGGAAATGGAGCTCAAGCATGAGCTAGAAATGAAGACATTATCTGTCGAAAATGCTTCTCTCTTTGGCTCCTCTAGAAGTTCCAGTCCTAAAAGACCCCGGATGCCTAAAGAAATGGTTGGTATATATGAGCCTAAGTTGGATGTGTTGGATTGGTTGTCTCTGTTTGAATATAATCATGGGCACCAGAACATTACAGGAAATTACTTACTCACCTGGTTGTTCTCTAGGCTTCCACCTGTTGCAACTGATGTGGTAATGGAGTTGGGGGAGGAGGATAGGAAAGAGTATGAATGTGTGAAACTAGCTCTGATAGCCAGATTTGGGAAGACCCCTTCCCAGTATTTTAAGAGGTTTAGGACCCTCAAAAAGCATGATGGTACCCCTTGGGCTACCTGGGTGAGTGAAGGGTTGAAAAACTTAGAAGGATGGATTAAGGGTTACAAGGTGAACACTTATGAAGGTATGAAGAATCTTTTTATGTTGGAGTCAATTTATGATGCCTGCTCTCCTGAGCTCAGACAGCACTTGGCTGATTCAAAGGAATTAGATCCCCAAAAACTAGCTAAGGCTGCTAACTTGTGGGTTGCCAACAGGGCCACTCACAAGGATTCTGGGGTAACTCAGAAAAAGGATAAGGGGAAACAGCCTAAAAAGGACTCCAAAGAGAATTCTAATACTGCAAATTCCAAAGAGGGCCCCAAACAAAACCAGAAGGGTAAGCCACCAGGGACACCACAACAGAATAGTGTCTCCTCTGGTGCCAAACCAGAGGGAGGTCAGAACAAGCCCCCATTCCAGAAGGCATTTGGTAAATGCTTTGTTTGTGGCTCTACTGACCATGTGAAAGGAGATCCCAGATGCAAGGGTAAACCTTCAGGGATCCAACTTGCCTCCTTAGCCTTCGCTCCAGAAGAGGAAGTCCCAATGGCAAGTGGAAACTTTCTACTGCTGGCTGATGAACCCATTGGTGTCTCAGCCAGTGTTTCTTTAGTCTCTCTGGGGTTGTGGGAACAACAGAACTTCGATGTGTATAATTCTATCCCAGATAATACTAAAGATTATTATAAAGACAGTGTCCAGGTGAATGGTCAGGAGACCCCTGCCATTAGAGACACTGGGGCCAGCATAACTGTGGTGGATGAATAATTTTTCAAGGCAGAGGATGTTGCTAAGGCACCCAAATGCCTCACCAAGTTAGCTGGAGGGCCTGTGCAGATGTGTCCCCAGTTACCAGTTCTCATCCAGTGTAATGACATGGCTGTAAAAATACCTGTCAGTGTACAATGTGAAGTACCAGGTAGAGTTCTGTTGGGTAATGACCTGAAATCTCTTGGAGTTGTGTCACATACCCCCAGACCACCTAGTAAAAGGTTACAGGAGCTCACAAAACCTGCAAGAGAGAAAACCCTGCGAGGGTTATCTCAGGAGATGATGACAGAGATCACTCCTTTACCACTGGAGCAACTCACTGCAGTAACTACCAGATCAGGAGCAAAGGGGCAACCCAAGACTCCTAGGAAAAAGTCAGCAGCAAGCACTCCACTGCTTCCAACAGTTACACCTGTAACTCCACCTCCAACTGAGGCTGAGAGGGAGGTACAATCCTGTATGGTTGAACTAGACTCTGAAGAAGAGCTAGTGGGAGGCCAAGAACTTATTGGAGATCTAGACCCTAAGGACCATCCTCAGCTGCAGTCTTTACTGGCAGAAGGTGGGCCCAGCAGGGCAGCTTTCCGTAAGGGACAAAGAGGATGTCCAACTCTGGAGGGCCTCCGCCACCAGGCAGCTGCTCAGGCTGATGGGCAAGAGCCTAGGAAGTATAGGTTGCACTGGGAAGATGGCCTCTTCTACAGTGAACCAACTGAGTCTGAACCTGGAGACTACAAACGCCTTGTAGTACCTCAAGAAAACAGACAACAGTTCTTGCACTTAGCCCACGAGATTCCTTTGGCTGGTCACTTGAGTTTCAAGAAGACCAAGGAAAGGCTCTCACTCTACTTCTATTGGCCAAAAACGGGGGCAGAAGTAGATAAGTTTTGCAAGAGCTGCCATACCTGCCAAACTTCTGGTAAGGTTGGCTCCAAGCATGTGGCACCATTAGTGCCTCTCCCAGTTGTGGGAGTCCCATTTGAGAGGGTAGGGATTGACATTGTTGGTCCCCTTGATCCCCCTACCTCCTCAGGCAACAGGTCTATCCTTGTTGTAGCAGACCATGCTACTAGATACCCTGAGGCAATTCCTATGAGGACTGTTACAGCTCTGGCTGTGGCTAAGGCCCTCCTTGGTATTTTTACCAGGGTTGGGTTTCCTAAGGAAGTAATATCCGACAGGGGGTCAAACTTTATGTCCCACTACATGAAAGCCATGTGGAAAACCTGTGGAGTTACTTACAAGTTCTCAACCGCATACCACCCTCAGACCAATGGGTTGGTAGAAAGGTTTAACAGAACCATGAAGAGCATGATAGGTGCTTTAGAGGAACCTCTGAAAAGAAAGTGGGACCTTCTACTGCCATGCCTTTTCTTTGCTTATAGAGAAGTCCCTCAGGAGGGAGTAGGTTATTCTCCCTTTGAACTTCTCTATGGCCATCCAGTCAGAGGTCCGTTGGCCCTGATTAAGGAGGGATTGGAAGGTGCTCCTCCCCTCAAGCCAGTCAGAGTGACTGACTATGTGATAGGTCTCCTAAGAAGAATGTCACACATGATGGCAGAGGCTAGTGATAACCTGAAAGCTGGACAAGCTTTGGTCAAGCATTGGCATGATCAAAAGGCTAACATGGTTGAGTTCACTCAAGACCAGCTAGTTCTCGTTATGCTCCCAACAAGGCAGAGGGCCTTGCAAGACAAATGGATGGGACCCTTCAAAGTTGTGGGAAAACTTGGAGAGGTCAACTATCTGGTGGATCTGGGCAGACCCAGGGAGGCCCCTAGAGTCTTCCACACCAACCGCCTAAAAGCGTACCTCTCCAGACCTCAAGTAGGGGCCTTGCTTCTAGCTTCAGCAGCAGAGGAAGAAGAGAGTGAGTCTCTCCCTGATCTCCTCAGAGGTGTACCTTTAGATGAAAAAATTGAAGGAGTCAATCTCTCTTCAGATCTGACACCTGAGCAACAGGAGGAGTGCAAATCTATGTTAAATCAGTTTGCCTCCCTGTTCTCACTCTCACCAGGCTTGACCCCTTGGGGACAGCATGAGATACTCACTGGTGACGACTGTCTGCCAGTCAAAAGCAGAGGATACCGAATGTCAGAAAATGTGAGAAACCATATAAAGGGGAGGTCAAGAAGATGCTTGATCTCGGGGTAATAGAACCCTCTACTAGTCCATGGTCTAGCCCAGTTGTGTTAGTACCAAAGGCAGGATCCAAAGACTTGAGATTCTGTGTGGACTATAGAGCTCTTAATGCAGTCCCCCAGACTGATGCCCACCCTTTACCAAGGACAGATGAGTTGTTGGATTAACTTGGCACAGCCAAGTACCTCAGCACATTTGACCTTACGTCAGGCTATTGGCAAATAGCCTTGACAGACCATGCCAAGGAGGAAACTGCATTTTCCACCCCAGTTGGCTTGTACCAGTTTAAGGTCATGCCTTTTGGATTAAAAAATGCACCTGCTACATTCCAAAGGATGGTGAACCAAGTTCTAGCTGGGATGGAGGACTTCTCCATGGCATACTTGGATGACATTGCAGTCTTCAGCCACTCCTGGGAGGATCATGTGAACCACCTAGGACATGTTTTGCAGGCTCTTGGACAGGCCAATTTGACTATCAAGGCAAGTAAATGCCAGATAGGTCAAAGTAAGGTGGTCTACCTTGGGCATGAGGTAGGAGGTGGAGAAATAAGGCCTTTGCTCAGCAAGATTGACGCTGTGCAAAATTGGACAACACTTACTACTCAAACCCAAGTGAAAGCCTTCCTAGGCCTCACTGGGTATTACAGGAATTTCATTGAGAACTATGGGACCATAGCTTCTCCACTGAATGTAATCTCCTCTCCAAAATTCCCTAAAAAGGTCAAATGGAATGAGGAGTGCAATCAGGCCTTTGAAAAACTGAAGAAAGCTCTTTGCCAAGCTCCAGTATTGAGAGCTCCTGACTACCACCAAACTTTCATTGTACAAACTGATGCTTCCAATGTAGGTATAGGTGCAGTTCTAAGCCAACTGGATGAGAAGGGTAGGGAGCACCCCATTTGCTTCATCAGCCGTAAGCTGAAGGATCCTGAGACAAGGTGGGCAACAATCGAAAGAGAATGCTTTGCTATTGTGTGGGCACTGAAGAAGTTTAGGCCATACTTGTATGGTTCTACTTTTGTCATTCAGACTGACCACCAACCCTTGAGATGGTTAATGCAAATGAAGGGAGAAAATCCAAAACTATTGAGATGGTCAATCTGCCTGCAAGGGTTTGATTTCACCATTGAGCACAGGTCAGGGTGTCACCATCAAAATGCTGATGGACTCTCTAGGATGTATGTCATCGACTAGAGGTATGAGGTTCATCCAGGAGTGGATTAAATCCTCCTGTCCCTTAGTCTGGAGGGGGGCCGAGTGTTAGGGAGAATTCTCTGTTTAGGCTGAATTTGCTAACCTAGTGAGTCCCCCAGCAGCTTTGCTGGATTTTTGGGGTTTATTTTTTTCTCCTGCCAAGAGTGAGACTCTTTTACCCTTACTCTTGGGCATGATTTGAGTGTGTTTCTTTGAATCTAGATGTGCTTAATGGGCTATGGGGTCTTTTACCCCATAGGTGTTCATGTGTTTTTGTGATATGTGTTACACAGCACCCTCAGTGCAGTAACACAGGGGTGTCATAGTGACCCCCAGTATAGACTCCATACCCTGGGACTGACTACTGTCTCCCAGGGAATGTAAAGTCACCATTGACTTTACTAGTCTTAAATTCTGAACAGAACCAGTACAAACCATCATATTGTGGACGTACTGGCTGGGGCAATTCAATTGCCCCGGGGTCTGTTTGTCGAGGGGGCACATCTCCGTCCCCCCTGATCGAGTTTTGGCTGGTGGCAGTGGATACTACTTTTTATATTCAACCGCGAATATTTTCCTATGGGATTTCCCATTGTTTTAGGCTACTATCTTTATTTAATTATTTACGGTAGCCTCGAACATGCCGCCGGTTTATTTAATTAATATTAATTCTCCGTTTGGTATTTTTTGCCAAAACTTGATTCTAAAATGGCGTTTGTGTTCTCTTCTGTGACTCCAACCCAAGTCGAGCCCTTTGTCCCACTTTTTGGCGGGCTTCTCCACAGAAGCCCTCCAAAGTGGTGCTACTCTGTCTGGGGTACTTGGGAGGGGTGGAGGGGGATTTAGGCACCCTGGACTGAGTTGCCTAGGCAACTCAAGTCGCACTCCGTTCTGATTGGCCCAAGTGGTGAGCCGGCCGGCTCACCACTTAGCATGTTTGAGTGACAGCTAGGCTGATGAATGGGGGTTTTCTGCATAAAAGCAGGGCTTTGGGGACTGGAACTTCAGAAATCGCCACAGGACCTAAGAATCCGACGAGGGAGAAGCTGAGCCGACCTGCCACGACACCACCACCGGTGGAGCCCTGCTGGACCGTCTCACCACTTTTCCCAACGACAGAGGAGATCTCCCGCCAGAAAGTCTTCTTCCTTTGACTGGTGGGGATAACCAGTTTCACCGTCTTTTCGCCTTCCCGACGTACCTCGTGGCCGCCTTGCCTGTGCCAAGCACCCCAGCAACCGGGATACCACGTTTTACCACGACCGCGAACAAAGGTACCACCTTTAACTGGAAAACTCCGCGGCTGGTTTCTTCCCTGGTAGTGCAACGACCTTCATCTTTCCTCCAAGTTGAGATCTTCTCTTCCCCTGGACGACAACGCGACTTGCACCCACTGCCAGGAACAACTGCCACCGCTGGAGGATCCTTCCCACTTAAGGTACCGTGTCCCGCCTGGCTTCCCTTGCTACCGACTGTACGGGGTAGATTTAGCCCCCGGCTTTCGAACCTGGGTTAGCCTGGGACACCCTGGCTAAACTTTCCTAAGCCTCTCTAAACTCTTTTTTTTGAACCCTCTGCAAGACTTTCTAAGCCTAGTGTAACTGTGTGATCTTGGGCACATTTGTGCTCTGCTCTCTCTAAGAGTGGGCCCAGCCTTTGGACTTTGGCTCACCAGTGACTTTTGCTCTTCTGCCTTGCTAACAGTGTTCCTGAACCTTAGAGTGGTGTACCTTTCCATATTCTGTCTTTTTCCCTCCCTTTCTCACAAACTTATTGGAGTGCCATCTAGTTAAGCGCTCACCTCTGTATGATAATAAGTGGTGTTTTACTGTGACTTATCTGATAAGGAAAAAGGGGTGTATATATTACAATAGTAACTGTGTGTAGAATATTTTACAACAAGAGTGCTGGAGTGTTTCAAACAGTGTGTTTTTAAATAAATAATTATATACTTTGATACCAAAGCTCTGGTCAGTGTTTGCTTGTATTGTTGTATCTGAGTGCCTATTGTGTATACTTTACATACTGCCTAACTCTTCTTGAGAGAAGTCTGACTGCTCAGCCACAGCTACCAGGTAAATCTGGGTGGTACAGACTGCTACCAAGTGGGTTTACTGCTAACACCTGTAGTCCTAAATCTTTTGCAGTGTTCCCTAAGGGAACTGCACAGGTTTCTGCCTAACAGTATGTACCCCATAGGTAACCTTGTAAATGTATACTGACTCCCGCTCCAAGAAAATGCAAACTGCTCTTGGCACTCTTCAGCAATTGGCACAGAGAAAAATGCATTGGCTAAATCTACCACTGCATACCAAGTCCCCTCAAACTCTTGGACATTCTCAATCAAGGTAATGGCATCTGGGACCACGGACACTACGGGAGGAGTGTGTTTATTCAACTCACGGTAATCCACCGTCATCCTCCAAGACCCATCCCCTTTTTTGACAGGCCAGAGAGGATTGTTCCATGCGGTAGTAATTGGGCGTAACACACCCGCCTCCACATAGCCTTTGATGGTGTCTGAAATGTCCTTGTGCCCCCCAGGAATGCTGTATTGCTTCATTGCTACCTGCATGGTTGCTACAGGCACCTGTACTGGGGGCATCTTCAATTTGCCTACGGTAATGGGTGTGCAGATCAATGCACTCACCCCAAACTGGTACGTTTTACCTCCAAGTCCCAAAGTCAACCCTTCCAGAATGTCAAAGCCAATTATGTACTCAGGTATCGGGACAATCAACACTTGATATTTCTGCCTAGTCAAATTGCCTATTTTCATCTCCACTTCAGTTTGTACTGCAGGGGTCTCCTTTCCCCCGAGACCTGTAATAGTAAATTGTCTGCCTTTGAATTGTGCTGGATTTCCATGAATCAGAGAGGCCTCCGTTCCGGTGTCTATCAATGCTCGCACCTCTTGCGTATTTCCTGGCCCCTAAAAAATCTTAACATTAAGATGGGGCCGCCTATCAACTTTTATCCGAGCAGACGCTGCCGGAGGTTGGCCGTAACCGTAGTCAAATTTTGAATGAGTGTGACCTGACTCTGCCTCTAGCATTGCACTCACCACCTTCCTCAAATCAGTGTATGTTGGCTGGTACGGGGAAGGTCTCCCCATAGACCCTTCTTCTTGTTCTTCCTCAGGAGGAGCGGAAGGTGAGGTGTCCCCCTGTGGCTTGGTTACTACCTGTTTCTTAACCTGTTTCAAGCGCTCTTTGGCTGCAAGCCCTCTCTTTTTATATAGTTCATACATTACCCTAGTTTCAATGCCATCAATTTCTTCTCGTGGCACACCATCTTTTAACAAAGCCAAAAACATGTCTTTCCTGGACACTCGGGTGTCCCTACTATCTTGTCTCCTGCCTTCAGTTCTTTTATCACTACGCCCCTCTCTCTCCCGTGGCTTATTATCACTCTTGTCCCACTCCCCTAAATCTGCCAGTTGCCGAATGGCATCCACTACCTCATCAGTGTGTTTGCCCGTCACACCTACGAGCAAAGTCATATTGACACTTTTGTATGCGGGCGGTGCAGTTCTGATCACCATATTTCTAGTTGAAACTGAGAGCGGCACGGCCCCCATGTGTCCTGGAGCATCTACGTGAATTGCCTCTTTCATAGCATGCTCTCTGACCTTTTGAATCGCCTCTTTCAAAGTATACCACTTTGTTTCCTTGCTAGGCCAATCTGTGGTAATGGGGTACTTACGATTACATGCTTGGGCTGCTAGGTGCAACAAAGACACCTGTGAATCTTGGCCATTATCATCATGGGGCGGCCCTGCCCTTAAGACCTCCTGTACATTGGTGTCAGTTGACAAAGGTAGAAAACGCAGTGAGTCCGTGGAATCTACCAACAACCCCGCGGCGCCCCCATCTAGCAATCTCACCATCCATGTCAATAAAGGTTGCCCTGATTTTTGCCTCAAACGAGTAATGATTTCCCCAACCTCCTGCTGGGTGTAATCCTCCCGCGTGGTTAAATCCACAACCTCGCCCGCAGGATTCTGCGGGTGGGGCCCGGCTCGCCGTCTTCTAACTGGCTTAGCCACCACTGTCTTCTGATTAAATTCCGCTTTGGGATCTGACTCATTTGCCAAGCTGCTCTCTGGGCTTGTTGAGTCAAAAATGTCTCCATCCCACTTATCAGGGTCCCAAGCCACACCTGCAATAGCGATTACAGCTGGCAGTATTCTTTGGTTGACCCCTCCCCGTCTTTTCCTATACTTATACCAGGCTACTCTGACTGCTGCCCTCTCTGCCACAGCCTGATATTTATCAGCTTTATCTTTACAAAGCTTGATCTGAATCTGCTGCATCAACGCAATTTGCTTTCCTGCAGTCAACTCTTTTTCTAATCTTGAAATATTATCTTTCATTTCCTCATTTCTCTGATGCATTTTCCTATAGGCATGCAGGAGGACCCAACCCCGACTACCCAGCTCGGTGCATGTTAGGCGATCCTCTGCAATCCAGTCCACTGCACGCCAATCCACTGCACACCAGAACACTGCTCACATTTCCCCAACATCTCCTTCCACGTTTCGAGGCTCACGTGATTCGGTTAACCCAAAGGACCGAAAACTCCGTACCAGCTATGGTGTACGGGCTCGATTGCAACCCTTCCTGCATTGGCAATTGCCTTGGAGAACATACAGCAGAAGGGGCAGTGTTTCGTCTCCACGTCGATCACGTGATCCAGAGTGGCGTTCCTCACGTGACCTTGGTGGACGTCACATGACCCAGAGACGCACAGTATAAAGGTCTGAGAGACAGAACACTCATTGCTTCTCAGCTGTCTTCAGACCCTGTTTGGCGTTACGTCTTGCTCCTCTGTTACCTTTGATCACGGAACTCAACCTCGGACTCCTTCGGATACCCCTTTGTACCTTTGCTTGGAACTGTTTACCTGTTGCCGGATTTTGGACTTTACTCTGACTTCTTTGGATCATCCCTTGGCACCTCGCTGAACTCCTACGCCATTTCCCTTCTTGGGATTCAAGTCACGCCTTCACTCCTACAGGTGGCTGATCCTACTTCCACGCTAACCTACGGTTCTACTATTCCAGGGACCGCCGCATCATCTGAGTCTCGAACCTCTCTACTAGGTTTCCTGGGTTTTCCTAACACCAGATAGGTAAGGCCTTTTAGATCCTTTGGTTTACTTGATATGTATTGTGATTGCCTGGTACTTAACCTCGTTCCTTTTTGACAGCAGCATCGGTGTTCCAGAGGTTCCGTGGATCTGGGAAGTCATCTCCCACCTGTGGCCTCAAAGGTCGCACAGCGGGTTTCTTTTTAGTTCCCCTGTGCATCACTTGGGGACGGAGGTCTCATCGGTCTACACGACACTCAAGTCAGAACAGACTGAGAAGCCGTATAGTCGTGTTAGACAATGCAGGGATCCACGGAAGAACCCATAGCTGCTTTAGTCCAGGCGATTACAGTATTAAGGGCAGATATGGCTGCCGCCAATACGGTGATCCACCAAAGGTTAGATTCCATACAGAGTGTTCAGCATTCCCTTCCTGCAGACCCTGAATTCGGAGATGCTAGCTCTTCAACCACACCTCCTCCCTTGGCAAATACTACAGTCCCAATTCCGGTGGTCCTCCCAACCCCTTCCCCCCTGGCCGAACCTGAACGTTATCAAGGTGACCCCATGAAATTCAGAACCTTCATTAATCAGTGCAAGTTACATTTCTTGTGTAGACCTTTGGCCTTTTCTACTTCCACTGCTAAAGCCGCCTTTGCCCTTTCCCATTTAGCCGGGACAGCTGCCGCTTGGGCTAATCCCCTATTGGAGAATAATAGCCCAGTCCTTTATGACTTTGATTTGTTGGTTCTAGAAATGTCTCGAGTATTTGATACCCGACACAAGGCACAGTCTAGGGATTTGGAGTTGTTAGAACTAACTCAGGGTAGAAGGACTTTGATAGAATACATCACCCGGTTCAATCAATTGGTGGTCGAAACATCATGGCCAGAAAGCAAGCGGGCAGTTGTCTTTTATAGGGGGTTGAGTAACATAATGAAAGATGCTTTAGCAGTGATCCCTTCTATGCCCACTCAGTATCAGGAACTAGTTGATCTTGCCTTACAGGTAGATGCACGACGATTGGAGCGTAGAGCTGAGTTGGGGGTTTCTTCCCATCCTACACTTGTCAGTACTCCTGCTTCCAGTACGGAAGAACCTGTGCAAGTGGGAGGTTTACGTAGCCCTATTACAACATCTGAGAGGGAACGTAGAAGGGTGGATAATGCATGCTTTTATTGTGGCACCACGGGACATTACGTGAAAGAGTGCCCTCGACGTCCCAAGAAGAGCCAGGTTTTTTGGACAGCTCGACCTTAGATCCGGAGAGCAGGTCGAGTGTTCAGTCTTCATCTCCGGGTACCCCTCTTGCCTTTGCTCGTGTTCAACCCGTCTCTGTAAAGGCTACTCTGTGTCCCTCTACAGGCCTTCTTCATGCAGTCACAATCATCATTGATTCAGGTGCTACTGGAAATTACATAGACATTGCTTTAGCCCATTCCCTCAATCTACCTTTAGTGGTAAAAACCCGACCTGAACCTGTTCAAGCCGTAGATGGCTCTGCGTTAGTTTCTGGTCCTGTTAGACACCAAACTGCACCTCTCTTGTTGACCATACAAGACATTCACACAGAGACCTTAAGTTTTGACTTGATTACCACACCACAATTCGGTATCATATTAGGGATACCATGGTTACGTGAACACAATCCGCTGATTAATTGGCAATCAGGCACTGTGCTCTTCGAGTCCGAGATCTGTAAGAATTATTGTCTCCCGACCCATCAAACAACTGATACCCCTTCTCGGGCCTTGGGAGCCTTAGCTCAACTCACGCTGAGTGTTGATGGATCAGAGGTTGTGAATTCTCATACCGTTGGGGGGTTGATGTCTGGGATTCCATCTGAGTACAAAGCATTCAAATCAGTTTTCGATCGTGGCTCTTCCGAGGTACTTCCTCCACATAGACCATATGACTGCCCAATCGAATTACTCCCTGATTCCACTATTCCTTCGGGCAGGATTTATTCCTTGTCTCCTTCGGAGGAACAAGCATTGAAACAGTATGTACAGAATGCCCTTCGTTTAGGACATATCCGCCCCTCTACTTCACCGGCTGCAAGCCCTATATTTTTTGTACCTAAGAAGGAGGGGGATTTACGTCCTTGTGTGGATTATCGGCGTCTTAATGCGATCACAAAAAAGGATAGATATCCAATTCCGTTAATAACACCCCTTCTGGACCACTTATCACATGCTTCTGTTTTCACCAAGCTTGATCTGCGCGGCGCATGCAATCTAGTGCGCGTTCGCGAGGGTGATCAGTGGAAAACTGCTTTCTGTACTCGTTACGGCTTGTATGAATACCTAGTCATGCCCTTCGGTCTATGTAATGCCCCGGCCACATTCCAACGCTTTATGAATGACAAATTCAGGGATATTCTGGATGTATACATGGTTGTGTACTTGGACGACATCTTGATCTTTTCTCGTAATCTTGATGACCATGTAAAGCATGTCCGAGAAGTACTATCCCGTCTGAGAGAACATTCCTTATTTGCCAAACCTGAGAAATGTCAGTTCCATAAAACGTCTGTTGAGTTTCTGGGATTCCACATTACCCCAGGAGCGTTATCCATGAACGAATCCAAGGTCAAAGCAGTCTTAGATTGGCCAGTACCTCAAACACTCAAGTCCTTGCAGGCCTTTTTGGGCTTCGCCAACTTTTATAGGCGTTTCATTTCCTCCTTTTCCACAATCGTTGCCCCGCTCACGGCCCTGACCAGCCCTCAGGTACCCTATCGTTGGCAGAGAGAACATCAGGAGGCTTTTGAGGCTTTGAAAACCGCTTTCACTACCGCACCGGTACTCCAGCACCCCAATCCTGATCTTCCGTTCATAGTTGAGGCGGATGCCTCTTCTTTTGCTCTCGGTGCGGTATTGTCTCAAACATGTCCTACTACAGGCAAATTACACCCAGTGGCATACCATTCCCGTAAGTTCTCCAGTACTGAGACTCATTACACAGTTACGGAGAAGGAACTCCTGGCTGTCATGGACGCCTTTCGTGTTTGGCGCCATCATCTTCTGGGGGCTAAACATCCAATCACTGTATACTCAGATCATCGGAATTTACAGGATCTGGCTTCATTGAAGTGCATTAATAGCAGACAGGTCTGGTGGCATCTTTTCTTTTCTTCTTTTGATTTTCATATTATGCATCGTCCTGGAACTTCACATGGTAAAGCAGACGCCTTGTCACGTTCCCCGGGGGGGGTCGAGTTGCCAACCTTCCCTGACACTGTTCTCGGAAAGAGTCATGTGATTTGTCTCTGTACACCCTCATTGTCATTATTAGACTCGGTTCGATCCTGGACTAGCAATCATTCCGACCAGTTGCGAGAATGGGACCCCGTGTATTCTGATGGTTTGCCTTTCGTGCATGAACGTCTGTTTCTTCCCACACCTGACACTCGTAATCTGGCCCTTGAGTGGTCTCATGATGCTCCTTTTAATGCCCATCCCGGTCAAGAGCGCACTCTAGATCTTCTCAAGCGCTGGTGTTGGTGGCCCTCTATGAAGCGCAATGTGGAATGTTATGTCAATTCGTGCGCAGTGTGTGCTCAGGCTAAACATCAGAGAGAGGCCGACCGGTTGGGTTGCTACTTCCGCTTCCGGTACCTCCCAGACCTTGGCATACACTGTCTATGGATTTTGTTACCGATCTCCCCAAGTCACAAGGTTTTGACTCCATCTGGGTAGTGGTGGACACGTTCACTAAAATGGCTCGTTTTGTTCCTTGTAAAGGTATTCCTTCGGCCCCGGTCTTGGCAGACTTGTTTTTTGAACATGTGTTCATGTTATTTGGACTCCCTTCGGTCATTATATCCGATCGAGGATCACAGTTCACCTCTCGTTTTTGGAGGTTGTTGACTAAATTGTTGGGCATTGATACCAGGTATTCTTCGGCCTATCATCCTGAGACCGATGGGCAGACCGAAAGGACGAATCAATCCATGGAGCAGTATCTTCGCTGCCTTATATTGCAACACCAGACCTCCTGGTTGGCCGTTTTACGGCTTGCTGAGTTTGCATACAATAACGCGGCTCATTCAGCTACAGGTTTTTCTCCTTTCTACGCCCTCTACGGCCAACATCCCAAGGTCTTGCCTGTCCCTGATGTTTCTATTTCTTCTAATCCTGCGGCCACGACATGTCTTAGGGATCTGTCTGCTGTACATGCTAGTACTGTGGTCCATCTCACTGAAGCAAA
Source organism: Ambystoma mexicanum (assembly GCF_040938575.1). NCBI lineage: Eukaryota > Metazoa > Chordata > Amphibia > Caudata > Ambystomatidae > Ambystoma > Ambystoma mexicanum. The sequence goes on along the minus strand of NC_090938.1, from coordinate 800,159,511 downwards.
GGCTTCTATGAAGGCCCGTGTGGATGGCAAACGTCTAGCTGCTCCTCCTCTGGTGGTGGGTTCTAGGGTCTGGTTGTCTTCACGTCATCTTCGCCTAGTGGGTTGTCGGAAATTGCTGCCTCGCTTTGTCGGCCCGTATGTGATCTCTCAGGTTGTGAATCCGGTGGCTTTTCGTCTAGTGCTTCCTAGTTCTTGGCGTATCCATCCTGTATTCCATGTCTCCCTCCTCAAGCCTTGTCCCGATTCTGTCCGTCTCCGAGCCCCTGTTGCACCAGTGTCCCTGGCCTCTCCTGATGTCTTTGAAGTGTCGGCCATTTTGGGATCCCGATGGTTTAGGGGTAGGCTCCAGTATCTGGTGGATTGGAAGGGTTACGGCCCGGAGGAGCGTTCTTGGGTTTCCGCCTTGGATCTAGACGCCCCTCGGTTGGTCGCCCGCTTCCATAGGGATCATCCGTCCTGCCCACGGGGTCGTGGGCCGTTGGGGGGGGGCTATGTTAGGCGATCCTCTGCACACCAGTCCACTGCACGCCAATCCACTGCACACCAGAACACTGCTCACATTTCCCCAACATCTCCTTCCACGGTTCGAGGCTCACGTGATTCGGTTAACCCAAAGGACCGAAAACTCCGTACCAGCTATGGTGTACGGGCTCGATTGCAACCCTTCCTGCATTGGCAATTGCCTTGGAGAACATACAGCAGAACGGGCGGTGTTTCGTCTCCACGTCGATCACGTGATCCAGAGTGGCGTTCCTCACGTGACCTTGGTGGAGGCACATGACCCAGAGACGCACAGTAGAAAGGTCTGAGAGACAGAACACTCATTGCTTCTCAGCTGTCTTCAGACCCTGTTTGGCGTTACGTTTTGCTCCTCTGTTACCTTTGATCACGGAACTCTACCTCGGACTCCTTCAGATACCCCTTTGTACCTTTGCTTGGAACTGTTTACCTGTTGCCGGATTTTGGACTTTACTCTGACTTCTTTGGATCATCCCTTGGCACCTCGCTGAACTCCTACACCATTTCCCTTCTTGGGATTCAAGTCACGCCTTCACTCCTACAGGTGGCTGATCCTACTTCCACGCTAACCTACGGTTCTACTATTCCAGGGACCGCCGCATCATCTGAGTCTCGAACCTCTCTACTAGGTTTCCTGGGATTTCCTAACACCAGATAGGTAAGGCCTTTTAGATCCTTTGGTTTACTTGATATGTATTGTGATTGCCTGGTACTTAACTTTGTTCCTTTTTGACAGCAGCATCGGTGTTCCAGAGGTTCTGTGGATCTGGGAAGTCATCTCCCACCTGTGGCCTCAAAGGTCGCACAGCGGGTTTCTTTTTAGTTCCCCTCTGCGTCACTTGGGGACGGAGGTCTCATCGGTCTACACGACACTCAAGTCAGAACAGTGCATTCCTTTCCCCTCTCCACTGAAACCTGTTGTAAACAAGACATTACATCAGACGGATCAGCGTCTCCCAATCCATGATCCCATGTTTCACACAGTACCGCTCCGCACGCCCACACCTGGGCTAATTTATCATATGAGCCTTTAGCCCAACCTGAAATGATAACATCTGGACATTCACCGCCAGCGGGAAGGCCCTTTTTCCTGAACAAGCTATTCATCATTACAGTAATTGGCAAAACCTCTTTTTTCTTTCTCCTTTCAACACTGCAGTTACTTGCGCAGGCACGCACACACACACACACAAAAACAGATTAACAGAGCCCAACACTCACTGCCAACTGAAAACAATCTTTCGCCTGCAATGAAAGCAAAGCCTATCTGCGTTTAAACAGATTCTTTGATATTTGGAAACAATTAATCACAAATACCCTGCTCACAGCGCCAAAATGTTTTGCTCTCCAAATGTGCACGGACACTTCATCACCAGTACATGTGTAGAGCAAAGAAAAATAATTTGAACGCAGGTAGGCGAAGCAATAACTCACAGCCAAATACGCAGTTAGTGAAATAATGAGCACTTATACGGCTATTTATTCATAGCTTGAAAGCAACAAGTGATAACACAGAAATAAATTACAGAAAAGACAGAGAATTCAAAAGAAAATACATCACCGTGGTCGTAACTGAATCCCTCATTTCGCCAGAAGCGGCTGGAAGACCCCGGTAACAGCCAGGCCGAGAGCACAACAGCCACAGGTATTTCGGACAAAGGCGTCCCCCTTCCGACTGAGGTCTTTGTGCTGATCTCGTCTGACCGCTGAGGGGTTCCGCATATATGCACTCCTCAAACAGGGGTGGCAATTTCTCGAACCTTCTAGCAATGCGCTTGCGCATTGATAAGTGACCGTTGGTTGCCAGCTGGGTCAACCGACAGTAACCTCAAGGAGCAACGCGCTTCCCTCCTCTCCTAAGAACAAACGCCACGGAAAACAGTTCCATAACTCATAGCAAGACATAACAAAACCAGCTTTCCCAGCAGAATGTCCTTGACTGGCTGCATACCAGGTTTGGAAAGCATGTTTTTTCAGCAAGGCAAATTCAGCTCTCAGCAAAGTAAGTACAGATTTTCACTGAGGCATGGAATAAATATCCATTATGGCTCTGATTGCCCCCAGAATGCACTGTGCACCAGCACCATGTTTTAGCTGAAGCATAACAGGCGCGCATCTTCCATCTGAGGTGTTGGGGCAATTGAAAGAGTTACATAGTGTTAAGGAACTTGTCTCGGGGATGCTGCGTATCTGTTTGCTTGGTTGACGGTCTTGGATTGGCTGCCAGGCTGTCTGTGGACACTCCGATGGATTGTAACGCGGGAAACAGGCCCGGCTCCAACCCGGGATGGGGACCGGGCTGAAGTTGAACCCGCTCCCAACATCACGAGGTGCTATCCCCTGATTTACGTGACATCAGGACAGTGCAAGCACTGACAGGGGTAGCGATTTGCAGTTCCAGAAGATGGAGGAGGCGAAGACTCTGGATGGGTATCCCAGTGCAGATCAGGTGGATAGCAGGTGAAAGGATCTGCAGGTCCGGAGGCTCTTCAATGACCAGGCAGACAGGCAAGGAAGGTGACACCCAGATAACCAGGCTGGCAGGCGAGGAGGGTGGCTGTCAGAATGGTCAGTAATATCTTCTTCCTCCACCGAGGACTCCGTTTCTCCCACCTCCCCTTCCACCTCACCTCTGTCTTTCCACCGAAGTACGGGCTTTTGTCTTCCCTTGGGTCTGGTCTTCTCCTTTTTTTTATGTAGATAGGGGCGACAGTGGAAGGACGCCACAGTGTCACCTAAAAGGTAACCTGTGGCTATCCTCCGCGGCCGCCTGAATGTGGGGAAAAAGCCAGTGGCACAAAAAAACCCAATGAAGATCACACAGAGCGGAGTTGAAAACGTGATCCAGGAGTTCTTGAAGCAGTTCCGTAAGGTGTATTCTACAGTCCGTCCGATAGTAGAACAGGATGGAGAGTAGACGGGAACTTCCATAAAAACTCCTTGGAAAGGTAAGTAGTAGAATGAAGTCTCAACGAGGACAGATTCGAGGCAGCACAGGGATGAAGAAAGGCAGTCTGGGGACAGGCGAAGGTCAGCAACTTGGGAGCCAAAACTAGACACTGGGCGAGAGCGAGCAATCCAAAAGCAGGCAAGGTCGGTACACGGGAATCCTCACGAAGAAACAGGAGAAAGGAGGGAGTAAACAAGAAGGCGAAAAGAGCGAGCTGAAGAAACCAACAGGAGACGGGCGGAAAGGGAGGTAGAAGAAGAGAAGGAATGGTACGGGCAGTGGTAGGGGCAGAGGAAAAGGCTAGGAAGGAAATGGTCGAGCTGGACCGAAAAAGGAAGCAAAGGAGTGAAAAACTAGGAGCACTGGGAAGTATGAGAAACGCAGGCTAATGCAGACGAGCTGGAACACAGGACGTTGCAACGCGCCTGAATGCCGGAAGTACAGAAAGAAAACTACCGGCGTCGGGCGTGCTGCAACAAAAGACTAGACCGGCACTCTGCGTTGTACAGAACGTGATGGCAACTGTAATGGAGGACGCCGTTTCCAACGGTTCCACAGTCACCAGGTACCAAAAGGTGTCACAGTATGCCCCCTCCTAAGGCCTACCCCTCCCAGTTTCCCCGGGTATTTCTGATGGAACTTGCGCAATAATAGGGGGGCATTCAGATGAGATCTGGTTTCCCAGGAACTTTCAGCCCTGGGGTATCCTTTCCAGTGTACAAGGTACTCCAAACGACCCCTGCGATACCTGGAGTTGCATATACCTGCCACCACGTATATATCTTTGGAAGTATCAGTGGGAACAGGAGCCTTACCCGAGCCACAAGCCCATCTGTCCGCCACAAAGGGTTTAAGCTGCGAGGAGTGAAACACCGGGTGGACGCGATGTAGACTCGTAGGGAGTTGGAGACGGAATGCCACAGGGTTGATGACACGAGTGATCTTATAGGGGCCAATGAATCTGGGAGATAATTTTGACGGGCGTACCCATCGTGGCAGAAACTTAGTGGATAGTAACACCTTGGATCCGACTCCCCAATCGGGAACGGGTCTACGGTGTCTATCCGCCTGAGTCTTATTCCGATCCTGGGCCTCCTTAAGACTTAGCCTGGCTTTCTCGTGGGCTTCCTGGACCAGGGCTAAGGAAGAGTCAACAGCAACAGAGGGAACGTTGGAATCCAGACCTGTCAAGGGAAGGATGGAACGAGGGTGGTGACCATACGTACAAAAAAAGGACTCATTCCTAGAGTGGAATGAAAGGAGATATTGTACGAGAATTCTGCGGTGGGGAGAAGTTGGTCCCAATTGTCGATTTACAAAGCACCGGAGGTATTGTTCCAGAGTGCCGTTAAGGCGTTCCGTTTGCCCATTAGATTGCGGATGGAACCCAGAAGTAAGTGCCCTTTCTATCCCCAATTTCTTGCAGAAGGCTTTCCAAAAATGGGGTGTATATTGGCTTCCTCGATCTGATATAATTTTGGTTGGAAGACCGTGTAACCTGAAGATGTCTCTCAGAAAGACCTCTGCCATTTCCGAAGCTGAGGGTACTCTGGGTAAGGGGGTGAAATGAGCCAACTTGGTGAATGAATACACCACCACCATTATACAGGAGCATCCTTGGGACTTGGGTAATTCGACGATAAAATCCGTTGATTGAACGTTCCAGGGACAAGTAGGAATGGCACATGGTTCCAACATTCCAATGGGTCTTTGCGTAGAGGATTTGCTGCGAAGGAAAGTCGGACAAGACTGAACATAAAGGCTGGTTTCCTCTCTCATGTCTGGCCAGTAGAAATGTCGTTGTAGCAGTTCGAGAGTGCCTTTAATACCACAATGCCCTGCTAACTTGGAATCGTGACACCAAGATAAGGCGGTCGTTCTTAAAGACTGAGAAGATAGGTATAATTTACCATCTACCAAATACAGGCCATCCTGTACAACATATTAGGCCTTCTTTGAATGTCTTTCTACCTCAAACCTTCCTCCCGAATTTTCCTTAACTTGCTGCAGAAAAGTGGACAGGATGCCAATTCTCTTGGGTTTGGGGAACATCAATTCCTTAGACTGTTCAGGCTCAGTTGTATAATCACTGCATCTGGATAGGGCATCGGCAACCAGGTTTTGCTCACCTGGGATGTATGTGATATCAAAATTAAATTGTGTGAAGAAGTGAGCCCATCTAGCTTGTCTGGTGTTGAAACATTTGAACTGTCGTAAAACCTGTAGATTCTTGTGGTCCGTCCGAATGGTAAAGGGGTGTTCTCCCCCTTGGAGAAGGTGACGCCATTCTGAACAGGCCAACTTCATGGCCAACAGCTTGCGCTCTATTACGGAATAGTTCCTCTGACTGCTGTTGAGTGTCTTAGAATAGTAGGACACAGGGTGTTCCCTTTCTTGGTGCTTCTGTAATACCGCTCCCACTGCGGCTGAGGATGCATCTGATTCCACTATAAATGGAAGATGTTGATCCGGTTGCTGGAGTATCGGAGCAGAGCAGAATAAGGCCTTGAGCTGCTGAAAGCTTTCTCCAGCTTGCGGGGACCAGTGAAATGGCAATGAAGATTTCTTGAGGAGTGTAGTGATTGGCACAACTTGCTGAGAAAAGTTGGGTATAAATTTACAATAAAAGTTTGCCAATCCGAGAAATCTCTGAACATCCTTTATGGACTGGGGTAATGGCCATTCTAGGATGGAACTGACCTTTTGGGGATCCATGGCGATACCCTCGGGGGAAAGGATGAAACCCAAGTATGAGATGGAAGAGGCAGAAAAAACGCATTTGTCCAGTTTTACAGACAAGTGATTGTCTTGCAGTCTTTTGAAGACCTCTTTGACGTGTAAGTCATGTTCTTCTGGAGTGGGCGAAAAGACCAGTATATCGCCGAGGTATACAATGGTAGTGTGACCAAGTAGATCAGAGAAGAGACGGTCCATGAAGCGTTGAAAAATGGAAGGTGCGTTGACTAAACCAAAAGGCATCACTTGGTATTCATAAAGACCGAATGGAGTCCTGAAAGCGGTCTTCCATTTGTCGCCGGTCTGAATGCGGAGTAGATGGTAAGCATTGTGTAAGTCCAATTTCGTGAAGATGGTGGCCCCCTGAACAGCTTGTATGATCTCTGCAATCAGTGGAATGGGGTAGCGATCTTTAATGGTTACCTTGTTTAAACCCCTGTAGTCAATACAAGGTCGCAATTCGTGAGTCCCTTTTTTAGGGATGAAGAACAGCGAGGCCCCTGCTGGGGATTTGGAAGGTCGGATTAATTCATTGGCGAGATTTTTGTCCAAATAGTCTCGAAGGTACTGTCTTTCTTGCAACGAAAGAGGATACATGCGGCAAAAAGGGACCAAAACTCCGGGATGGAGATCAATACTGCAATCCTCCGGTCTGTGTGGTGGTAGTTCTAAAGGAACCTTTTCTGTAACCACTTCTGTGAATTCGTTAAGATGAACTGGCAGGCAATGAACCATTTTAGAATCAATACTGCATGTCGTCTGAACTGTTTCAAATGTAGGTTTTGGCAGACAGTTTGTTTTACAAAAGGAAGAATGGAAACTCAACAGGTCTTGGACCAGTCTATGGTGGGGTTGTGTTTGCGAAGCCAACCAATACCCAGGATGAGAAGGAAATGCGCCGCTCTGATAATATCAAAGGTGAGGCGCTCGGAATGTTGCTTTATCAACATTGTGAGTTCGTCTGTAGTATGGGTGATGAGGCCCGAGCTCAAGGGTTCGCCGTCTACTCCCTCCACCTTCTGGTCTTCTGTCTTGGCGATACGGTTTAATCCTCTTCGTTCCGCCCATTGGGTGTCTATAAAGATTCCTGCGGCTCCACAATCAAGTAAGGCCTGGGTCTGGATAGTGGACTTTCCGACTAGCAAAAACACTGCTACCACCATAAAACGAGCGTCTTCTGACCTATCCATGGAAGTAACGGAGAGGGTAGTATAGGGACTAGGAACAACCCCTCGGTAGTGAGTCCCCACACTCACCGAGGGCGTTCGTTTCTCGAACGTCTGGGGGGCACATCCGGACAGTCCCAAAGCAGGTGGGTAGATGAGCCACAATACATGCACAAACTTCCTTCACGACGCCTCTTGCATTCTTCAGCCGTAAGAGGGGCAGGGGTAATTCCAATTTGCATGGGTTCATCTCTGGAGGAGCGAGTGGAAGGAGGTGGTAACAGAGGGAGGTTGTCAGAAGGAGAAGCCCCATAGCCCTTGGTCTTTTTACATTCAGCTCGCCTTTCGGATAACCGGAAGTCAATGCGGAGTGTAGCTGTAATCAAGTCCGCAAATGTGAGAGGTCAGGCAATACGTGCCAACTCATCCTTCAAGTCTTCTCTCAGACCTCTCCGGAATATGGCATACTGTGCCTGTTCTTGCCATCCCGCTTCCGCTGCGATTTGCTTGAAGAGCGTGATATAAGACAGCAAGTCAGAATTACCTTGTTTGATGTCTAGGAGATCCTCGGAAGCAAGTAGGTACTTTCAGTGCGCAAAAAGGTCTGTTGAATCAATGTTTTGAAGGCATTATAGTCTTGAAGTACCGGATCTGTCCGGTTGACCAGAGGGGTAGCCCAGGTCAGGGCGTTCCCGGTCATGTGAGTGATCATAAAGCCAACTTTGGCATGATCTGAAGAATAGGCTTGTGCTCGAAAAGAAAAATGTAAGTTACAGCCATCCAAAAACTCTTTCACTTTCTTCAGGGTGCCGTCGAATTTCCCCGAGACTAGGGGAAGCAGAGGTAAATCAGTTGTAGGCTGTTCTCTTTCAGCGACTCTTTCCTGTAGAGTGGCATTGGCACTCTTAAGATTCTGAACTTCCAAGTTCAGATTCTGAAAAGCTGCCACAAGTTCCTGAACTTGTTGTGGAGTGGCCATGACGGGTTGTGGGCGTTGCAAACTGTCAGAATGGTCATTAATATCTTCTTCCTCCACCGAGGACTCCGTTTCTCCCACCTCCCCTTCCACCTCACCTCTGTCTTTCCACTGAAGTGCAGGCTTTTGTCTTCCCTTGGGTCTGGTCTTCTCCTTTTTTTTATGTAGATAGGGGCGACCGTGGAAGGATGCCACAGTGTCACCTAAAAGGTAACCTGTGGCTATCCTGCGCGGCCGCCTGAATGTGGGGAAAAAGCCGGTGGCACAAAAAACCCCAATGAAGATCACACAGAGCGGAGTTGAAAACGTGATCCAGGAGTTCTTGAAGCAGTTCCATAAGGTGTATTCCACAGTCCGTCCGATAGTAGAACAGGATGGAGAGTGGACGGCAACTTCTGTAAAAACTCCTCGGAAAGGTAAGTAGTAGAATGAAGTCTCAACGAGGACAGATTTGAGGCAGCAGAGGGATGAAGAAAGGCAGTCTGGGGACAGGCGAGGGTCAGCAACTTGGGAGCCAAAACTAGACACTGGGCGAGAGCGAGCAATCCAAAAGCAGGCAAGGTCGGTACACGCGAATCCTCACGAAGAAACAGGAGAAAGGAGGGAGTAAACAAGAAGGCGAAAAGAGCGAGCAGAAGAAAACAACAGGAGACGGGCGGAAAGGGAGGTAGAAGAAGAGAAGGAACGGTATGAGCAGGGGTAGGGGCAGAGGAAAAGGCAAAGAAGGAAACGGTTGAGCTGGACCGAAAAAGGAAGCAAAGGAGTGAAAAACTAGGAGCAGTGGGAAGTATGAGAAAAGCAGGCTAACGCAGACGAACTGGAACACAGGATGTTGCAACGCGCCCGAATGCCGGAAGTGCAGAAAGAAAACTACCGGCGTCGGACGTGCTGCAACAAAAGACTAGACCGGCACTCTGCATTGTACAGAACGTGATGGCAACTGTAATGGAGGACGCCGTTTCCAACGGTTCCACAGTCGCCAGGTACCAAAAGGTGTGACAGGGGCACTTAGGTAACAGGCTGCAGGCCAGGAGGGTAATAGGCAGAGGCGCAGGGAAAGGAATACCACCAACGAGCAAGGTAGAAGGTAGGGAAGGTAGGGACCAGAAGAACCAACCCAAGGTAGCTGGAAGATGAGAGCCCCTCCCAGGATGGAGGACAAGGAACAAGGAGCAACCTCCAAGGAACAGGAACCACCCCAAGAACGGGTCCCCAGGGAACAAGGCAGGAGCAGGCACAGGAGCGAGAACAAGGCAGGTAAGGATCTGGAGCGAGGACACGGTCAGAGCGCTAACCGCGTTGAGACGCGACTAGAGCAAGACCGCTGCCTCCCTTTATAGGACTACCAGCACCTGGGAGGCTTGCAACGCAAGCCGGGTCGTTCCCAGGTGCTGGCGTCCTGAGAACGAAGCTTAAAGCGCAAGCTTCACTGGTCCCAAGGGTCCGACGCACCGCGCATGCGTGGAGCGAGGAACACGGTCCCCCGCGTATGCGCTGGGGAAAGGAGCCGCGAAACCCGGAAGTAACCCGGTGAGCGGAGCCCCAAGCGTGAGAACGCAGATCGAACCGCCAAGAGAAGACAGGCCGGGCGGTGACAGACAACCCTAGTCTCCGGGTAAGTGGCGTGACACTATGACCCCTCCCAGAAAGACCAGAGGCCCCAGGTTTCCAAGGGAAGCGTAGAAAAAACTCTAGCACCAGGCGGGGGGGCATGAACATTACAGCAACGTTCCCAAAGCCGGTCACAAGCCAGGTACCCCTTCCAATCAACCAGGAATTGAAGGACTCCTCGACGTACACGAGAGTCACATATCTCCTGCATCTCAAACTCCAGAACCCCTCGTACCTGAACAGAAGCCGGACGTGGGCAAGAACGTCCGAATCTGTCAACTACAAAAGGCTTCAGAAGGGAAACATGAAAGATCGGGTGAATTCGCCAGGTAAGAGGGAGTTGTAGACGGTAAGCCACTGCAGACAAACGTTTTAAGATCTTAAAAGGACCAGGATAGCGGGGAGCCAGTTTGACAGGAAGATTTCGTACAGGTAATTTTCTGGAGGATAACCAGACCTGGTCTCCCACCTGGAAATCGGGCTCTGGGGTCCGACCTCTGTCTGCCTGCCTCTTCATGCGCTCCCGTGTCGCCGCCAGAACCTCACGTGCCAACTCATGTTGTTTCTGGATGGTGGTAACCAACTGATCGGCAGACGGAACAGTGCAGGGTAATACAGGACGAAAAGGCATCATTTTGGGATGTTGAGCTGACGAACAAAAAAACGGGCTGAGCCCGATGGAGGCATGGACGGTGTTGTTGTAAGAGGCTTCTGCCAGATCCAAATGTCTTATCCAGGTGGATTGGGTAGCGTTTGCGTAACACCTCAGATAATCCTCCAAGGTTTGATTCGTCCTTTCGGTCTGGACGTTGGTGTGCGGATGATAGCCTGAACTTAAGGCTCTGTGAATGCCTATATGATCACATAATTTACTCCAAAAAGAAGAAAGGAACTGTGACCCTCGATCAGAAATTATCTTTTCTGGCAGTCCATGAAGCCGGCATATGTTGTGCAAAAAGGCTGAAGCCATCTGGGTAGCGCTGGTAATCTTGCGGAAAGGAATGAAATGAGATGTTTTAGTAAAGCAATCCACTACGACCATTATACAAGTATGTCCTTCCGAGGGTGGTAGATCGACGATGAAATCAGTGGCGATGGTGTGCCATGGATAAGGAGGTATTTCAGTAGGTCGCAACAACCCCAAGGGCCTTCTCCTGGGCGCCTTGGTCTGGGCGCATACTGGACAGCTCTCTACGTATGATTTAATGTCTATAGGCGCGTTACAAATGCCGTATCATATCATATCTTGCCCAACCAGGCCACCAAAACTGTCTGTACACTAGTTCCTGAGTGGCTTTGACACCCCACTGATCATGGAGTCGTGAAATCCATGGAGTATATTAGACAGCTTGTTCTGAAAGAAAAGTAAACCATTGCATTCAGTGACAAATGCTCGTTTGAGGATGTTTGAGCATTCTGGATCTAATGAGGTTTCCTTCAGAATGGTCTGGAGATATTGAGTCAATTTAGACAAAAAATGCTTAGGTGAGATCAACGGCCTTTCAGTCCTGGTCTCTTCCTTCTCTTTATTCAAAGAGCGGGACAAAGCATCAGCCTTTAGATTGGATGCACTGGGAATATATGTTATGTGAAATTCATAGTGGGAAAAGAAGAAGGCCCATCGAGCTTGGCGAGCGGTTCCGCACTGCAAGGACTGTAGGTACTGCAGGTTACGATGTTCGGTGCGAACTTCCACGGAAAAGCGTCCCCCAAGTAGATGGTGCCTCCATTCTTCAAACGCTGTCTTTATGGCCAACAACTCTCTTTCAATAACTGCATAGTTTCTTTCGCTAGAAGAGAGCTTGCGGGAAAAGTAGGCTACTGGATGTTCAACTGATGACTCAGGGTCCTTTTGCAAGTTGACGGCTCTGACGGCATAATCTGAAGCGTCGGCCTCAACGATATAAGACAGCTCATCACGTGGATAACGTAGTATTGGAGCTGTACTGAATGCGGTTTTCAAAGCATCGAAAGCCAAAGAGGCCTGTGAGTCCCAAACAAATGACACTTTGTTACTGGTCAGTCTTGTGAGAGGGGCCGCAACATGAGAAAAGCTGGGGGTAAAGCGTCTATAGAAATTTGCAAAAGTCGTGAGGTTGTTTCCAATTACGAATTGCCTGTACCTTTCCGGAGTCCATCTGAATACCTGAGCCGCTGATCACGTAACCTGGAAACTCCATGTTTTCCTGATGGAAGAGACACTTTTCGGCCTTGGCAAATAACTGATTTTGGGATAGGCATCGAAGCACTTCACTAACATGCCCAATATGATCCTCAAGAGTACTGGAAAAGATCAGAATGTCATCCAAGTAGACCCAGACCGTGATGCCAATCAAATCACCAAAAATGCTATCCATCAGGCGTTGGAAGACAGCTGGGGCGTTGCATAAGCCGAACGGCATTACTCTATATTCATAGTGCCCAAAAGGTGTTTTGAAGGCCGTCTTCCATTCATCACCCTTCTTAATTCAGACCAGATGGTAAACCCCACGAAGATCAAGCTTGGTAAAAATCCAGGCTGCATGGAGGGTTTCCAGGATACTACGAATCAAGGGCAACGGATACCGGTTCTTAAGAGTGATCTCATTTAGTTGCCGATAATCAATACAAGGACGTAAAGAACCTTCTTTCTTCTTGACGAAAAATAATGGGAATCCTGCAGGAGACTTGGAAGGTACAATATACCCTTTCGTGAGACAATCGTCCAGATATTCCCATAATACTTGCTTTTCGGTCTGCGTCAAGGTGTATACCTTCCCATGTGGAATCACAGCTCCAGAGACCAAATCTATTGCACAGTCTAAAGAACGGTGTGGTGGCAAAGGTATGTCCCCTGGTTCAGAAAAGACGTGTAGATAGTCTGTATAAGCTTGCGGAATTTGGGACACTGAACACAGGACTGATCGATTGCTGCTGGATTCGAGAAAGGTTGAGACACTGGAACCACTCACTGAGCCAGACATTCCACAATGCTTCTGACAAAATGGAGAAGCAAACGTCAGGGTACGGTTTTCCCAGTTAATAGATGGGTTATGACACAAAAGCCAAGGCAAACCCAAAACCACCTGATATGTTGGATATTTAATCACATCAAAAGCAATTTGTTCCTTGTGTTCCGCAACCTGAATATTCATTTCCATTGTGTGCAAACAAATGGGGCCCGAGGACAAGGATGTCCCATCGATGACCTCTACAGGTATTACAGTACTTCTGGAAAACAACGGTACTGCATTTGCAACAGCAAATCCTTCATCAATATAGTTTCCTGAGGCCCCGCAATCCAACAGAGTTGGAACTACCAGTGATTTTCCCTGCCAGCTTAATAAGATCTTCAGAGTCATCAGAACAGCTGGTTGCATGGGATAATGTACTGAACAGGAAATGGAAGGATCTGGAAGTTGAGTAGGACCTGTTGTTGCCCTTCCTATACAGGACAGGTCCTCTAGTTTCCCGCCTTTTTAGGAGGTCTTAAGGGACAGGTACCTAGATAGTGGCCTGCAGCCCTGCAATACAGACAGAGCCGTTGGTCTCTTCTGCGTTTCTTCTCTTCTTCAGACAAGGGACCCCGGATTGCTCCCAGCTGCATAGATTCGGGGCCTGGATCTGTGGGTCCAAACGTGCTGACAGGTAGACTGGGAATTCTAGGATTTGTTCTCTCATGTCGACGCCTTTCGGCTCTCCGTTCGGCCAATCTCTGATCAATCCGAAGTACCTGTTCAATTAGATGTTGCAGGGTTTCTGGTTCTGGTATATGTAGCAGCTCATCTTTATGCTCTTCTCTCAAACCATGACGAAATAGAGTCTTCTGGGTTATTTCTGGCCATTGTGAGTCTGTAGCTAACTGGCAGAAACGGCTTATGTAGGATATTGTGTCTGTGTTTCCTTGTTTAATGTCCATTAGCTGATTCTGAGCTGCCAAGGCCAAGTTGGGAGTTTGCAAGACTACCAGGAACGCCTTTTTGAATGCCACAAAATCATTCCGAATGGGGCTATTGGTCGGCACCAGGGGTGTTGCCCATGCTAAAGCATTTCTGGCTAGGTTGCCCAGGATGTATCCAATCTTAGCCTTATCGTTGTTAAAATACAAGGATCTGAAGAGAAAGTGGATCCGGCCATGATTACAAAACTCTGCCACTCGTCTAGGATCCCCATCAAACTTGATTGGAGCAGTATGTGACATTGAGCCTTCCGGTGATGTGCCCCCTGCGTCACCAATTGTCGTAATGCTTGGTTTTCCTGGTGTAACGCTGTCATCTCGGCTCTAAGAGCCCGTAGCTCATTCCTAAGTTCTTGCTCTTCCTCCATCTCAGAATCTATAGGCAGGCGTCTCAATCTGTTAAGGAACTTGTCTCGGGGATGCTGCGTACCTGTTTGCTTGGTTGATGGTCTTGGGTTGGCTGCCGGGCTGTCTGTTGACAATCTGATGGATTGTAACGCGGGAAACAGGCCCGGCTCCAACCCGGGATGGGGACCGGGATGAAGTTGAACCCGCTCCCAACGTCACAAGGTGCTATCCCCTGATTTACGTGACATCAGGAAAGTGCAAGCACTGACAGGGGTAGCGATTTGCAGTTCCAGAAATGGAAGAGGCGAAGACTCTGGATTGATATCTCAGCACAGATCAGGTGGATAGCAGGTGAAAGGATCTGCAGGTCTGGAGGCTCTTCGATGACCAGGCAGACAGGCAAGGAAGGTGGCACCCAGATAACCAGGCTGGCAGGCGAGGAGGGAGGCACTTAGGTAACAGGCTGCAGGCCAGGAGGGTAATAGGCAGAGGCGCAGAGAAAGGAATACCACCAATGAGCAAGGGAGAAGGTAGGGAAGGTAGGGACCAGAAGATCCAACCCAAGGTAGCTGGAAGATGAGAGCCCTTCCCAGGATGGAGGACAAGGAACAAGGAGCAACCTCCAAGGAACAGGAACCACCCCAAGAACGGGTCCCCAGGGAACAAGGCAGGAGCAGGCACAGGAGCGAGAACAAGGCAGGTAAGGATCTGGAGCGAAGACACAGTCAGAGCGCTAACCGCGTTGAGACGTGACTAGAGCAAGACCGCTGCCTCCCTTTATAGGACTACCAGCACCTGGGAGGCTTGTAACGCAAGCCGGGTCGTTCCCAGGTGCTGGCGTCCTGAGAACGAGGCTTGAAGCGCTTTACTGGTCCTAAGGATC
Organism: Ambystoma mexicanum; assembly: GCF_040938575.1. NCBI lineage: Eukaryota > Metazoa > Chordata > Amphibia > Caudata > Ambystomatidae > Ambystoma > Ambystoma mexicanum. The sequence goes on along the minus strand of NC_090938.1, from coordinate 800,144,385 downwards.
CGACGCACCGCGCATGCGCGGAGCCACGAACACGGCCCCCCGCGCATGCGCTGGGGAAAGGAGCCGCGAAACCCGGAAGAACTGCCAAGAGAAGACAGGCCGGGCGGGGACAGACAACCCCGGTCTCCGGGTAAGTGGCGTGACACATAGGGACCCTCAGAGGGTCCTCGAACTGTGGTCCCACCTAGGTTCGAGGCGATCCGTTTCCCAAGCGCCTTGGTGGAACCTCTGGACAATTGTGATGGGAGGCGGATCCATAGTACATACAGAGACGGTGGTCGGTCAAAAGACCGAAAAAAAAATCTCGAAATACAATAATCTCGAATCCAGAATCCCGAAAAAAAAAAAGTTGAATTTTTTATTTATTTAATTATATGCTTTTTTGGGGTCAGGTAAGTAAAAAAAATGGGTTAAAATAAAAAAAAATAGAAAAAAGGGGGGTTGGGGGGGGAACCCCCCCATTTCGAACAAAAAACGTCATTAAAAAAAAATTCGACTTTTTTTTTTTCGAGATTTTGGATTCGAGATTATTGTATTCGGGATTTTTGTTTTCGGTTTTATGACTATAAACCACAGAGACCTGTGTCTCTACATCGTTTTCTTTCTTCAGGAGTGAGCAGAGATCTCATTGAACCGATTGGCATGGGTTCTTCTTTAGAGGCTCCAGAGGGGTGTGAGGGTGTTGATGATAGAGTGGGAAGACCGAATGTCCCTCTTCCTTTCTTCTTCTCTTGCCTCCGTTCGTTTATGCAATGCTCAATCTGCAGAGAAACTGACAGTAATTCCGAGAAGGAAGAACGGCGTGGAATTCTTGCTAGTTCATCTTTCAATTCTTCCTTAAGTCCCCTTCGGAAAATTGTGAATTGAGCTTGCTTTGGCCAATTGGACTCTGTGGCCAATTGTTTGAATTTAGTAATGTACGACAAGAGATCCATCTGTCCTTGATGAACCTCTAGTAACTCTTCACAGGCCATATACTTAATTTCTGGCCTTTCAAAGGCTTGTTTGAATGTCTCCAGGAAGGCTCTCCAATCTCGTAGAACTGGTTCATCAGTAGTGACCAAGGGGTTGGCCCAAGCCAAGGCGTTCCCCGTTAAATTGGAGATAACAAAGGCAACTTTACTTAGATCTGTAGAAAAGGTTGTAGGACGAAAGGCAAAGTGTACATTGCAGGCTTCAATGAATTCTTTGAGATGTTTTGAAGATCCATCGAATTTTCCTGAGGACAAGGGCATAGGAGGGAGGTCGGAACTGTGAAGTTCCCGGTTCGCCACCAACTGACGGAGAACCGTATTCTCGGCCTTGAGATTCTGCATCTCTTGATTTAGATTCCTTACTTCCATATTGAGGGAGTGAACTGCCGCAACTAGCTCCTGGACCTGTTCGGCATTAGCCATTTTGGGAAGGACAGGGTGTTGCAATCTGTCACAAATCTCCACTTCACTCCCCGACTCCGACCCCTCACACCCTTCCTCACCTGAGGATTCGGTCTTCGTTAGCTTCTTTCTTCTTTCTCTGACTGCAGATTTCTTTTTGTGGAGATATGGCCTACCGTGGAACGAAGCCACATTGGTTGCCGGTTAAATCAGGGAACCAGAGGCTCCGGATCCGCAGTAGCCGAGGGGGAAAAAACCACAAAGGCAAAAAACCCTGAGAGCGCCTTTCCAAAGGTCAGGCGAGATGGATCCAAAGTCGACCAGAGGAGGTGTAGCGGCTCCAGAGGATGTTGCGGGTCCAACCAGGTAACAGGTAAGTGGAATGAGGGCGAAACCTTACCCTTAAAGTAGCCAGGAAACAGACGAAAGGACAAGCGAGCTCTCCAGTAAGCATCAGAAGGACAAGTAAGGGGTGGCAGGCAAGCCGGCAGGGAACAGCAAGGGAAAGATAGATGCGGAAGCAGGAAGAAAGAGGAAGGAGAAACAGAAAGGCGGTTCCTGGGGAGAAGGGCCAGAGGGCCAAGTCAGAACAGATGGGCTCAGCGGAGCCAAGCGAAAACACTGTGAGCGCTGGCAACAAAGTGGAGAACGAGCGCGGTTGCAAGGCGGCCACCTCCGACTCAGGAAAGCTAATGAACCTGGCGGCGGCCATGATGCGCAAAAGAAAAGAAAAAAAACTAGACCGCAGCCAAGCGTTGTGGTTCAGCGTGATGGAGTAATTCCATGGTGGCCGCGTCTCCATCGGTCCCACAGGCGTACATAGAAGGGGCGCATGACACCATGTCAACAGAATGCGTACTCCATAATGGAACACCTCTGGTTCTAAAGGCGTTGCCTGCATGGTCATTTGTCCCACAAATGCCATAATCATTTTGAAACCCACCTTGATTATTCTGGAAACTTCCCTGATTATTCTGCCAATTCCCTTGATTATTCTGAAAACCTCTTGCTCGAAATCCTCCCTTTCCTCGTTATTCACCTGCGGCATATTCGCAGTCTGCTGTGAATTCTATCTTTCTACACTAGTCAACATTGCCCCTTCAATGGCATATTTGGACAATTTCTTCTGCACTAACTTCGCCTCTTCACTTTTCCGAGCATCGTCTTGCTTGTGATTCTTTTCCTGCAAGAGTCTACAATAATGCACAATGGTCAGCTGAATCACAGACCACGGTTTAGCTTCTATACCCACTAACTTCTTGAGCTGCTTCTGTACAGGATCTGGCAGCCCTTGGCACAATATATGATAGAACACTGGTATAGACTTTCCACAAGATTTGCGCGTCTCCCAGCTCCCCTGCTCTTGAAAATTCTGAATGTAAACAAGCGGGTCATCCCCGTCTTGCATCTTTTTCGTCATTATAGCTCCCATATCAGACGTGTCCAGATACAGTACTCTAAGCGCTTTCCAGACTGCCGCTCTACCGTTATTGAATGGTGCTTCATCGTGAGCAGTGTTAACTGTAGTAACACCAGCATATCCTGCCCTTGTCCACACGTCATCAGTTCTCTCACCAAGTAAGGCGATCAGGAGACCCTTAATGTCTCCTATATCCAAAGTGTTTCCTCCCGTCATTTTTTCTAACTCATGTATCCATTTCCCAGCGCCAGAAGTTAAACTCAGAAGTTTACACCTTAAATTATCCTTGTCCATCTGGGGCCATGGTATATACTGTGGTCTGGCCGCCTCTTTCTCTAGCAAGGGAAACTGTGAAGCCCCAAACACATTCTGATCTCTCATCATTTGTCTGTTCACCGCAGGGACAATGTTCCCACATCGCCTTCTTATTGGTAGCAATCTTAATCTGCACCCATATAGTGGCGACTCCCCCCTCTCACCATGGAGTTGCCCCTTAGGTTGGTCTGACTGTGTCAATGGTTCTGATACCCTAGGCATAGGTGTGTTTAAATCTGACCATCTTACTTCCTTAGCCATTGAAAAACATCCCTCAGGACCGCATACATCCCCTCTCTCCTCCGCACGGAAGGTGTCTCTGTCTTCGTCTTACATTTCCTGTGCCCACCTCGTGCAACTTCTCTCCTCCTCCTCTCTGTTCAGAGTCAGTCTATCTAAAGACAACTTCTTCTGCCTTGTACTACATGAGGCTCCCTCTGTGTCATACAACTATGTACTCTCGAGTCAATAATTTTTTTCCCTTCCCCTTTGATTCTTTCTGGACTTTCATTTCATGGTATTGAAGGTACGCATACATATGTAATGTTGTGCTCACACTTGGAGTTTGTACTAATCACCATATGTGTTAAAAGAATGTACCATTTTGTTAAAAGAAGAGGCCTTCTCTTTATACAGCGGCATTTAAGACCTGCTGACCTGGCAAGAACTTGTTTTTAACAGAAGAATTGTGTTTGGTCACTGTATGTCAAAGCATGCTGAGCCTGCTAAAACTATCTGCAGATTACGGGTGGGGAAGGAATGAGTAAGCACAGCCTCGTGTACAGAGATAAGGACACAGAGGGGCACGAGAGAGAGAGAGAATAACAGATAACAGGAAACCACAATAGCAGATGTTGAACTGTTGACCGTTGATGCAAAGTCATGACTGGGAGGAACCGCCTTGTGGTGGACATAATCTATGTGCAGCAATGTATGACAATGTAAAACAGATGGGTATAAAAGGACCACGATGTGCAGGGCAAAGGGCGGCACTTTGACGACTTGCTTTGCGAGACGGTTGAACTTGTGGCCCATTCGCGAATGCTTGTGTGTTAATAAAGCAATGATTACTCAACTCTTTTCTGTTTGAGTTATTATAGGGTCCCTTTTGTACTGGTTTTGGTGACGGCGAGAAATCGCACCCACAATTTTGGTGTCAGAAGTGGGACGCGAAGGAGCGACAGTCCGTCACTGGGTGAGGAACGCCGCGGCGGAACCGGAGAAGGAATTGATCACGGGGCCCCAACAACTGAATCCGCACCTTTGATTGCAACCAACGCGTCATCCTTGTTTTTCCGGCTCCGTTGGCGGTGGAACAGCAGGCTGTCGCCCTTCGGGTCCGGAACACTCTGGCGGGACCCTTAAGATAAGTGGTATGGACGGATGCATGATGGAATAAGGAAATAATGATTCAGGGTTTGTGAAGAGGACGGTGGTAAGTCCTTCTATGAAGAAGTAATGTTGAAATGATGATATGATATGTTAGATATGCCAGGAGGATGTATTATTATTGTTAGCCAATAGGTGCATATTTGGGAAAGGTGAGTGTTTTAGGCAATTGCGGTATACCGCCAAGATGGGTCAAACGGCTTCCCACAAGGGAGGTATAGGCAAGAGACACTATGCCCCCCTTGAAGGAACCCCTGCATTTGATATGTTGATTAAACATGGATTGAATTCAACATTGTTCTTAAAAGAATGGTCCGAATACACAAAAGATTTGATTGAGCATAAATGGCCAGACACCGGGTCCTTTGATGTGGACCGCATATCCAAAGTAGAAATAGAATTAGTAAAAAGACGGGTCAGACCCGCACAGTTTGAGGCTATACGACTATGGAGGGTAGAAGCAATGCGCAGGCGCAATGCTCAGAATAAACAAAAAGCAAAGGAGCAGAAGAGAACGGTAAATCAAAAATTACATGATCTAGAGATAAAAGAGAAGGGTGAGAGGCTAGATCAGTTGGATAGACATATGATGATTAAGAACAGTGGGGGTATGTATCCTGCCGTGCCGGTGCCTCGATATGAAGATGTGATAGGGCTAGAAGCAGAACAAACAACGACTGAATTATTGTTTCCAGGAGCTACAGCTCCACCGGCAGACAGTGAGGGTGAAAGGGTGGAATTCCCAATGAAGTATGGAGACCCAGATAGGTTGATAGACCATAGGAGAACGACTACTGTAGAAAAGGATAGAGATGGAGACTTGCAAATCCTTATGACCGGGCTGTATGGCACACCCCTCAATGACAGCCTACGGGACCAATTGGGGCGTTTGACACCTTTGGAATTTAGGACAGTGGCCACTAAACTATATACCTTTCATGAGGGTAACTGTAAATTGAGAGGACAGAGTACTGCGGATCTGCCCTCAGCATATCAGGACGCTGTCGCGTTACTACCAGTGACTGCGTCCAGTGTTCAGTTATGGGGATGTATGTCCGACATAATAGCAGAAGTCATAAGGGGCGGTGTTGAATGGGAGAAGGAAAAGAGGGCATGGGAAAGAGAGGTGAGGGAAAGAGAGGCTAAACTCAAAGATGCAGACCAGGCGGGCCAAAACGTAGCTAATCGTATGATAGCATCCATACACTCGCAGTCCATGTCCACCCTGGTGAGTCTGATGGAGGGCCTTGGCTGGCCTATACAAGTAAACGTAATTAAATATCTTCTTATTAGGGTGGATGATATAGAAGAGGAAAAGGAGCCTAGGTATGTGTTCCAGTGGAATAGGATTAGGACGGAATTGGATAAGAAACTGCTATCTAATATAAGAGTGGATGATTCAGGGGCGGAAGAATGGAGGATGGCTAAGGTGGAGAAACAATTAAAAGATTATAAAAAAATAAAAGAGAAAGCTCTTAGTCATCAATCCTCTGTTTCGCCACCAGCGCAGGCCCTTGTAAGTGAACAAACAGACATGGAAAAGTTACTATTAATGCCAATGAGAGAGTGCCAACCCACCATAGAGGCAGCCACTGGTAACATGATGCGCACCTATGTGTATGTCCCTTTATCCCGAATTGAATTAATGCATATCACCAAGTCCATCCCCGACCCCCGTATAGACCCGGCAGGATTCTACAAAGAAGTAGGAAAGTTATTCAGACCAGGGTTATTTACCGTAGAGGATGTAGATAACATATTGTTAGCCATTGTCCCAGAAGAAATATGGACCCCCTTTCGTGCCAAAGACAATGAAACAATAAAATGGAAAGATGTAATGCATGCGAGCAAAAATAGAAAACTGCATGAGGAATATCCTGAACCCCTAAGGGGGCATGGCATGGCAGTCCTGAGGGCTCTAGAAAAGGTGTTACCCCCATTTGATGTGAATGTGGAGAAACTGTCCGCTGTGATACAGGGTGCAAGTGAGGAAGTAGCACAGTACTTTCTGCGTTATGAAGCAGCATTCAAAGCGCACAGTGGGCTAGAGATAGGGTCTGAAACGGGCCAACGGTACTTTGCCACAAACTTTGTAGAGGGGCTCCACGGGCCAATTCAGGAGAACATTAGGAGGGCAGAAAGTACATGGATGACTAGAAACCCCCGGGATCTCCTCGAAATGGCTAGGTATTACGAAAGAGGGGAAAGAGTGAAGGGACAACAAAAGGCACGACAAGAGAAGGATCTAAAAACCAAAGTGTTGATGCAACAGTTGCATCAAGGGCCCCAAGGCAGGTATAACTACAATTATAACGGCCCGTCACAGGGCTATAGTAGCAACATGATAGGGGGCCAAGGGACAGGAAGAGGTACAGTGCAAGGAGGTGCGCTATATGGGAGGGGGGATGGGCTACCCCAAGATGTATGTGCCTTCTGCAAGAGACCCGGACACTGGAAATCCCAGTGTCCCCAGAGTGGTGGGAGAGGAAGGGGCGTACGGCCCCCTTCACAGACAACATTTGCCCCAGGAAATAGGACTGGTGGGTACGGCAACCAAGACAATAGAATGTTTAAACCCCCTCAACCCAATGCCTTTGACGGACAAGCAAGAGGGGATGTTCCCTGGCCGGCCCCGCCTCCCCCCAATCTACTGTATCAGCCACAACAAACGACACAAGTACAAGGTGTATGCCTGGGTGAAGAATGTGGAGAAGGGGTATACTATAACGATGATTTTCAGGATAACACAAGCGATATGTCCTGAGGATGCCGGAATGAGATAGCGGGAGTGGTGCAGGTTCCTATAGACCAAAGGGGGCCTTATGCCTCTATTAGGATCGGCCCCCACCGAAACTTGAGATGTCTGGTAGACACGGGAGCTGGAAACAGTTCCGTGAATATCAGAGCCGTCCCCGCTGTCCCATTATCGGATAAAAGCAAGGTATCAGTTGGATTTGGGGGAAATCCAATAAAGACTCCTGTAAGTGAAATAGTAGAAGCGGAACTTCATGGGGTAAAATTGGAGAATGGGTGGCTGTTGACCAATCACTGCCCAGAAAACTTGTTAGGTATTGATGCATTAAAAACGCTAGGGGCCACAATATATTGCTCCCCCCAGGGAGTGAGAATGACCATAAGCAAACCTATGAGTATGATAGGAGTAATGCAAACCCTGCCCCCGGAACTCCAAGACATCCCGAATGAACTATGGGCCACTCATGGGAATGATGTAGGAGTGTTGGATGTTTCCCCAGTAGTAATCAAACTAAAGCCTGGTGCCAGGTTGCCCAGGATAAAACAATATCGCATATCACACGAGGGAGAGCAGGCACTATATCAAATAGTACAGGACATGATACGATTAGGGGTGGTAGAACCAACAAATGATAGCCCTTGTAACTCTCCGATCCTTCCAGTACACAAGAAAGGTGATGAAGCGGTACCCTATCGTTTCATTATTGATTTGAGGGAGATAAACAAAATAGTAGAACCCAGATATCCAGTTGTCCCTAATATTTCAAGTGTACTCACTTTAATTCCCAAAACAGCGAAATGGTTTACGGTAATTGATTTGAAAAATGCCTTCTTCAGCATTCCTATTGCCGAAGAAAGCAGGTACCTGTTTAGTTTCACTCTTAGAGAGAGACAGTATCGATTTACTAGAGCCCCGCAGGAATATACAGAAAGTCCCGCCATATTCAGCCAAACACTAAAAACACAGATGGATAACCTAGCCCTACCCGCTAACACTGCTCTGATACAATATGTTGATGATTTGCTATTATGTGCAGCCACCGAAGAGGAATGCCATTATGTGACCAGATTGGTGCTAATGCACTTAGCAGAGAATAAGCACAAGGTAGCCCTAGCCAAAATGCAGTATGTAAAACAAAAGGTCCATTATTTAGGCTTTGAGCTGTCCGAAGAGGGGCGAACCCTGTCTACTGATCGCATTGCTTTGATACAGTCCATAAAAGGTCCAGACACGGCAAAGGGTCTCCGAAGGATAATTGGTGTTTTATCCTACTGTAGGCACTGGATTCCTGAATTCTCTGTATTGATCCAGCCCATGCTAAAAGCCTTAAAAGAAGTACAAGAAAACGGCCCATTAGAATGGACACCTGAGATGGAAAAAGCCCTGACAGCTATGAAAGATGTTCTATGCCACGCACCAGCCTTAGGCACACCTGATTATACTAAGAGATTTTGCCTTTTTGTTGATGAACAGGAAGGTTGCGCTGTGTCAGTCTTGACACAGGAACAAGGGGGTAAACAGAGACCATGTGCATATTTTTCTAGCACTCTGGACTCAGTAGCTCGAGGCCTACCCCCATGCATGAGAGCAGTAGCTGCAGCAGCGACAGCCCTAAAACAAAGTGCAGGTATCATCCTAGGGAGTGAAGTAACAGTAAAGGTTCCACATACGGTAGATGTTCTTCTGAATAGAGTGCATACACAGCATTTGACTACAGCTAGACTCACACAGTATGAGATGATCCTGTTTGCCAGTAATGTAAAAATTGAACGGTGTAACACTTTGAATCCAGCGACACTGCTTCCTTTGCCCACCTCACCTGATGACATTAGGCATGATTGTGTGATCCAAATGGAAGAACACACTAAGGGTAGAGCAGACCTGCAAGACACCCCGCTGGTTGATAATGAGGGTATATTATTCTGTGATGGTTCCTGTTTCAAACTGCCAAATGGGGAGACAACAGCAGGGTATGCAGTAACTACAGGGGAACGGTTGATTGAGAGTGGGAAAGTGTGTGAAAAATCGGCCCAGGCAGCAGAATTAATTGCGCTAACGAGAGCATTAGTGTTAAGCAGCGGTATGAAAGTGACAATTTATACTGATTCAGCCTACGCTCATGGGGTGGTTTCCAGTTTTGGTAAACTCTGGGGAGAGCGTGGGTTTTTAACCTCCCAAGGTGATACTATTAAACATGCCCGATTGATTGCTGAATTATTGCAAGCCCTTACGCTGCCCAAAATGGTGGCCGTAGTGAAGTGCTCAGCGCATAAAAAAACACTGGATTATGTCACGCAGGGAAATTCTTTGGCTGACCAGATGGCTAAACTAGCTGCCACAAGGGACACTCGGTGGGAAGCCCGACAGCTCATAGTGGGGAGGGATGTGACTATGGAAGGGACGAAGGAGCGCGTAAAGGAAATCCAAGCAGATGCAACCATTGAAGAAAGACTATCTTGGCACAAGGATGATCAATATGAGGAGACGGTAGATGGGCTATGGGCACATACCAAAACGAACACCTGGGTACTACCTGACGTATACTTACCTGTGATAGTGAGCGTGGCTCATGGTCCAACCCACGTTAACGCAAGAACTATGAAAGAAGTTTTAAGTACTGTGTGGTACAACAAAAGATTGGGAATGTATTGTCGCCAATGGGCAAAACAATGTGAAATATGTGTTCTATACAATGTGGGGAAAGGTGTACCGGCCCCGGCGGGCCACAGTAAGTTACCCACCTGCCCTTTTGAGGTGGTGTATATGGACTTCATACAGCTGGAGCCTGTAAATAAACATTCCTACTGTTTGGTGATGAGATATAGAGGGCACAAATAAGGTACTGAAGAACAAACTGGCAAAGGCTTGTGCTGAAACGGGACTGAAATGGCCGGATGCATTGCCTATTGCATTATTGAGTATGCGTACTATGCCTAAGCGTACACATGGTTTATCTCCTTTCGAAATTGTTATGGGGCGCCCACCAAGTATTGGGACCCCCATATCACCTAAGAGATTGTCTGAGCAAGCATGGCCTGCATTACAACAGTACTGTATTGGGTTAACTAATAGACTGATTTCTATTAATGCACAGGTGAACGCAGTAGCTCCATCTCCTCTGATAGGAGAAGGTCACGACGTGCAGCCCGGTGACTGGGTTGTTATAAAAGCCTTCGATCGCACCAGCGGACTGCAACCCAGATGGAGGGGCCCGTTTCAGGTGCTCCTCGCAACACAAACTGTGGTAAAAGTTGATGGCAAATCGCACTGGTACCACGTGAATCCAGAAAAGGGAACCAACCAACCCCAGGTTGCAACAGTACTGCCAGATGCCACTAGTAGGTGTGCCCATCGTCTCCGATCCCGTGACGTGTATGTGCCAAGCAACGTGTAAGGACACTGTTTTGAACTTTGATCATTAGGGAGATGAACATTTGGACTCTCTTGTTGGTTTTAGCGGAATTGTGCCTTACTGAAGACGACGGGCTTGTAGCCTGAAGGGCCTTCGGCGTTCCCCTCCTGGGACAGGCACTACGAAACGTGGGACAGATCGGATGAAGGTTTTCAGTGAGACCTACCACTATTAGAGTAATAAGGACACTGGTGCTTTAAATAGGGGATATTGCTATATCGCTAGGTTGCAACTGGTATACGCTGTATACTCAGCCATATACTGAACTATGTCTACACCCGTGTATGCTGGTTTAGTCCCTGAACGGATAAGTGTATGCTCCTCAAACACAGAAGGTAAAAGGGAAGAAATGCCTAGATTGATGCTCAAGTGTGAGCAAAGGGTGGATTGAAGGTACGCATACATATGTAATGTTGTGCTCACACTTGGAGTTTGTACTAATCACCATATGTGTTAAAAGAATGTACCCTTTTGTTAAAAGAAGAGGCCTTCTCTTTATACAGCGGCATTTAAGACCTGCTGACCTGGCAAGAACTTGTTTTTAACAGAAGAATTGTGTTTGGTCACTGTATGTCAAAGCATGCTGAGCCTGCTAAAACTATCTGCAGATTACGGGTGGGGAAGGAATGAGTAAGCACAGCCTCGTGTACAGAGATAAGGACACAGAGGGGCACGAGAGAGAGAGAGAATAACAGATAACAGGAAACCACAATAGCAGATGTTGAACTGTTGACCGTTGATGCAAAGTCATGACTGGGAGGAACCGCCTTGTGGTGGACATAATCTATGTGCAGCAATGTATGACAATGTAAAACAGATGGGTATAAAAGGACCACGATGTGCAGGGCAAAGGGCGGCACTTTGACGACTTGCTTTGCGAGACGGTTGAACTTGTGGCCCATTCGCGAATGCTTGTGTGTTAATAAAGCAATGATTACTCAACTCTTTTCTGTTTGAGTTTTTATAGGGTCCCTTTTGTACTGGTTTTGGTGACGGCGAGAAATCGCACCCACAGTATACTTTATTGATCGCTTCCCCCCCCCCAGGCCTCAGATAAGTGGAAACATGTTATTTTGAAGTTCATGATCCCATTTGTTGTCAGGTGCGGATGCACCGTTCCTATTTCCTTATTTGCATAAACTGTGTCGCACTATTCGTGCAGGAGACTATTAAGGGCTACGAAGAGGAGCACGTGCATGTGCAGTCCTTGTCAATATATACCTTGCTGGGCAGGTCACGACCTACAGTTTTAACGCTGCATAACAGCACACGCTGATTGAATTTAGTCACAGAGAAATGGGGGCTTGCTGAATTGTTCGTGGCTGCTTGCTTTTGTTGTAAATGTTTGTTACCAAGTCAGTTCTGGGCAACTTACAAGCACCTTCTTCTGGTTGATACGGCAGGGGGGATATTCTGGTTATTCATACGCTCACTGAGCTCAAGTGATGTGCTGTCACCCAGGCCTATGTTGCATGTTTTATATGTTGTTGCTACATGTTATCCATGGCCATCAATAATGTTCCATGTGCTTATGTTTGTGGCTATGTCAGGGGTATCTAGGAATACAGGACACATGTTGAATCCTAATTTAGAAGGATTTAGGTTCAGGTTGTGCAAGATATATGTTCATGTATGTCTTTTTTCCCTACTTCCCTTCCCCATCCTCATGCAAGTTTCCTAACCCTCAATCCGGTGACCCTAACACACCCTACCTATCCACAACCCGTCCCTAACCCTTTTCCCTCCTTCGGCTGCCTCGTGGTACCTGTATTTATCAAGATCAGGACCCCGTGCCAACCAAGGTGGGAGGGGTCTACTTCATTTGGCTTGCGTGGCTAGGAAGGAGTTGTGCGATACTCCAGGAGTGTGTCAGGTAAGGCAAGAAACTCTACCTCCTCATCAGCCCTATGATTGCCCATCTAAGATACCTACTGGTAGAGTGTACTCTCTTACCACAAAAAAAAGACACATCCTCAAAGAATATATTGACAAAGCCCTTGCGATGGGTTTTATTCGGCCGTCCAAATCACCACCGTTCCAAAGAAGGAGGGCGATCTCAGGCCCTGCATTGACTACAGAGCGTTATAAACACCAAAACCGTGAAAAATCAGTACCCCCTCCCACTCATTTCAGTGTTGCTGGATTGTTTGGGTTCCTCGGTGGTCTATACCAAATTGGATCTCAGAGGTGCCTATAACTTGGTCTGCATGAGGGATGGGAATGAATGGAAAACAGCTTTCAAGACTCGTTATGACCTGTACGAATATCTCGTAATATCCTTTGAACTCTGCAACGCTCCAGCCACTTTTCAAGCATTCATGAATGACATCTTCCATGACATCCTTGACCGTTATCTAGTCGTCTATCTTGACGATATTCTGGTATTCTCTCCTTCACGCGAACAACATATCGACCATGTTCGCACTGTAGTCCAGCGACTACGGGATCATAAAGTCTTTGTGAAAACAGAGGAATGTGTTTTTTCGTCCACAGAGGTGGAGTTCTTGGGATACAACTTGACTGAACGTGGCATCAGGATGAGTCACTCCAAGGTGAAAGCGGTTTTAGACTGGCCCGTACCCACTAACATCAAGGCTCTCCAGTCTTTTTTGGGTTTCGTGAACTTCTACTGATGTTTCATTAATTCCTTCTCTCGCATCGCTACTCCCCTGACAGTCCTGACGAGTGCCAAGAAACCATTCACTTGGAATACTGAGGCGCAAACCACTTTTGAGACATTGAAGGCCGCTTTTTCCTCTGCGCCTGTCTTGCAGCATATGGATTCTGAGCTGCCTTTTGTGCTGGAAGCAGACACTTCCAGTTCAGCGTTGGGGGCTATTTTGTCACAACACTGTCCCGATTCCGGTGAAATCCATCCCGTAGCCTTTTACTCCAGGAAACCATCTCCTAACGAGCAGAATTACATTGTCACGGAAAGGGAACTTTTAGCCATTAAAGACGCCTGCACCGAATGGAGGCATCATCTGTTAGAGCCCGTCATCAAGTCACTGTTTATTCAGACCATCGCAGCCTTCGGGCTTCTCAGTCTATGAAATGTCTCACTGCCAGACAAGCTCGTTGGCATCTCTTCTTCTCCCAGTTCGGTTTCTTTATTACTTACCGCCCAGTTCGTTGGCATTACTGCGCAGACGCCTTCTCCCAGATTGATCCGGGTTCCTGGGCAGTCGGTACTGGTGTGTCTTTGCTATTACCCGGCTGGGTGGCCTGTGGCTGTACTCCTCAATCATCTCTGTGCACACTTATCCAAAAATGGGTCACTGCCCATCCGGTAGAGACCTTCAACCTCAATCTAGATGTCATTTGGGGTCTCCCGTACATCCAGGGGAGGCTATTCATTCCTCCTGGGGAAGCCAGATCTCACGCCTTTAACTGGGCTCATGACTCGCTTATCACTACACACCCAGGGCAACAGAAGACCCTGGAATCACTACGGAGATGGTCCTGGTGGCCTTCCATGGCTCGGGATGTGGTGCACCTCCTTGCTTCATGTGCTGTTGTGCTCAATGTAAAACCACTAGGACCAAACCTGTGGGTCTCCTGCAACCTCTCCCCGTGCCACATAAGCCCTGGCACATGATCTCGATGGATTTTATTGTGGAGTTGCCACCAGTACACGGTTTTGCCACATCTGGGTGGTAGTGGATTACTGCACCAAATCGGCCTTGTTTGTCCCTTGTGCTGGACTTCCATCGGCGCTTGCACTGGCTATGCTCTTTCTGAAGAATGTGTTCCGATATTTCGGTCTGCCATCTGTCATAATCACGGATCGGGGTACTCAGTTCACATCGCATTTTTGGAAGGCCTTGACGACCTCTCTGGCCATTGAGGACAGGTACTCTATGGCTCACCATCCACAGACGGATGGCCAAATGGAAAGGGCAAACGCAACGTTGGAACAGTACTTGAGATGTCTGTGCCTGCAGTTTTAGGATTCCTGGCTGTCGGTTCTGCAGCATGTAGAATTCACCTACAACTCGATTCAATCAGCTATGGGGGTGTCTCCTTTTTCCCCTTGTACGGCCAACACCCTCGTTCCTTACCACTGGATCCTACGCTACCTGTTGACAACCCGGCGGCTCTCGCTTGTGTCCGGGACTTGGATAAGACACATGCGGAAGTCCGTGCCCATCTGTGCCAAGCACAGGTTAGGGCCAAATGTTTTGCTGATGCTCGCCATTCGCCGGCGCCAGACTATACAGTGGGGATGCCTGTTTGGCTCTCTACTAAGCATCTTTCCATTCCAGGTAAAAAGTCACTTCTTCCTCTTTATGTGGGTCCATATGAGATCACTGCGATCATAAAATCAGGTGGCATGTCTCTTCCTTCCAAATGGCATGTTCATCAATTTTTTCACATGTCACTCCTGAAACCCTGCCATCCTACCACATGCCTTCCCGCCCACCCTATTTCTCTCTTGGTGGACGACCAGGAGGAATATGAGGTGGCAGCGATTCTGGACTATCGTACACGCAAAAGACAGCCTTTCTATTTGGTAGACTGGAAGGGTTAAAGTCCGGAGTACAGGTCTTGGGTACTGGTTGAGAACATTCATGCCCCGTGCCTTCTGAGCAGGTTCCTTGCATCCACGGGGTGCCACTGCCTTTGGGGGTAGATACTGTTACAACTCCCCTTACTGCACAGCCCTAGATCCCTCACTATTCAGAAGCAACATAGTACTGCACCGTTTTACAGTCACTGGAAGCTGCCCTTGAGGCGAGCCACAGCTTTGCAGATGTGTTCAGCAATCCGTTGCCTTGACAGCGGCATCCAGCTGTCACGTGAGCAGTATAAGCTGCTCGCGATAGTCGGCTCTGCCCACGGAGTGGTTTAAAAGCAGAGCGGAGCAGGGGGCTTGCCGCTTCCAATTGCAAGCTACTCCCTGTTTACCAAGGACCTGCTATTTGAGCTTTCTGTCCATCCATTTGATTCGGCTCTTGGCTAATGGACTTCTTCTGCCTCCTGTTCAACCTTGTCACGTCTTCCTGGCAATTGACTACGGCTTCGTCCACAGACTGCTTTTCGCGTTCAGCATTGATTCTGTTTGATCTTCTGGATACTGAACCCTGATTGCTACATGAATTGCCTACGCCTCTGGTCCCGCACATACTTTCATTCCTGCTCCATGTTTGTCATTACGTTCCTGCAGCTGTTATCTCCCTAGCGCTTCCCGCACTACTCGCGCTACTCGCATTCTGGTTCAGGTGGATTTTACGCAGCTGCCCTTGTCTTTTTCACAGCGCTTCCCGTGCACCTCACATTTCTGGTATCTACACTGCCCCAGGACATTACCAGTACTGCTTTCCTTTAGGGGCTGGCTAAATCTCATACCTCTTGCCTACCTGCTACCACTGCATTGTGCTCATTTCTTCTACTCCTTATGGATATTGCTCCCTGCACCTTTCCTTCTGTTGTCATGCAAGTTACTCAAGAAAAGACTAATTGTGCACCATCCCAGTACTAGTGCGACCCTTGTGCCGATCGCGTTTAGTATCCCTACTAACTACCCGTTTAATATTTTATCCTTGTCGTTTCTTAGGTTAAATCCTTCCTGGATTCCTGGCTTTCCTTTCATTGCTCCACAAACATCTATATTTGGTAAGGAAGTGTCAGTTTATTCCATCATTTTCCCTTCCTTGTTTTCACTTAGCATGTGAGTGCAGATGACTCCGATTCCATTTTGGCCCTAATTTGTATTTGAAAGTGTTTCCAGGCCTTGTGTGCGTTCGTTTTTGTACGGCATCGGCTTCCTGGTTTCCTGTGTCCCTCCCCCCTCCCAACCCGCCCACCGCCCCTGATTGGTTGTTTCTCCAGTGCCTTCGGGTCTAGTGACCCTCTTCCTGCCACCTGCTTCCATTTCCATTCTGTGAAGCAGGTGAGTGCAGGCAACTCCAACTCCATTTTGGCCCTAATTTTCCTTTGAAAGTGTTTCCAGGCCCTGTGTGCGTTCGTTTTTGGCCCAGCATCGGCTTCCTGATTTCCTGTGTCCCTCCCGTCTCCCAACCCACCCACCACCCCTGATTGGTTGTTTTCTCCCGGTCATAACTTACCCTCGCAGGGCAGCCCTCTGCCTGGCAGCCCCTTCGGCTAAGGGCCCCAAGGCAAAGGGCTGCTTCTACAGAGGCAGCCCCAGAAAGTGTCAGCAGGTGTCCGCAGCGGAAGCCAGTGAGGCCAGCGACCAGCCGTCAACCAGCAACAACCAAAAAGTAAGTGTGGCATGGGTGGGGAGTAGAGCAATTACTCTACTCTGGAAAACCCTACCACTCAACATTACCCTAACTCAGAATTGTGAACATAAGCCTACGTCAGACCCAGACAGGATTGTGAATGTTAGCAATCCCACACGTGGTTAGAATTGTGAACATTAGCCAGCGCAAGACCCAGACAGGATTGTTAATGTAAGCATTGCCACACTTGGTTAGAATTGTGAACATTAACCTACACCAGACGCAGACAGGACTGTGAATGTTAGTAGTGCCACACTTGGTTTTAAAATTGTGAACATTAGCCTGCGCCAAACCCAGACAGGATTGTGAATGTTAGCAATGCCACACTTGGTTAGAATTGTGAACATTAGCCCACGCCAGACCCAGACAGGATTGTGAATGTTAGCAATGCCACAATTAGTTAGAATTATGCACATTACCCTGCGCCGGACCCTGACGGGATTGTGAATGTTAGCAATGCCACACTTGGTTAGAATTGTGAACACTAGCCTGCGCCGGACCCGGACGGGATTGTGAATGTTAGCAATGCCACACTTAGTTAGAATTATGCACATTACCCTGCGCCGGACCCGGGCGGGATTGTGAATGTTAGCAATGCCACACTCAGTCAAAATCGTGAACATTAACCTCCCACAGACCCAGACAGGATAAAAATTCACTATATATTATGTAATCAAGATAAATACTGAGATGAGCTTCCTGGAACATGCTTCTGTCTGCATCTGATCTAATGTCTTCCTTCCCAGGTGCCTCCATTGCACTTCATTCACACTTAGATGAAATCATGAGCATTAGCATGAGTCACATCTGGATAGAAATGTGAATGTCGGCATGTCCCAGCATGTCCCACACCTATACAGAACTGTGAATGTCGGCATGTCCCACACTCAATGGACTTCTGGATGGAAGCATGTGCCTCATGAAATCGCGAACATTAGCCTGAGTCACTTCTAGATAGAAATGAAAATGTTAGCTTGTCCCACAATTGGGCGGAGCTGTGAACATTAATCTGAATCGCATCTAGACAGAAATGCGAATGTAAATGTTAACATGCCCTACACGTGCATGACTGTGTACCCTGTTTTCCTGTTTCCCGTACTGTCGCTATATATCCGTATCCCCCACTCCTGTCGCTGTAAACCCAGCCCTTGTCTCTATGGACCGTGTGACCCTTGCCATCCTGTTCACATGCCTGGTCTCGGGCGCTTTAAAGAAAACCATCATATCACATCTCTACGCTTACTCTCTACCATACACCATCATAGAACTAGAACACAGCTATACCCCTGATTAATTCAGCCTAGCTGTTCACATACGAAAACGACCCCATGAACACCTCATCACCTTAATAGAATGCTGCTAGCCGAGCACATTCCGGCCTAGTTGCTCACATATGCCTCCCTCAGGCCTAACGCAGTTAGAGCCCAGTCTGGGTGTCCACCCACCAGACTGCATACATCCAAGTGATAGCTTCAGCACCACACCTAACGCTAGGATGCAGCTACCATTCGGCAATTACATCAGAAGCACACATATCTGGTGCACCCACGCACCCTAGGACACTATCTCTCTCTACTGACCAGAACTACGGTTCCCAAGGGTGTTCAACCTACCAGCGCTTTGAGGTCATACCAATGAGATATAGAGTGCTATATAAATGCCAAGTAACATAACATAACAGATAGTAATTCTGAACTCTGTTTTCTAGGTCCTAGAGGGGAATCTAATGAGTACACTTCATACCCATTCTGTACAGTCCAGTATCTAGACAGGTGACCCTCCTTCTCCCTTTTTCTGGGGTGTTCTGTATGTTAATCATCTGTTTTTTTTCTTGCAGCTTGGTTATGCGAGCAGTGTTTTCTCCCCGCTCGTTTGTGTGATTTATTCCTCTGGCTGTTTGTCATCTCACCAGCAGAGGGGTGTATCGTAAAAAAAGAGTTTTTCCCTCCAGAGAGGAGGCTAAGGTTAAGGTATAACCCAGGCTCTTCAATCAAGGCCATCAGGACCTGAGATCACCTCCACTCCTCCGGAACCCTTGGTTCGGTGAGTAACATCGTCTAACCCGCTAGTCCTCTGGGACTTTTCATCCAGGTGGCCAGGACACATGGCCATTGGATCCAGTTCCTGGGGGTGGACCAGTCCAGAAGGATCGCCTGGGTGAGGAAGCCGTGGTGAGACGCGGTAGTCCCGCCTTTTTAGTTTATCTAAACCATCTTATTTGTTAGGATTCTTAGAGGTCCCAACTTCCCCCCCTTATTATACACAAACACTGGGCAGAGGAAGAGGGTGACTGAGAGTAACAAGACTAACCCTCATACATCGTACTGGACATGTCCCGCTAAATCGGGTCAGGAAAAGTCAGGCACTTGACTCCAAGTGCATACACCTGATGCTGATTAGCTCTCACACACGGATAAAAGGCAGAACCAAGAGACACACTTTGAGCAAGGCGGAACACGAGTACAAGCAGAGCTTCCGGGACAAAGGTAGACCTTCTGGAACAGTGTGACGGACCAAGGGACGAGAGCAGCGGGTCAAGAATCCCGAGAGTTCCCCTAGAGATCGTTGTTAGACTCAGCACCGTGCAGAGAGGCTGGGGCATTGGCTCAGGACCACACAAGAGCTGTTCAATGAGTCCAGAATTTAGGCCACTGCTGGCATAAACCCAATGTGGAATTGACCAGGCCGGACCCCCCTCTCACTGAGGGAACTCTTTTTGGCAATGGACCTTCCTGCTGTCTATAGGATAACAGTCAAGATGGTAAATTACCCAAAAGAGCGGGGGTACCCACACCGCTTTCACCAAGTTGTAAAAAAGGACAGATGGTTAGAACTGAGTGGATAAGAAAGCAATAATGAACATAGATCTACTGCCAGGGCAACTACCTGTGATACAGGTGGTGGTAGACTGGTCGTACCTACAGGGGAATGGAAAGGTGAAATTAACTAGGGCCAGAATGATGAAGCTACAGGGAGAATATTAGGAGAAGTACAAACGCTTACCCTCTGTAGTCTAAAGAAGATCCGAAGTATGGAAACAACGACAGGATAAAATAAGTAAAGGGAAGGTTGGTACAGGGAGCTCCCCGGACGGAACGAGGGCCGCTACGGAACGAGGGCCACTACTAGGTTTGGGATGGTGCAATGTATGCAGCAGAGCATTCGTTTAATTGCACTGGTGATTCTCAGGTAATGTCTGGGTATGTTGAGGATGAACAGTTTCAGTACAATGATGTTTGGAGTGATTAGTACAGAGGATAGTGGTGTGGAGGAACAACCCCCAGAAGTAACAGCATATATTCAGTCTTACCAGGTTACCAGAGGCGGAGGGGCTGCAGCTGGCCTCGATTGATCAACGTCCACGGGTGATGCAGCGGGTGATTTCGGCAATAGCAGCATTCGTGCCTTGGATCTAGTGGAAAGGCAGTATGCTGCGTATGTGGCGACATGTATGCGTAGCTCTAGGGTCGTATCCCTGCTGGGCGTGGGCTGCTCAGACCAGGAGTAAGCAATAAGGGGCTCCAGGAAGAAAGCGGAGCGCTGGGATCCCTGCTGGGCATGGACTGCTCAGAGCGGGAGTAAGCAATAAGGAGCTCCAGGAAGAAAGCAGAGCACTGGGTCTAAGACGGTCTGGGTTGGAAACCAGAGGGTCAAAACCAAGTCACAAGGGAGAGACAAAAAGATGGTCGTATGTAGTACGGCAGTAAGTAATAGGAAAATTAAAGGCATGGTCTAGTAAAAATTTTTATTTCAAAAATAGATAGCCCACATTAAAAAAAAAATACTAGCATCCTCCGTTTTAAAACTTCCTATGTAAAATTTTGAGATATTTAAGCTCAAAAGCAAGCACATGGGCGCCGCCATTTTGTGAAATGGAGGCCCTCCTGTGCTGGCTTTTGCGGCACTAATGAAGGAAAAGCCAGCCAGCTGTAGTAAATAAAGTCTACCGCTGGGTGGCTTTCCCTTCATTAGTGCCGGGACTCGGAGGACGCGGACCGGAGACCAGAGCAGGAAAGCTGCAGCTGAATCTCGGTAAGTGCTATTTATTTATTTTTACAAAAAATAAGCACTAGCTGCGTTTTTTTTTCTAGGTTTTCCGGGCTGGAGGAGCCCGGAAAACTTAGAAATAAAACCGCAGCTTTAAAAACGTTGTATTTATGTTTGCGGTCACTTTTGAAGCGACCGCAAACATAAATACAACGTTATTGTGTTGGAAAACGCTGCGGTTTTAAAACCGCAGCGTTTTCCAACACAACCGTGTTGTGTCTGCCTGAATCTGCTTTACCATTTCGGGCTCTCTGGCTCCCCGGAGCCCGAGAGCCCCAAATGGTAAAGCTGATTCAGGCAGACAACGTAGCATTTCCCATTTGGGGCTCTCGGGCGCCCCACGGGGAGCCCGAGAGCCCCAAATGGGAAATCAGCTGCAGGTAGAAACACTACGCGGCATGTAAACATAACCACGTGTGTTTCTGCCTGCTGTGGCTTTCACTTTGGGTCTCCGGTGCTCCCCTGGGAGCACCGGAGACCCAAAGTGATAGCCACAGCAGGCAGAAACACACGCGGTTGTGTTGGAAAACGCTGCGGTTTTTCTTTCCAAGTTTCTCAGGCTCCTCCGAGCCGTAGGAGCCTGAGAAACTTGGAACGAAAAACCGCAGCGTTTTCCAACACAATAACGTTGTATTTATGTTTGCGGTCGCTTCAAAAGCGACCGCAAACATAAATACAACGTTTTTAAAGCTGCGGTTTTATTTCTAAGTTTTCCGGGCTCCTCCAGCCCGGAAAACTTAGAAAAAAAACCGCAGCTAGTGCTTATTTTTTGTAAAAAAAAATAAATAGCACTTACCGCGATTCAGCTGCAGCTTTCCTGCTCTGGTCTCCGGTCCGCGTCCTCCGAGTCCCGGCACTAATGAAGGGAAAGTCACCCAGCGGTAGACTTTGTTTACTACAGCTGGCTGGCTTTTCCTTCATTAGTGCCGCAAAAGCAAAAGCCAGCACAGGAGGGCCTCCATTTCACAAAATGGCGGCGCCCCTGTGCTTGCTTTTTCGAATTTTGAGCTTGAATAGCTCAAAATTTTACATAGGAAGTTTTAAAACGGAGGATGCTAGTATTTTTTTTTTAATGTGACCTATCTATTTTTGAAATAAAAATTTTTACTAGACCATCCCTTTAACACTAATTAGAAGCGCCACCTCTGGTGATACGGGCTCCTTTATGGACACTCGAACGTGAATTGAGGAGGCGTGTCCAGCTACTGGCTGGCAGCGTCACGGTCAGCTGATCAGTCACGTGACCTCCCGAAAACAATCTCTGTTTCCCTAGCAACCTCCAGCATTTCCAGAAAGGAGCCGTTCTCTGCAATCTTCGCTCCTGTAGACGGGGGTAACGCAAGTGGTGCAGTGTGGATTGGACCGCAGGTGTGACAGTCGTTGCAGCCGACAGACCGCGAAAGACACTTGGAGAAGGCCAGATCCCACAAGTGCCAATTGCATTGTGTTTCAAGGATGCCAGCGACCCTCCCGGGTGAATGGCAGAGTTGGGGAGGTAAGGCCAAGCCAGTGGCACTAACATTGACTTATGAATGGGAATCATAAAAACCCAGAAAAAAACACACACAGCCAGTGAGTTGGCAAGCATCCAGAGAGACCGGTGTGTGTTAAAGAAAGTTTGAAATGCTAACATTTTATCGCAAGTGAAGGCTGCACGCGTGTGGATGAGACGCGAAGAAAGGCATACCTGCAAATAATCTTTTGAAGTAAGGACAGCTGTAAAAGCAGCGATACTGAGTAACTGAGAGGTCCGGCCAAGGAAGTAGCCCACTCGAAAGTCTCAGTGAAAGGTACATTGCTTGTAATGATAAAAGTCAATGAACTGCAAAAGCGAAATAAGCAAAATTAACCCTGAGAGAAATGGGTGTGTACAAAGCTGAATTGTGAACTTTGAGTCGAAGTGGTCCTGCGGGGGTCTGTAAGAAAGCCACGCACCTTTGAAATTCTTCAACATCCAAAGCGGTCTGAGCCCGACTGAGGGAGACCCGAAGTGTAATAAGCTTGGGGAAGGGAGCCCCCATGTACATTTGTTGAACTGTCTTCTGAAAATGTCTGAGCCCGACAGACGGGAACCTATGTGAACTTTGCTGTGTTTTGAAAAGGTCCTTCACCTCCTTGATCCTGGATGAATTGGAAGCATGGGCTGAGGGGAGTGGAATCCTGCAGAAATATCAGACTGGGTTTAGGAGAGGCCTCTCCACCTCTCTGAATGGGGTGGTAATACACACTCTGAAATGTAAGTCCTGGGTAAGGGGTGGGCCGGCCCTCTATGGAGTTTAGATCGACCTGTCCCTGGCCTTTGACACAATCAATAGAAATAGACGGTGGGCAAAACTACATGAATGGGGCAGCCCACCTGGGCTGCTGTCCATCATTAAGCACCTGTATGCAGACACCATGATCCCGGTTACATTGAACGGCAGGGGTAATCTTTCTGGTATAATTCTGACAGGTAGAGGAGTTAGGCAGGGATGCATTCTGGCTCCCTGCTTATTTAACCTCTATTTAGCAGCTTTAAGTAAGGCACTTATCTTGTGCACGCTGGCTGCCCCTAAGATCGGGAACCAATCCTTGAGATGGTTAGCACACGTGGAGGATGTGGTCCTTGTAGACCACACACCAATAGGTCTAGAACGCTTCATGAAGGGGTTTGAGAGATATGCTGCGATTAATAACCTAATGTTTAATCACTGTGTGGTTCCCTAACCCTGGAAGGCGTAGCCCCAACTTAAATGGAGGATAAACGGCCTTACTATCCCTTTGAAGACAGAGGTAAAATACCTGTGTCTGATCCTGTATGCTAATCCTACAGTCTCGAAAGAAACAGCGTAGCTGGACCACATAATAGATCAATTAATTTGTCAGATGAAAAAGCTCCTAGTTAAGTACTGTAAATTCTCCCTGGTACCCCTGATATGCTTGTATAAATGGAAGGTGATCCCTAAAGTTCTTTATGGACTGGATTAAAACTTTCACGCCTGGGAAGTGAATTGGGTGAGACTGGAGGGGAGGATATGGAAGAAGGTGTTAAATCTACCACAGTCCCTTCCAGTCTCTAGTATAAGGTATGAATTGGGCCTGTCGTCCCTTTCTCTATACCGTTCTATCTTGGCATCGAAGGTGGGATCTCTGTATGAAGGCGTGGCAACCCATATAATCCTGGGTAAGTCCAGAGGCGTAGCCAGGATTGTCTAGCAAGTGGGGCCTAAAGCTAATGTAGTTGGGTCCACCACACTGATATTAACATCTGTAAATCCGCACAAAGTGCTGCTGGGTGGGCATTTCCAGATTTTGGGTGGGCCTTGCCTGCTCAGGCCCGACCCTGTCTACGCCTCTGGGTAAGTCACCACAATTGATGAGAATGAAAGAGCTTGTCTTGAATTGCTTGGCGCGTCTGGATAGAAAGCCTAAAGACCTGGTGGGGAATCCGAAGGGCATCAAAAAAGCAATCTAGGACCTCGACTGGATTCAAACAATTGACTCCGCTCAAAAGCTGAAGCTTGCTAAACCACTATCGTTTCTTGATAAACCCATGGGCTCACTTCCAGGATAACGGTCTAAATTTCCAGATCCGGGGGAGAGGTCTGATTTCCTTAGGTGCTGCCTTAATGTTATTCCAACAGGAGAGGTAAGGGGACCCAGAGACAGCCAAGGAATAGAATATGGTCTTTGCTTATTGTGTGGGGTAAGGGAAGTGCAAACTCTCAAGCATATCGTAATTGAATGTGTAGCATTGAATGAAAAGAGAGTGAGATACCTTTCCCAATTTATGTATAGCGAAGACGGCCTCCATACGGCTGCACTTTGGGAGAGAGCAGCATCTGGCCATCATAGCAAATTAACTCTGGGGGTCCTAATATTGTTGAAGTCTGCTTGTTGCTCATAGTGGATCTTTTTTGTTTGTCTTCCTCTTTGCTTAGCATTGTTTAATTTTAGATGTAAAAAATGCGTGTTTTCTTTATTTTTAAACTTGTGCTGAATACTATGGCTAAGCATTGTAATGGATGTAAAAGTTGTGGATTTGATTTGGTTTTATTTTGTAAAAAGCTGATAACCTGGCTAAACACAAAAAAATAAAATACTCTATCAATCGCTAAAGTCAGCACTAATGGTACCATGTCAATGTCATACAATATAGCAAGGGGTACCCGGCAGGGCTGCCCCCTGTAACCTCAACTCTTTGCTATAGCAATGGAGCCCTTAACCGACTTAATACACTCTAGGCATTCATACACAGGGATCAGGTGTTGACCACCAGAAATAATTTCCCTGAATGTGGATGACACCATATTGTATATTAGAAGCCCTCGCATCCATCTAGCACCAGTTATGCAGGTTGTCCTTAATTTTCGGCAACCATCAGGGCTGCAGGTTAAATGTTGTAAGTCAGCGATATTCCCCTTAACAGACTGTACTGTTCAACCCTAGGACTTGCTGGGCTTTACTTGGGCTCCAGTTAGCATTAGATACCTGGCATAGTAGTCACTAGGAAATCATTCGGCATTATGGAGATTACATGGTTAGACTCGAGCCGAAGCTTAAGGCTTGGGCACAGATTCCGTTGACCATTGCAGGGAAAATTGCGCTGCTCAAGATGATTCTACTCCTGAAATTACTTGACCTTTTTCAGAGCATACCACTCTTTTTTTTACGCATTAAATGCTGCAATTTTGTTTGGCACTCGGGGATGGTGAGGCTGAAATGGGCCACTTCAACTCAGCCATACGAGAGGGGAGGTTTTACAGCCGCATACTATAGATTACATTGGTTAGGCATTATCTGCATCCTTTTGGTTTATGGAGGGATCGGCTCGCCCATTCCACAAGTCAAGCTATAGAAATGTTCTGCGAGAGAGCGGCACGTGTGCCTTTGCCTGGCGTAAGCATGGAAGGTACTGGGGGTGAACAACCAGTACCAAAGCGGTTTCCCTCTCTGGACCTACAATCCAGCACTGCCTACAGTAGACACAGCCACCAAACTACGCTGAGAACGAGGTGGATAGGACTCTTTGGGGAATATGTACCTGGAGGGGAATTGTATAAACTCAAGAGAGAGAATAATTTTTATTCGGAATTGCAATCCATTACCGAACAAATAAAAACAACATTTAAAACCCGCAACCGCACCTAGCCCAAAAGGAAGAAAAATACAACCTAAAATACAATTAAAAATGTTAAACTATTGGGCCAATGTCTTATGTCACCAGTGGCCTATTTCTATAAGCAGCATCTCAGGCCTCCTTAATAAAATGAGACTGCCAGGATATCCCAGCATTCTTGCAGCGCAAGTCTTCATAGTGGTTGCAACCACTATGGCTTGCATAAAGCGGTTGGATTGATGTGGCCCAAATTTCCTGTGAAACCCGCAGAAGATACTGTTCTGGGGTACATTATGAGGGCGGGTGGTAGTCGGGGTGTGATATCTACTTTGTATTGGTTAATTCAAAGACGGCAACATGTAGTGCAAGCAAGAATTCGTACCAGGTGGGCAGATGTCACAAACCTACAACTAACTGGCGAGATATGGAATGACATGTGTGGACAGACGCGCAAGGCATTGTACAACTCACAGTTCAGATTGATACAGTTAAATGTTTTACCCACAGGTTTCATTATACCCCAGCCCGGCTGCACCTCTTCTTGCAGGTGGGAACAGGTGATTGTCCAAGATGTAGACGGTGCAATGCAGGTGTTTTCATATGCTGTGGGAATGTACGTTGCTTCAAGTATTTTGGAAGTATGTGTGCACTCTGTTGTCAGGCATAGCAGATGTGAATATGCCACCAGATCTGTGTTTATTCCATGTTTTTGACGATGTCAGGGGCAATATGCGGAAACTGTTAGGTCTATGCCTATTGCTGGCTAAGGGATGTATCTTAATTAACTGGACAAGCCCTAGAGTGCCGACTAAAGAATAATGGCTCCGGTGGTTCTTGGTCCAACGAGAAGGAAGAAACTTTGAGCCTCCATGCAGCCAGTGGAAGCCCGCCTGAGGGATGTATGGGGCCCCTTTAGGGCATATCTGCTGCGGACTGAGCAGCTAAAAAGCAGAGACACGATCTCGCCCACTACGGACGCTAAAACCAACTGCTGGGTGTTGGGCATCGCCCAGTAGGGAGGAGCTACTGCTGGGGAACCAGTACCCTGCGCACAGTAAGTCTATGCTTGAATTTTCTGCCCCTTATGTATGATTAATTATTTTTAAATGTGTACTAGATGTGTCCTAATTCTTCTTTATTGGCGTTCTGAAATACCAAAGTTAATATCACATATTCATGTTTGTAGGGAATCAGTGGGCAGGGGGAGTCAGTGGTGACTTGTTTTCTAGCTAACCAGGCTCTCCTAAGCTAGAAGCGCAGACTAAGGAGCCATGGCCTCTGGGTGCTAAACAGGCTAAGCAAGCAAGCAAGTTGGAGGAACTGTTAGGAGACAATTCAACTCAAAAGAGATGGGTTTTCAGAAGCTCAAAGAATTGAAGATGATCCACAGTGCCCTGGAGATATGCTTGGAGAGTGTTCCACAAAGTAGGGGCAAAGACCGAAAAGGAACATCCTCCTAGGATACTTTGGAATTTTCACCAAAATTATGTGAGGATGAGCGAAGAGTTCTAGCTGGCCTATAAAGGCGCAGCTTGGCCCGAAGATAATTAGTGCTGGCTGTGTGTATGGCAAAGTGTGTACTACAAAGTATCTAAAAATCAATCTAGTTGATTACAGGAAGCCAATGTAGTTGACGTAAGAGACCCTGGGAGTGAGATAGTCTTGTGGCCCACAAAGCCAGTCGAGCTGCGAATTGTGCAGGATCTGCAAACGTTGGACCAATAACGATGTTTGGCACAAATAAATACCATTGTAATAATCCAAGGACCACATAACAGAAGAGGTCACTACCTTTTAGAGGAAGGGTACATCAGGTTAAAAAATGTAATGGTGTAGATTCCAAGGAGAAGACTGTACGAACTCCAGAGACACCTAGACTCAATTATTGCTACAGGAAGAAAACTGAGTGGAACTCTCAGCTAAACAGTCGCTCTCATGCTGTACCCCTAACAGGGTTACTGTAACCTTTGCAATGGCAGGGATAAAACTCATATGTAACAGTCAACATTATGTTGACTGTTACATATTTATGCATATTGATTCATTGTTGTGTTCCTGTATCAATATGATTTATCGTATATTAGAGGACTCAGCCCTGATGAAGGAGTCAAGCACTCCGAAATGCATTGGCACTATAGCTATCTCTTTTCAGGCCACAGCTGGCCTCTCCTTCTGTTTAAAAATTAGATTACGCATTCAATTAAGTACATTGGAGTACTTTTGTATACTTTCCGCATAAACTTCAGCCTGAAGACTTTGTAACTACATTGGATGAGTTTTATCCCTGCCATTGCAAAGGCTATAGAATCCTCCTTAACACTGTCAGTTTGGCAAAGCCAGTACGGCAGACAGTGGAGATTTGAGCCTCTCTGGAAACACAGAGAAGAAGTTTAACTCCCAAACCCTTAACTGATTCAGCGGGAGTTGGATAAGTGCCCAGTGAAGCTGGCCAGTTGTCACCGCTCCATGATGCCTTAGATTCAGAACCCACCACAAGAATCTCTGTTTTGTCACTGTTTAGCTTTAACCAATTCCTAGCCATCCAATCACCAATAGCGGACAAGCTGTTTCGTAGTTTGGAAGGAGAATCAGTCATTGGAGAGTTAGGATGAAAAAGGACCTGCGTATCATCTGCATAAGTATGAAAATGCACTCCATGTTCAGCTAGGGGACGCAGGTACAAATTAAAAAGAAGGGGAGAGAAAGCAGAACCTTGGGGGACACCATCAATCAGCGCTATCAGAGCAGATTTGAACAGAGGAAGAGATATTGTTTGAACATGGTCAGAAAGAAAAGAACAAAACCACATGAACGGACCACCCGAGATACCGGCCTTTTGCAATCAACATGATAAAATCTCATGGTCAATAGTATCAAATGCCACGGAGAGGTGCAGGAGAATCTAAACTCCCACCTCACTGCAGTCTTGAAGCAGAGCAAGATCATTCAAGAAAGAAATCATCACTGACTCTGTACCGATGAGTGGTCTAAAATCGGATTGAAAAGGATGAGAAGGTGCTGGGATTCCAGAAAATTTGAGAATTACGGAGTAACAATAGTCTTCATAAATTTCCTAAGAATCAGTAAAAGAGCACTATGGTGATAATTTGCTGCCAAAGAAAAGTTCAAGTGGATCCTTTTCAAAAGTGCAGAGACCACTGAGTGCTTTAAAGGGGTAGGAATCTCGCCAGTAGTTAGAAAATGAGAAAGTGTTTGCTTGCTTGATCTTCTTGATCTTATGTTTTTACTGTGACATGTGCTGTCTGTAACATATATATGATTCCAAGTGCTTAAATAATAATAATGAAAGTTTAAAATAAAATAATAATAATTTGGACCACTCAAAGAGCAAACATAGGACCAATGTAAAAAGGCTGGCTGTGTTGCAACAGAAAATAAATATTGAGAACTGATAAAATAAATAAAAAGAACAGGAGCATGATCACTAAAATCATTAGGAGCAGCAGTCAACGACTTCAGTCTCTATCATCACAACATTTGTAAATACATTTTTTTTTGTAAATGTTTTTATTGGCATTTGTAAGATACACAAGTCAAACAGTTACATAGCATTTGCATGTTAATATCACTGCCAACTTTTTCATTTAGACTAACAACAAATAAACAACATCAAACATTAACTGTCTTCGTTTCTCCAGTTAAGCTTTCAGTTTGTCCATTGGGAGTGGGTGTGTAGGTCTTGGTCAACCACTTGCAACGTAGGGGTGGCACCATGGACAGATTTTCTGTCCTATGGGTTCCTGTCATATGCTGAACATGTTACATATTCAGGCAGGGGGGCATGTCATCAGATGGGAGAAACATGCCTTTTATTAGCGTTTTCCATGCCTCGTATGTGACACTGCTCCCTCCCTCCACTCCAGGCCTGCACCCCAAGTCTCTTTTTCCGCTGCAACCCAGCGCTCCAGTTCCTTGCTCCATCTAGTAAATTGCGGGCCCGCTTTTGATTTCCATGCCATTGCGATTGCCCTTTTTGCCAGCACACATACCATGTCCATGACCTTCACTATGTGTTTAAATTTACTTAGCCTGGGGTATGTGCCCAGGAGGCATTCCTTCGGAGACCAGTCATACCTATTTACTCCTGCCTTTTTGCATGCTTGCTCTTTTTTGGCCCAAAAAACCTATACTTTCCCACATCCCCAAAACATGTGCATCAGACCCGCCCCTTCTCGTCCACACCACGGACATACTGGCCTACTCTGCTTATTGAAGCCTGTCACCCGGAGTGGGGTCATATATGTTCTGTATAGGACGTTCATCTGCACCAATTGGAACCTGACATTCCTGGACACTTCTTTAGGGTGCATCAGTGCCCTCTCCCATTCTCTTTCCGTAATGGGTTCTCCTAAGTCTTTTTCCCATCTAGCTTTAAGTGCAGTGCTTCGGGGGTTGCTCCTATCAGTTAGCTGACGGTACAGCCTGGAAACAGGCTTCCATCCATCACTCAGGCTATATAGTTCTGACAGCAGATGGGGGTCACCTCTGGTTCTTCTGGCCACTTATCCCATTTACCTTTGGCCACTTGCCTTATTCTCTGATACCATAAAAATTGTCCTCTTGGTAACCCCTCCTTTTCATGTAGTGATTCTAATATTCTGAAAGTTCCTTCCTTGTACTTGTCTGCCCAGGTATACAGACCTAACCTTTCCTAGTATCTCATGACGTGAAGGTCAACTTCTACTTTATCTACATCTGCCATGATCGGGATATCAGGTGAGTAGGGTTGTCTTAGTTGTAGCACAGACTTAGCTCTGTTCCATACCCGCTTGCTTAACTCTAGCAGCATGGGGGTGTCCTCCAAGTAGGTAACATGATCCACAGGATTTCACTTAGTTGTGCCGGGGCTACCAAGTGTTGCAGTAGTCCTGTCTCTGCTTATGTCATCCAACAGCCACCTAGCCACATGGCTAAGTTGCGCCGCCAAATAAAATTTTTCCAAATCTGGCAGTTGTATACCCCCTTCTTTGTAATGTAGTGTCAGTGTAGTTAATGATAATTTGTGGCGGGACACCCCCCATAGGAACTCTCTGATCAGGGCCTCGAGTGTACGAAAGAATGTTGATCCGGTATATTGGCAGACATTTTGAAAATAGTATAGGAACCTCGTTAGGATGATCATCTTAGTAATCGAAGCTCTGCCCATCATTGAGAGGGATAGTTTGGACCAGAACTTCATTACGCAGGCCCTTTATCACAGCCACTGTATTGCACTCGTGTGT
Source organism: Ambystoma mexicanum (assembly GCF_040938575.1). Lineage (NCBI taxonomy): Eukaryota > Metazoa > Chordata > Amphibia > Caudata > Ambystomatidae > Ambystoma > Ambystoma mexicanum. Next base: position 800,113,085 of record NC_090938.1, on the reverse strand, counting down.
TAGTTCTGACGTGTACCTAATTCTGACCCCGGGGTACCGGAACGTTTCCAATTGCCACTGTATTCCCACCTCTGGCAGATCCCCGACTTCCACACTCCTCAGTCCCGCTAGCAGGAATGTACAGGACCTCCGTCTACTAAAGCTATCCCAGAATAACATGCATAATTATCTAGCACCTCCAGCACTACCGGGGCATTATTTTGGGGATCCCTCAGGTAGAGCAGGACATCATCAGCGTACAATGAGATCACATTGATCTCCCTCCCACCCTTATCCCTGCATCGCAAAACTGTTTCCTTATGTATATTGCAATTGGTTCGAGCCCCAGGATGTATAGCATGGGCGATAACGAGCAACCCTGCCTAGTACCTCTCCTTATAGCCCAAGCTGACGACACTGTCACTCCCGTTTTAACCCTTGCTGTCGGGACCTTGTATAGAACTTTAATCCATCTCACGAAGCCTTCCCCAAACCTGAACTGTCTCAGTACCTCTATCAACCATTCCGAATATATAAAGTTGAACGCTTTGATGGCGTCAAGTGACATCACCGCCAATTGTACCTTATCCTGCTCCGTCTGTGCCATAATGTGTTGCAGCCTATGTAAGTTGGCTGATGTGTTGCGGTTGGGTACAAAGCCGTCTTGATCTTCATGTACAAGGCTCCCTATTACTCTAGACAACCTCTTGGCTAGTATGGTGGTAAATATCTTAATATCGTAGTTGAGCATAGCCAGTGGACAATATGAATCGCAGTCATCTGCCGGTTTATTCGGTTTAAGAATTGGAACTATTAAAGTTTCCCTCAAGCTTTTTGGCAGGATCCCCTCCTCATACGCCTCCATGAACACCTCATGCAGCAGTGGGGTCAAGGTCAGCTCATACGCCTTATAGAATTCTGGGGGGAGTCCATCGCTTCCCGGGGTTTTGCAGGTAGCTAGTGATCTAATGGCTTCCGTCACATTCTCTGGTGTGATTGCCTTGTCTAATGCCTCCCGCTGTGCTGAGCCTAACTTTGGTAATTCAATCTCTTCCAATGTATCACGAATGTCAGCCAATGGTATCGTGGTATCATGTGCATACAGCTTGGCATAGAAAGCCGCAAAGGTGTCATTTATTGATAGTTGTGTCCTATGCAATACACCATCCTCCTCCATGAGCTCGCTTGTTAGGTGTCTCGGGTGCTCCATCTTACATAGCCATAATAAAAGTCTGCCAGATGTGTCCCCCTCTTTATGTGCCCTTGTGGTGCGCGTTATGTAATCAAACTTGGAGAGCCACCCCCACGCTTCTTGGCAATTGGTTCTAGCTTCAGCTAGTTTCGTCTCCTCCTCTCTGGTCCCCAGGTTGTTATTCTCCATCCATTTTATTTCCTCATCCCATTTCTCTAGCTCCCCTTTCAGCATTTTCCTAATACCTCCCGCTAATGCTATGATCTCGCCGCGCATCACCAACTTCAGGGCTTCCCATATTGTGCTCCAATGATCTACACTGCCTTGGTTATTCTCTATGAACTCTTCCAGCTTATCCACTAGTTCTTCCTTGAAGATTTGATCCTCCAGTGCCTCCCTGGGCATGCGCCACAGTGGGATTGGCGGTCTGGGACCTGTCATTACCCAGTGCATTAGTAGGGGTGAGTGGTCCGAGATCGATCTGACAAAGTACTGTGATGACTCTACTTGTGCTAAGTGTGCCCTGTCTATAAAGATGTAATCTATCCCTGTGTATAAACCATGCGGGGAGGAGTAGTATGAGTAGTTGGGCTAGTGTTGCATTCAGCGCTTGAGGGGCTACCTCCACCTGTATTTGTGGTGGTTTAGATCTATCCAGGTCCAGATCCTTTACACAGTTAAAATCCCCCCCCCCCAGATAAAGAGGCCTTCCCTGTGTTGGGTTATCTTGGCGTAAAGCATATTGAGATGTGCTTGTACGCCATGATTGGGAAAATAAGAATTCACTACACAGATCTCCGTCTGCTCTGTGGCACCCCAGAGTACCAGGTACCTTCCCTCTTTATGCGCTTCCACACCCAGTAATCTAAAGGGCACCCTGAGATTCACCCAAGTGAACACTCCCCTTGCATACTTGGAATATGTTGCCCCATATCCGTTTCCCCCTGTGAGATGGAAGCTGTGGCGGCCGCTCGAAAACCCGTGAGGAACGAGGGGTTTATGAGCCAGACCAGGCAGGAGGGGGTTAACCCGACAGGCCAGCCAGAGACTCAGCTGTTGGCATTTGGAAGGGGAAAAACGCATGAACTGCCTATAAACAGCCACCCAGAGCCAGTAGGCTGGGAATAACCAAACCATAGGCGGACTACATGTCCCAGAACCCCACACGAGAATCAGCATCAGGGAGGGGGCAAAGAGATCACAAAAGAAAGGAAACAATATAGACTGAAAGCCGTGTGTCCGTATTCTATCAAGCCCTCACAGGGAAAGACTGAGTCACATTGGAATGCGGGGCAGGCTGGCCGAGAGGGGGAAGGAAAAACAATTTCAGGTGTGGGAAAACAGTTGCTGGGACGGGTGGGGGTTAATTGGAGGGTAGGAGCGGGGCAGGGGTTAAAACCAAAGCTCAAGTACTTAGACAGGGTCTCTTCTTGCAGGAAGGGAACGTGGATAACGAGGCAGCGCCTGAATTGTGTGAAACCAGAGAGGAATATCGTTGGGCATATTAGCGAGAAGCGGAACCGACACCGGACAACTCCCTACCTCGTCCGAGCACCAAGACCACAATCAGGCAGAGAAAGACGGCTGACTGAGGGAAGGCACTACAAAGTGTGAGGACTGGCACCGGGGTGGTTTTTAGTTGTTGTGAGAGTTTATCACGGCAGGCAGCTGGGCTTGAAGGAGCGAAAGCCAGCAGCCGTCTCAACCTTTATTTTGAATATTCTTAAGTTACATGGTTCGTAGGAAGTACCGTCAGAACTATCAGCGCACTTTGAGAGTAATTAAGATAAGCTCGTTAACCCCAAGGAAGATTACCTGTTTAATTTGATTTATGATGTGCCAAGCGTGAACAGTGCAATAAAAGTGAATTACCCAACCATTACTGTCTCCCGCTGACTACTTTACACCCCCCCAGTGGTCTTGTAATTTAGCCATGGCTTCTGCCGTGTGATGGGTTTCTTGGAGTAAAGCTATGTCTACCATTTTTCTGTGTAGGTAGGATTTAACTTGATTCCTGCGTAGGTAGGTGCCCATCCCTCTTACATTCAAGGTCATTACCTTAAGTTGTGCTGCCATCATCTATTCAATTCGCACCTTTAGTCTGCGTCCCAGATCGCTTCTCATGCCCAACATGGTCACCATTTGAAGCCACTCCCTCCATGTCCTGATTCCCCATTTCACAGTTATAGCCGTTGCCTAGGCCCCCCTCCTTCCCTTCTTATCTCGAAGACATTAAAACAGTGAGAACAATAATAACAATGAACACAAACCAAATAACTGCACCCAGAGACTGCATTGTGTCTGCCGTGCTCAGGCACCCCCACACCATCTTGTCCCTTCCCAGGCATCAAACGCAAGTGTTCGCGTGCTGGCAACGGGCCTGAACTAGTTGTTTTGTGGGTTAGGTCTTGGTGTTCCAGCAGGGAGGCCGAGCATGTTTCTCAGCCGTTTCAACTTAATGTGGTGTCTCGACGTTCGTGGATCCTCAATGTGTAATTCGTAAGTAGCGTTCCAGAACAGCCCCAATGCCGCCTATCAGTCTGCATTGTAGTTCTTCAAGTGACCAGTTCTTTCCCGTCCGCTAGGTTGTTGTGCTCCAACCACATGTGGGCTGCTGCTGGTGTCTCCAGAAATATGGCTCGCGCCTTGTGGATTACCTTCAATCTAGACGGGTATAATAGCATATATCCCGGGAGGATAGCTCAGCGGCAACGTGCACGCCTTGGAAGGAAGACGACACGAAGCAACACAGGTTCGCTCCCCGGGTCCGCGCTTAGAAACCACTGGGTGTTTAAGCATGTTTTAAATACGCAACTAAGACAAAAAAAAACAATTAGGCATCCAAAAAAAACAATTCCTGTAACAGCGCCTCGATGCCTGTGGGCTGTGTGGGCGCTTTAAAAATGTAAAATAAATATATTTCAAGTTTAATTGCCTGAGACGTGCCTTGATCGGGAAAAAGGAGTTCCTTGCTCTTTGTACAGCCGGCGTGTAGTCGGAGTAGATGGTTATCTCAGAATTGTCACGCTCAATTACCCTGCCCTCCCTAGAATGTCTGAGTATGATATCCCTATCTTGAAAGTTAAGGATCTTTGCAATTATGGGGTGTGGATATCAGCCCGGTGGCGGTCTCTTCTGGAGTGATGTATGAGCCCGTTCCGCTGCGAAGCCCTGTGATAGGTTGCCCGTGCCTATTTCCTGCTGTATCAGGGTCTCCACATATCCTGTCGAGTTGGGGCCCTCCGTACCCTCCGGAATCCCCAGTAGTCGTATATTGCCGCATCTAGCCCACCCTTCAGCTTCCTCAGATCTTGCTTCCAACATCACGACTTTTCTTCCAGTTCAAGTACTCTGTTTTTTAGGTCCACTGTGGCCTCCGTTGTTTCCTGGAGTCCAGCTTCAGTGACTGTCATGATTCCTGCCCCTCATGTCCCCAGCCCTCCAAGATGTCAGGCTGGAGCCAGGCCACGATCACCTACATGGCCCTCAAGGGCCTCTCCATCCCTCCAAAGACCCACTTGGAGTCAGACTTGGCGCTTGTGGCACCAGACTCACTCACTCCCATAGGATAACATTGGGGATTGGACTTGTAGTGCATTGATGGGGACAAGATGGATGCCCCCACATATTTCGGTTCCCAGAACTGCATGTGCAGTCTAGTCTTTTGGGTGTGGTTCAGCCCAGAGGCACCTGGGATACCCAGAGACTATTTAAGCAACGCCCAGGCTGAGAAACATGCTTTGTGTTTTCTGCACCTGCAGCGTGACACTCACCGTGTTCGGATCGGTCTCCGGTAGGCCTGCATCTTTATTCTGCGCTCAGCTCCTGCAAGAACAAGAACACCCTTAGGAACAGCCTTACCTTGCGGCGTTTCTGCCCATCATTTATCGCTCCTTCTGTTCTGCGGGCATCTTCGGCGGTGTCATTCCCATCCCGGCACGCCGCTTCCTAAGGAAAAGGGAAAAGAACAGAAAAAAGGCATTAGTAAGCATTCAGCAAATCTTCGCTTATATTTAAAGACTGTACGAGCTTCAAACGCTTACCTGAATCCCAGCCGCTCTGGGGGAACTCTGTCTCCGGAACTTCTCATCCATCTGCAAGAGGGAAAAGACACTCCAGGTTAGCGTGGAAACATCTAGAGGCACCGCATACCACGCTTACTCACCGCATTTCTTCTTCATAACCGGCATCCACGCTGAAAACGTCACAGCACCTAAAAGACACAGAAAAAGAACTCAGTTCAATACAAATATGAAAGGGTCGCATCACGCTTTCACTCACCTTCAGCGCTACTCATCTCAGCAGCACGTCGCCATCCCCGGACGCCGGCCATCATCTAAGGAAGGAAAGGAACGAAGTTAGAGAACTGTTCAAAAGACTCATTATACTTACCTGTCGGACTTTTGCCAGTGAAGTAACTAGGCAGCAACGAGCCCGCATCAATCAACGCGCCCCTTCGCTGAAAGCAGGACGGAGAGCACACTTTCCAAGAAAACAAGGTGAGCTGTGGATCAAAGGGAAGGGTTGGACCCCGGGGAAGAAGGGGTTCAAGCACACAGAGACCATAGGGAGTTAAACTCTACCAATCCTGTGTTTCAGGCCCAGTCTCCAGTCGAGTAGACTCCAGGGAAGGGTTTGAGGTCGTAAAAGGTCAGAACAGGCTGAGTGACATCCCTGTGGATACCAGGTGAGCGTTACAGTGACTGTTACCTCTCCGCCAAGTTTCGTGCATCTTGTCTCATCAGTTGCATATCTGACTTGATCTCATCTATTTTCGTGCCTATGAATGTTCTCAGAGCTGCAATGGCCTCTAGTACTTGACCATCTTGGTTTTCTGCATCTGATGCTTTCTGCGTCTCGGGGGAAGTTGCGCCTTCCTGTTGTGTGGACCGTGTATTTGTCTCCGCAAAGGATTTCATTATTGTTGTCTTTGCTTTGTCTTTAATAGATGGCATTGTTTTTTGATTGTTCCACAGGGAGATTATCAGGGCTGCGGATCAGTGTTGTTTCTGCCCCACCTTTCGTTTTGGGCTCACTGTAGTTCAGTTTGGCCTTGATCTGTGGTCTCGCGCCTTTTTTGCTCGTATAGCTCCTGGGTTCCCGTGTGAATCCCTACTTATTGCTGCTCCGTCCTCCTCCTGTTTATCTCCTATGCTAAGCTCTCTGCCCGCACAGTTAGTGCCTATTGGCAGGACTCCTTTAAGTTCCGTTTGTTTATGTCTGTTCTGCCAGTGCCAGGCGATGCGCTGTCTGCTTATCAGCACTTTGTTCTCGTTGTTGTAGTGGTGTGAGCTCTACCACCTTGTATTTATTTGTTGTTCAATCTTGATTCTCACATCACCTTTCTGCGTTACTGCACAATGCCGTTCTGGTTGCAGCGGCTTTGTTTGCTGATACTTGTTCGTCAAGACCCGCCTGATGTTACCACCAAGGTTACCCTATTGAGCCAACCGCCAATCCGGTCCTAGCCTCTTTGCTTCCACAGACTCTTATCTAGATCTCTTGCCTGCGGGATTTGCCTCTTCACGCTTCGCCCTTGGTCTATACGGTCCCCGCCAACTGGGTTTCAGGCTCCTTGTTGCTAGTTTGTTGCATGCCTCAGTGCTTATGGGGGATTTTACTTTCCTCTGTGCCTGCGCTCAGGTGATGTTGGAGATGGCAACCTCTTCCGAACCCACTCATGGCTTAGCATATTGCCCCCTCCGTAATCGCTGTGTCTCTCACCTTTCATGCAGCATTGAAGGCCACTGGCATACTTCGTGCTGTGTTGGCCCGTCTTTCTTCTCTATATCCGTCGAATCCCCCCCGTGGTTGCAGGGGCGCTTTTGTGTATTCCAGGCAATTAGACTGCTTCTCGTTTTCAAGGTGTATCACTTGCTTCACACTCCGGCCCGTGCCAGGTTCGTCTCCCTCTTTATTCCAGTCTATATATCACTGCTTCTGGTGGTACGTGTGGGCCTGGCTGGTATAGTCGGCCTTGGAATTCCCAGTCCCCCTTATATCTCACTGTCTCCTATTATTCCGATCGCGTGTCAGATCTGCCCTTCTTCTTGGTCCACCCCTTTCCACGCCAGCCCCTGCCCACCTCCTCGCACACGGGCGTCCTGGTTATGTCGCAGCTGCTTTGTTCTCCCCCTGTCGCGGGTTTCGCCACCCGTCCTGAGGCGTGCTGTAACGTTTTCTATGGAGCCTCAGTTGTCCGAGACTTTCCGCCTCCTTCCCACGACACGACCCCTTCTATCTGTTCTCCGTCTCGTATCGCGGGCCTCGCTGTTGTTCAGCCCTTCTTGCCTTCAGCGTATGGGCCCCCTCGGCACTTCTCCAGGTCTCCGCTTCGGTCTAGGAGCCATAGCGATGTCTCGCTCCTCCCCCACTTCAACTCAGTGGCGCAATCCCATCCGCCATCTTGACCGTTCCAGGGGGGGTACTTTTCACATGGCTTCTTTTGTGTTTCCCGGCTCTGATTCGTTCCGTTCTTTTGGTGTGTATGTAGGGAACCGTTTCCCCCACCGCTGGAAACGTTTGATATCTTTTCTGCTTGCAATCTTGCCGCCGCTGCAGGATCGTCTCTCAGGATCTTGGTTGGAGCTCAGCACTACAGCCGCTTCACGCCATGAGCACCAGGCCACGCCCAACATTTGTAAATACATAGTACAAAGTGGCAACAGTGTCCACATTTCCAGGTGAAATTACCCCGGATATCACTATTAACCTGCCATTTAGCATATCAAGGTTCCATTCCCTTGTATTCTGAATTACCTATTCAGTCTCAATGATATCTTTGTCCGCCCCCACCTTCTTCTGACACTCAAAATCTCCTGAACCCCTGTCCTACATTGCTCTAGTACTCTTTCTTTCATTCGCCTATGGTACTCTTGTCCATCCCCCTCAAGTATTCAACTTTTCCAACTATGTATTTAGGTACTCTCTTCCACTTCTCTAAGGTACTCTTTGTCTTCCATACTTCGCTGTGTACCTTCCCTCAGATAGTATTCACTTCCAACATTTAGTTACGCCTTACTAGATTTCTGCAATTTCTCTCTGGGACTCTCTCGTCTCCCATCAGTACTCTGCTACTTCCATTCTGTGCTCTGGGTACTCTATTCTATCCTTCAGGGGTACTTACCTCCATCCTTCTTTGACCCATTATCTCAACATGTGTTTCAACTTCAGGGTACAATTTTTCCTCCATACCTTTTTGGTACTCTCCCCTCCATTGCTATGGGGTATTATTTTTCTTCAATTCCTCTCCTACTCTCCCTCTCCTCTCTTGGGGACTCTATTGCTCACATTTTGTTCTCACAATACTTTATTTTATTAATCTGGGGTACTCATTTTCCTCTCTCTGTTCCAGTAGTCTCTCGTACTCGATCCGTCTCTGGTGCTCTTTTATCTTCTTGCAATATTGTTTTACTTCATCCCCCGCTGTTGCTCTGCGTACCATCTCCCCAGATACCATGGGTTCAATCTCCCTTGAGTATTTACTCTAGTGTATGCATCTGAGGTACTCTATTTACTCTGTCACTCTTTCTGGTGCTCACATCCATCTCCATGTAATAATGTTGTGCGCCTCCCTCAATGGTATTACTGACTTAAATCTCCCCTAGGTATTCTCTTCTATCCTTCTAGGGTACTCCATTTTCTCCATTCCTCTCTGGTACTCTGTTTCCCATTTCTCTTCTGTATTCTTTTCCTCCGACCTTCACTGCTACTCTTGTTACCATACATCTACCCTAGGTACTCTTGTCTATGTTAGGGGGAGGGAGTGGGGTTTACTGTTTTTCCACCATCCCTCTCCAGTACAATTTTTCCTTCATTCTTCAGTTTCTTTCATCTACACCCGGCACGCCCATCTATCTTGGGGGAAGGTGGGGCTACATTCCCTCCATGGTACTCTTTTAACTTCACCCTACATGGATACTCTTTGGTCTTCCATCTCCTATGGGTACTCTCTTGAATCTCGGGCCAAGGCTTGATACTCTCTTTTTCTTCTACCCCTCACTGGCATTCTTCCTCCATTTCCCTCCGATACTCGTTTTCCTTCATCTGTCACTGGTACTCTTGTCTTCAATCACCCCATGGCACTCTTTTCTATCTTGGGGAAAGTGGGAACATGTGTCCCTCTCCCTCTTTGGAAATCTGACACCCTGTTCCCCTGCTACTCTTTTCCTCCATCCCCCTATGACACTCTTTTTTCTCCACACTTAACTGGTACTCTTCCTATTGGCTTCCATCTACCCATGGTACTTGTCAGAATGTACCAAAGTATTAACTGAAAAGGATACAATACTCAAAAGGATACAGGAGGTAGGGTCTTCCGGATCCCTGTTCACACGATTTGATAGTTGTGAAGTCAATTGAAGACCTTCCAAATGATACAACCCTCTGGCTGATAGAACAGGCAGAGCGATGGATCACTGAAAAGGGCGTGGGTGAGGTATAGAAGGCCAGCCTAGGACAAATTAAAGTATCATGAATAACTGCTCCAACCTGAGTATGATGAATTAGATAAAGACAGGAATGTTCACACTGACCTTTAGTTTAGGGTAGAATAATCCAGAAGTCTCTTGATGGATTTGAATGAAGAACAAACGACAAGGAAGGGAAAATTAGTAAGGGAGACTTATCCCGAACGGAACGAGGCTCACGCTAGATACGGGTTGAATTCACCACAGGATAGCGTCCAAAAGTTCAGTTCAATGTCACCTTCCAATAATCCTTGAAAAGCGTCCTTCCCACTATAGGGATCAATCCTTCTGTTAATTCCACAGATGCAGGAGTTAGAAAAAACAAAGTACACGCGGTTATAAACAGCCGCGAAGAAAATAACGTTTGAAGACAACGTGCGCGTGAGGTTTTTACACGCGGGCAGGATTCGCGCAGACTGGGCCAGCCGCGTGTGAAGACAACGTGCGCGTGTGGATTTACACGCGGGCAGGATATACGCAGCCTTGGCCAGCCGCACTTGAAGACAGAAAGCGCGTGTGGATTATACACGCGGGCAGGATTTACGCAGTCCGGGCCAGCCGCGCTTGAAGACAGAAAGCGCGTGTGGATTTTACACGCGGGCAGGATTCACGCAGCCTTGGCCAGCCGCGCTTGAAGGCAGAGAGCGCGTGTGGAATAACACGCGGGCGGTGTTCCCGCAGTCCGGAACAGCCGCGTTTGGAGACAGCGTGCGCGTGTGGAATTACACGCGGGCAGGATTTACGCAGTCCGGGCCAGCCGCGTATGAAGACAGAGTGTACGTGTGGATGTACACGCGGGCAGGATTCCCGCAGCCTTGGCCAGCCGCACTTGAAGACAGAAAGCGCGTGTGGATTTTACACGCGGGCAGGATTTACGCAGCCTTGGCCAGCCGCGCTTGAAGACAGAGAGCGCGTGTGAATTATCACGCGAAGGAATAGCTCCAGGAATCAGCGTGTGGCGGAACACACGCTATTGAAGGCCCAAAGGTAGCTGTAGAAAGATGCCAGGATGCAGATCAGAGGTTCAGCTACACAACGCCAATAGATGCGATCAGAAGCAGCGAGTGAAGTTTCTACGCTGCTTAAATACGTAATACCGTAGTTCACGTGACGAAGCAAAAGTCACGTGAAGTTAGCGACGTGAAAAGTGCAAACGTCGTTTTCCCGGTAACGTATCGAATAACCTCCATTTGGAGTAGAACGGTCTAGCTGTTCTACGAGCGTAGCGTCCAGCATGCATGACAGTGCCATCCCCCAAAGGGACAACCTCTCCCCTTCTTGTGTGAAAGCGCTTCAATAAAGCAGGAGCATGAATATTAGAAAGAGGTTCCCAGGACCTATCTTCGGGACCATAGCCCTTCCAATCCACCAGATAATATGGTCTACCAGAACGTAGTTTCATATCCAGTATGTCTTGTACCTTGTATTCATCAGAACCCCGCACAGAAATAGCAACAGGCCGTACAGGCAGTCTAGTGGCTTCAGAGAATGGCTTAATGAGTGACACGTGGAATACCGGATGCACCCGCCATCGTTGTGGCAAAGCCAGACGTATAGCAGCAGGATTAAGAACTTGGAGCACTACATACGGACCGATGTATTTAGGCAACAATTTCTTTTTGCCTGGAATTCTTAAGTGCTTAGTGGATAGCCAGACTTTCATACCAGCCTTATAGACAGGTGCGGATACTCTATGAGCATCGGCATAGAACTTGTCACGTCGTTTAGCCTGCTCCAATTGCTGCTTCACCTTTCTTTGTAATCTCTTCAGATCACGAAAAGTACGGCCTGCGGCAGGCGTGTCCAAGGATAGACCGGAATCCAGAGGTATTGATCGGGGGTGTTGTCCATAGAGAGCATAGAACGGTGAAGTGCCTATGGCACTATGATAAGAGTTGTTATAGGCGAATTCAGCCGCCGGCAGTACCGTGAGCCAATCTGATTGGTATTGCAAACACAGACACCGCAGATATTGTTCCATAGTACAATTGACCCTTTCAGTCTGTCCGTCAGTTTGAGGATGATAAACACTGGACATTCTATCATCAATCAGTAATGCAGATGTTAAAGCTCTCCAAAAGCGTGACGCAAACTGTGAGCCCCTGTCAGTAATGATTACTGATGGTAGACCAAAGAAACGAAATATATGATGGATGAATAGTTCAGCCAGAACAGCAGCAGTTGGTAAACCAATACAGGGAATAAAAAGAGCCAATTTAGTGAAATAATCCACTACGACCCATATGGTATCATATCCCTGATTTGGGGGGAGTTCTACCACAAAGTCCATAGATATCATGTCCCATGGTTTGTTAGGGACAGGTAGGGACTGGAGTAAGCCCACTGGTTTACCAGGAGTCTTTTTGCATTGGATACATACAGAACAAGAAGATACATAGTTTATAACATCTTTTGCCATGGATGGCCACCAGCACCACCTTTTGAGCAGATCCAGTGTTTTCTTCCGTCCAGGATGGGCTGCAATCAAGGAATCATGATTCCATTTGAGGGCTTTATTCCGCATTGAAGGAGTTGGTAGATAAAGTACTCCTTGTGTGAATGGTAAACCGTTATGTACGTCCATATTCATATCCTGGACTACTTGTGGATGAGTTTTTACCCACTCTTGTACTTCGGTTTTTAGGGATGGTTGAACCGAACAACTACATATTACATGATCTGCCAGCAGCTGAATCTGTACTTGTTTTTCTTCCTGCGCCTCTTCACTCATACGGGACAAAGCGTCCGACTTAACATGTTCTCGGGCAGGACGATATGTGACCTGGAAATTGTATTGGGCAAAAAAGACATGCCATCTGGCCTGACGGGCCGTAAGGCATTTCATAGATTTGAATGCTTGGAGATTTCTATGGTCAGAGTACACCAACACCTGTTGTTTGGCCCCAAGAAGATGATGACGCCATTCTCGGAAAGCATCTTTGATGGCCAGTAGTTCCCGCTCAGTGACGGTGTAGTTCCGTTCATATGAGGTGAGTTTGCGAGAGAAGAAAGCCACTGGGTGTTCCTCCTTGGTTTCTGTGCAAACTTGTGAGAGTACTGCACCAATAGCGACACTGGATGCATCCGCTTCAACGACAAACTGGCGATCAGGATCTGGATGTTGAAGCACGGGTGCAGTGGTAAATGCTTCCTTCAGCTTTTTGAATGCTGCTTGGGCATGTTGGTTCCAACAGAAAGGAACTTTAGAACTAGTTAAAGCCGTCAAAGGAGCTACTGTTTTGGAAAAGGAATGGATAAATCTGCGATAGAAATTCGCAAAGCCTAAGAAAGACTGTAGTGACTTGACATTATGCGGAATCGGCCAATTCAAGACGGCCTTTACCTTGGAACGACTCATTTGAGCACCTAGATTGGTAATGTCGTAACCAAGGAATTCCACTTCCTGTGAATGAAAGACACATTTTTCGGCTTTCACATAAAGATGGTTCTCCCTGAGTCTTCGTAGGACTGTAGAAACATGTCTGACGTGTTCCGATAAAGATGATGAGTAGACCAGAATGTCATCCAGATAGATAACCACAAATTGGTCCATTATGTCTCTGAATATATCATTCATGAAGAATTGAAATGTGGCGGGAGCATTGCACAGACCAAAAGGCATCACCAAATATTCGTAAAGACCATACCGTGTCTTAAAAGCGGTCTTCCATTCGTCGCCTTCACGAATGCGAACCAAATTGTATGCACCTCGCAAGTCCAATTTGGTGAAATAACTGGAAGTGCCTAATTGATCCAATAGAACGTTTATTAGTGGTAAGGGGTATTGGTTTTTGATGGTGATATCATTAAGTGCCCTGTAATCAATGCATGGTCTGAGATCTCCCTCTTTCTTAGGAACAAAGAATAGAGGAGATGCAGCAGGTGATTGTGAGGGCCGTATAAAGCCCATTGCTAGCGCTTTATCAATGTATTCTTTTAACACAACATCTTCTTTAGGTGTTAGTGAATAAACACGGCCTGTAGGAATTTTGGCACCAGGAATCAATTCGATAGGACAGTCGTACTGTCGATGAGGAGGTAATTGTTCGGCCTGGCCTTTATCAAAGACATCAGCATAATCAGCGTATTCGCATGGTATGATATTGTCGCATTGATGTACAACGCTGATAGTTGAATCCTCCACCATAGAGGCCAATATGTGTTGTTTATTTGACACCTCCTGACTGGTAAAGCAATGTGCATTGCAATGAATCGAAGGATATTGGAGCGATCCCGAAACCCAGTCAACAGCAGGATTGTGAAGGGTTAACCAAGCAAGACCAAGTATGATCTCGTACTGTGGAGCAGCAATAACATCGAAGATGATTTCTTCTGAATGATTATTCGATAACGTCATCTGAACAGGTACCGTCTCCTGGGTTACCATACCAGAAGTCAAAACAGATCCGTCCACGGTGTTCACCGTTTCAGGTCTTTTTTTGTTTACAAGGGGTAAGGAACAGTTCTTGGCATAAGTGATGTCTATGTAATTGCTGGTGGCTCCAGAATCAACCATGGCCTTGGAAACCACTTCTCGCTCATCACAACGTAACGTCACCTGAACTATAACAGGTGCATGTTTAGGAATGGTACTGGAGTCCGGTGAAACACTCGACATAGGGACTCCTGCTATTGTCGAGTTTTGGCGTTTCCCGCACGCTTGATGGGTTTTTTAGGACATGTTGCCAATAAATGCTCGGAAGAACCACAGTACATACATAAGTGGTTTTTTCTTCGGTTCTCCCGTTCTGCATTGGACAATCGGCCTCTCACGGCGCCAATCTGCATGGGTTCAGGGTCGTTAGAGATGACTGCTGGTGTCTCTGACCGCCCCGAGACTGGCATGAAGGGCTTTTTCTCTCCCTTTCGAGCATTCCTTCGGGCGTCGATTTGTAGAACCAAATCGAGCAACTCTGGAAAACCCGTAGGAACCACAGGAACTGTAGATAATGCATCTTTCAGTTCTTCAGAAAGACCCTTGTAGAAAACAGCCGTTTTCTTGCTGTCAGGCCATTGGGTCTCCGCCGTCAGTTGATTGAACCGGGCAACGTAAGACATAAGGGGTTGGCTGCCTTGTTGTAGGTTAAGCAACTCTAAATCTGTGGCTTGAGTAGAGTAACGCATGTCAAAGACTTTACTCATAGCAGTCAAGAGATCGTCACAATCGTACAACAAAGGGCTATTTGTTTCCAACAAAGGGTTAGCCCAAGCAGCAGCTGTGCCCCCTAAATGGGAAAGCACGAAGGCTGCTTTTGTGGTTAGATCAGGAAAAGATGTAGGACGGCAAAGAAAATGGAGTCGGCACTGATTTACAAAGGTTCTATAGGTTTTGGGATCACCCGTGAACCGTTCCGGAGGGGCCAAGGGAAACTGAGTGGGCATAACCACATTAATAGTTTCCTGTGGGGGTGCCGGAGACCCAGATCCAGATGCAGTAGCCATCGGCATCTGTGCTCCCTGAGGACTACCATGTAGGGCGTCTTGCATAACGTCCATACGGTGCCGTAACATGTCCTGTGCTGTAACCATTTCATTTCTCAAATCGCTGATCAACTGTGTCAAAACAGCTAAAGGATCCGTACCCTCCATGGCTTCTGATTCTGTCAGAATGTACCAAAGTATTAACTGAAAAGGATACAATACTCAAAAGGATACAGGAGGTAGGGTCTTCCGGATCCCTGTTCACACGATTTGATAGTTGTGAAGTCAATTGAAGACCTTCCAAATGATACAACCCTCTGGCTGATAGAACAGGCAGAGCGATGGATCACTGGAAAGGGCGTGGGTGAGGTATAGAAGGCCAGCCTAGGACAAATTAAAGTATCATGAATAACTGCTCCAACCTGAGTATGATGAATTAGATAAAGACAGGAATGTTCACACTGACCTTTAGTTTAGGGTAGAATAATCCAGAAGTCTCTTGATGGATTTGAATGAAGAACAAACGACAAGGAAGGGAAAATTAGTAAGGGAGACTTATCCCGAACGGAACGAGGCTCACGCTAGATACGGGTTGAATTCACCACAGGATAGCGTCCAAAAGTTCAGTTCAATGTCACCTTCCAATAATCCTTGAAAAGCGTCCTTCCCACTATAGGGATCAATCCTTCTGTTAATTCCACAGATGCAGGAGTTAGAAAAAACAAAGTACACGCGGTTATAAACAGCCGCGAAGAAAATAACGTTTGAAGACAACGTGCGCGTGTGGATTTTACACGCGGGCAGGATTCGCGCAGACTGGGCCAGCCGCGTGTGAAGACAACGTGCGCGTGTGGATTTACACGCGGGCAGGATATACGCAGCCTTGGCCAGCCGCACTTGAAGACAGAAAGCGCGTGTGGATTATACACGCGGGCAGGATTTACGCAGTCCGGGCCAGCCGCGCTTGAAGACAGAAAGCGCGTGTGGATTTTACACGCGGGCAGGATTCACGCAGCCTTGGCCAGCCGCGCTTGAAGGCAGAGAGCGCGTGTGGAATAACACGCGGGCGGTGTTCCCACAGTCCGGAACAGCCGCGTTTGGAGACAGCGTGCGCGTGTGGAATTACACGCGGGCAGGATTTACGCAGTCCGGGCCAGCCGCGTATGAAGACAGAGTGTACGTGTGGATGTACACGCGGGCAGGATTCCCGCAGCCTTGACCAGCCGCACTTGAAGACAGAAAGCGCGTGTGGATTTTACACGCGGGCAGGATTTACGCAGCCTTGGCCAGCCGCGCTTGAAGACAGAGAGCGCGTGTGAATTATCACGCGAAGGAATAGCTCCAGGAATCAGCGTGTGGCGGAACACACGCTATTGAAGGCCCAAAGGTAGCTGTAGAAAGATGCCAGGATGCAGATCAGAGGTTTAGCTACACAACGCCAATAGATGCGATCAGAAGCAGCGAGTGAAGTTTCTACGCTGCTTAAATACGTAATACCGTAGTTCACGTGACGAAGCAAAAGTCACGTGAAGTTAGCGACGTGAAAAGTGCAAACGTCGTTTTCCCGGTAACGTATCGAATAACCTCCATTTGGAGTAGAACGGTCTAGCTGTTCTACGAGCGTAGCGTCCAGCATGCATGACAGTACTGTTTTCTTTTTTTTAAAACTTTAGCTATCATTTTCAGAAATTAACTACAAAATTATCAACAATTAACATTTCCAAAAGTAAAAGGCTGAACATCAATATTAACAATCAACAAATTTATCAAGAATTAAATTAACAATTACTAAAGAAATTGAAACATCTATCAAATCTTTTGAGAGAATATCAACAACAAACTATCAGTAATACTCTGGCACACACATTTCCCTCGTATAGCCTTTAAGATCCAGAAACCAAAGAAATAAGAAGACAGGACTAAGACAACACAGAGACCACCATACAACCATCCAACACCTATCACACGAACAGAGCGGGAAAAAAAGAAAAAAAATACTCAAAGATATATGAACGGGCAAACATCTACTTTGCTCTGGACAACGTTCACTGAACTCATTATCATGAACCATATAAATCATTAAATGGTGACCAGAGATCCAGATAAACACTCTCCTGATTTTTCCTGTAGTACATATATTTTTCAAAACCTGACAACAACTGCCTATCATTGACCCAGATCTCTATTTGTGGCTTTTTCCTAGTTTTCCACACTTTTCAAATTTGCTTCACCGCCACTATCAAAGCCTTATCAATCCAACATCTGTACCTTTTAGCAGTCCCACATCTTCCTTTGTCGGATAGGAGAAGTACTGATTGTGGTTTTCTTGGAAAACTTAAAGATAATACTGTGTCCAGCCTATCTAGTACATCCCCCCAGAAGCCACTAGACCTAGGACAATTTGATAACATATGGACAATAGTTCCTCTCTCCGACATCCCCAACATAATTGTCGAGAAGGTCAAAGCTATGCATACTCACAGGTGTCCAATACAGGAAACCTAAACATTTTTGGTGAATGAGTCGCAGATTCAGATCCAATTTGCTCCTATAACCTGCCTGTAGAGCCTTACCCCACTCTCCCTCCGAAATTGCACAGTGTAACTCATTTTCCCATTTATCTTTCAATCTGCTCCATGACCCAATAATAACATCATCCAGCGGCATCAGATTCATATAGGTAGAGACTGAACGTGGAGACGACTCAAGTAATGCACATCCTGCTGTTTTGTTTTCTAAGGGTTTGACAGCAATCTCATTCTTTGTTGAATAAGCCTACTTATTTTCTTAAACTTATTCAACTCCCTTTTTCCCAAACCAAATTTCCTCTGAAGCTCCAAAAAGGAAATCATATGACCCTCACGTACCAAGTCCCCTATCCTCAGGATACCCTTAAGGACCCAACTACACCAATATAACGTTTTTTGTTCACCAATTGGAGACCACGATTACCCCCAAAAAAAAAATATATATAACTCAGGTGCAGTGAGGGGGTGGGTACACCATTTCAATCATCCCTCTCTGGTGTTCATGGCCCATTTCTCCCTGCTACGCTTTTCCCCTCGATCCCTCTCCGGTACTCTTCCCCACCACACTTCACTGGTGCTCTTTTATAACTTGGGCACAGGAATGCTCTCTTTTTCTCCATTCCTCTCTGGTACCCGGCAACCCATTTCCATCTGGTGCTTTTTTCCTTCCGTCCCTCTCACTGGTACTCTTGTTGTGTTCCATTTCTACTAGATATTCTCATCCAACTCGGGGGCTGGGCAGGGTAGCCTTTTCCTCAATCCCATTTTGGCACAGCCGTCTTCCATCTACCATAGCTACTCTCTTCTATCTTGGGGTGGGCAGATAATCTCTTTTCCTCCATCCCTCTCAGATTTCTCTCTGTTACTCCATTTCCATCATCCCGCCCTGGTACTCTTGTTTCCCATCCCCTAGGTACTCTATTTTAGGGGAAGGCAGTGCTTCATTAGCTGGGGAATTTATTGTCTCGGACTAATTATAAAGAGGTGATAGTCAGTGCATCCATCAACCACAATCAGCAGGAGCGAGCTGTAGTGTAACCCAAATATGTCAACACTGTGGGGAGGAGCTATGGATTGTGGCAGCAATGGTAGGGAACTGCACATCCACAGTGTCACAGGAGTGCTAGATTAAGCACTGGGGGAAGGGGAACTCTTTTTCCTCAATCCCTCTCTGGTCCTGCTGTTTTCCATATCGCCTAGGTTATATTTCATCTCTGAGGGGCTATACTTTTTATTTCCAAAACACTTTCTAGTAATCTTGTCATTGATAACCCCTAGTACTCTATCTCAGAGGGATGTGCTACCTTTCCTCCATCACTCGCTGGTAGTCCTGCCTTCCATCTCCCCTAGGTCCTCTCTTCCATCTTTTGGAGGCTATCGTTTTTACTCTCTTCCCCTCTAGTACTCTACTTAGGGGGCTGAAGAAAAAGGGTCATGTTGCGCCTCCATCAGTCTCTTCTACTCTTGTCTTGCATATCCTCCAAGTACTCTAAATGGGGAGGGGGTATGTGGGTTCTATGTACTCTACCTCCGGGGAAGAGGGTGTTCCTATATCCCCCTCTGGTAATCCGTTCTTTCATCTCTGCAAGTACTCTTATCTCGAGCTTGGCAGGTGTACTTCTTTTCCTCCCTCCCTCTCTTCTACTCTTGTCTTGCATATCCTCCTAGTACTCTACATGGGGAGGGGGATTGGGGGTACTAGGTACTGTACCTCGGGGAAGGGGGTACACTTGTTCCTCTATTGCTTTCTTTCATCTCTGCAGGTACTCTTATCTCGGGCTTGGGGGGAGGTGTACTCCTCCCCCCCCCTCCCTCTCTTCTACTCTTGTCTTGCATATCCTCCTAGTACTCTACATGGGGATGGGGAATGGGGGTACTAGGTACTCTACCTCGGGGAAGGGGGTACACTTGTTCCTCTATTGCTTTCTTTCATCTCTGCAGGTACTCTTATCTCGGGCTTGGGGGGAGGTGTACTCCTTTTCCTCCCTCCCTCTCTTCTACTCTTGTTTTGAATATCCTCCTCGTACTCTATATGGGGAGGGGGAATGGGGGTTCTAGGTACTCTACCTCGGGGAAGAGGGGTACACTTGTTCCTCTATCCCCCTCTGGTATTGCTTTCCTTCATCTCTGCAGGTACTCTTATTTCGGGCTTGGGGGGAGGTGTACTCCTTTTCCCCCATCCCTCTCTGGTACTCTTGCCTTCCATCTACCCAGGTACTCTCCTCCATCCCTCGAGGCTATACTTTTTGTTCCCTCCTCCCTCTGTCTCTCTCTGATACTCTCTCGCAGCCGCGTCGGGTGCACCCCCACTCCCTTGCTTGGGGCCCTCTTCCTCCTCCCCGCCCCCTTCCTAGCTAAAAGCACTCTCTCCCCCACCCCCCTGCCTGACAGCCAGGTGTCCTCCCGGCAGTCTCTGGCTAGCATCTCCCCGCTGCTAGCTGTTGTCCTGAAGCTATCCCCCCGCCCCGGGGCTGTCTCTTTACCCCGGCCTGTCACAGCCTCTCCCCAATTACCCCCTCCCCGGCGGTCTCTCCCCCGCTCCTCCCAGCGCTCTGCTGCTGCGCCACAAGCGCTCGCTCGGGCCCGAGCTGTCTCTGCTGCTGCGTCACACTCTCCCACCCCCGGCTCTCCGCTCCCGCCTCAGGCGCAGTCTCTCCAGGCCACACTCCGGGCCGTCTCTCGGCTGCGTCACGCTCTCGCTGTCACCGGCCGAGAGTGCGGCCTCCAGGGACCCGAGAGACCTCGCGAGACCCCCCCCCCCGGCGACTGACCGCGACATCCGGGGACCCCCGCCCCCAAGAGACCTGGGGGGAGCGCGCGGCTGCACCGCGGACCTGCCCAACGACCCGGAGAGGACCCCGGAGACCCCCGCGGCCTACACAAGACCCCGTCCCCGAGAGCGCCCTCGCAGAGGGCCCAGAGGCGCCCCGGGAGCGGAGAGCGCCGGTGACAGCCCGGAGAGCGCAGGCCCCGCCAGAGGCAGCCCACGCCGGGCCCCCGCAGGTAAAGCAGACCCCCGCCAGTCCTGGGGGGCGCGGGGGGGGGTCCAGGGACAGACTGCCGGCGAAGAGAGGCCCCGAGAGAGCGAGGGAGGGCCCTGAAAAGGAAGAGGGTGCTGGAAAGACAGCTGGCGGGGGCAATGGCAAAGAGGTGCCAGACTGAGGCAGTCGCGAGAGTAACATGCAAGGGGCAGCAGTCTCGGGGAGGAGTGCAGATGCCCACTGAAGCAGAGAGCTCGAGGAATGAGGCAGACAGGCGTTGCAGAGGGCAGTGAAACTTCCAGGAGCCGGGACAGAGAGAGTCGTGGGGGTGGCGACCAGGAACAGGGGTGACAAGTTCAGAAATCTGCAGGGTGCTTGACGTCAGGCATGGATGGGTGCAGCAGTGTGTGAAGGGATTAGAGAGCTGCAAGTGCATGGAAGATGCAAGGCCTGGACTAGTGCAAGTACAGGTGAGTGTTGGGGGGATGGATTAGATGGTAGGCAATGGCTGAGCACTTGGCCAGTGTTGGGTGTTGTGCTTCCTGTCTGATAATGACCCATGAAGTTCAGAAATCTGCAGGGTGCTTCAGGTCAGGCATGGGTGCAGCGGTGAGTGAAGGGATTAGAGAGCCGCAAGTGCAAGGCCTGGACCAGTGCAAGTACAGGTGAGTGTTGGGGAGAGGGATTAGATGGTAGGCAATGGCTGGGCACTTGGCCAGTGTTGGGTGTTGTGCTTCCTGTCTCATAAGGACCCATGCTAGTCTCTGGCACTTTTGCAGCATGGTGGATTGACATTGGTGGCTTTCTTCTGGTAGCCTTGATCATTGCCTCTAACCTTGATCATTGCCACTTACCCTCTGGGGTTTCCGTGGTATTGGAGCTCCTCGTGGGCTGCTAAGCTATTGCCCCCCCCCCGTACCCCCCCCCCCCGGAGCTGTTGGATGTTTGGGGATGGCATTCTTTTTAAGCAAATGATGCTCAATGCTTCTTTCATTTGGGTGTTTGTTCCTGATAGGTATGGTCAGACTAACTCTTTCAGATGCTGTTGTTGGTTGTTTCTTTCGTATCCAGACACTTCCTTTATGTGTTGGTGATATTATGGTCAATCTCCATTAGGTACTATTACCACGTTTGATTGGTCCTGGAGTTCTTTTTGTGCCACATATGGCTACTGCCAGTCTCTCTTCTGTTAGCTTGTTGTCTGATAAGATTTGGACTCATGACTTTAGCCAGCTTTCATTTGATACCCTCATGTATCCGTTGGGAATCTTCCACTGCTACTTTGCAAACACCTCTGAGGAAACACCTGCGCCCTTAATAACATCTTCAGTGTGCTCTTCTGCTTAGTTCTCTACCATCTTCTCGCTGCAGCTTCCGGAAAACCCCCAATAGACTACTATTGATGACATTGCAAATCAACAAGAGCCACCCCATGTTTCTTGTGCTGAATACGTCACTATCTAAATCCTCTATGTTCCTTTCAGTGACCTAGGTCATTTATTTCCCCTCGACCGTCTCCTTCATTTGCCTTTACCTCGTTGACTTTGGCTTAATTTCTTTACCATAATCTCTTCTGAACATGCTCGGCTTCCACCACATCCTCACCTGGTCGCCATTTTCTACTTAATGCCAATTCTTCTATCCTCCACTGTGAAGGTAGCCCCCACTACCTGACGGTCGATAAGACTCCTAAACACCCTTTTATTTCCCCTACGAACGCTGTTTGCCTACGTTTGCATTTTCACCCCTTAATGTCCCCTTTTTTCCCGCATGAATGCTGTTAGTGCTTAGCTTGTGTTTGACAACCTATTCTTCAAACTGAGATGATCTCTGCTGAGTTTTCCCCATTCCCCCTTTTTTTTTTAATTTTTTTTTTTTAATAGCCCCTCATTAGCATCTTGCTGCTCTCGCGCTTTCCCCTTGCTGTCTGTCCTGGCCTCCCTTGAATGTGGTTAGCCACTAGTATTGCGTTCCTGTATAGGTCACACATTTCCCTCGTCTGAATGCACCTGTCTTTATTCGCCTTTTCTGCTGCCCTGCCTGAGATACTTTGAATGATTGCTATCCACAGGCTTGTATTCTCAAATGCGCACTTTTTCCTCCTTGCTGCATTGCACTTATCTTTAGTAGCATTTTCTGCCTTTATTCCTCCATCGTTTTTCTCGTTTTCCTTCATACTTGCACCTCTTCTAGACAGTCTTTGTGCCAAATGTTCTCAATTACCTCCCCTGTGGTGCATACCAGCTTCTGCCTCAACTTCACGTGCCAACTTCTTTTCTCCAAAGTGGTCTTCTGTTACGGTTCTAAATTTTCGAACTTCTGTGGCTTAAGTCTGTATCTTGAGCCTACAAATGAAATGTGTATGTAGTAGTATGTTAATTGCATTGATCTCTCACTTTCATTGCTCTTATTTCTTTGTAAACATAACAACTTGTTGTATATGGTGCAGAGCCGACCCTCTGGGTCTTGCCAGAGCTTCATGAAACTTCAAAAATAAATAAAACTACATACAGTGGCAGACTGGTCCTGGAGAGAAGATGCTTCCCAAGCTACCAAGATTTGCGGAGTTTGCTCGCAAGGGAGTATCCAATATAGAGCTCAGAGTGATCACTAATGGTAATGGTGCCTTCAAGCTGCTTCCAACCATTTTGAGATACTGATTGCATGCTGCAGTGTGGGAAGAAGGCATGCTTGCTTTAGACCGCCTCATGAAACGCAGGTAAAAGGGGCTGTGCTGGGATTCTGGGTGGTAGGTCCATGAGAAGGCCTATGGGGCACTCTACAATCCCGAATGCCCTGTTCCATCGTGAGAGTGGGCTCCACTTAATAAGTTTCCAACTGACTTTGTGTTCTATGGCTGCTTTCTCTTGCACTACTATGCTGCTTTTCCTTTTGGGATTCCAATGGTGTTTTGAAGACCAAGTCCTTCGTAAGCCAATGCTTTCCCTTCTGGGAGTCTTTTCCATATACCATACTTTCTTTTGTTAAAAAGTGGCAGTTGGGAGTTTCCAAAATGGCGGCGATGGAGCAGGACGTGTGTGAACTGCTCTGTCCCTGCTGGGCCGAACACAAGAAAACAATGGTAGCCGTGTGTCCCAAACAGCGGATAAAGTGAAGCCAGGCGTTGCTGCGGAGTGTCGAGGAAGAATGCTTTGAGCGACTTGTTTAGCATCCAGTCAAGCTGTTTAAGCCAAGATTGTCCGGGATACGGAGGAAGATCTCTGTTGCACTACGAACGTGAAGGACATTGCCCGAGGGCTAGGGGGAGACTCTCCGGCACACCCTCAATTGGAGGACAATATGAGGCTCAACAAGGCATTTCAGGCATATTTGGCTCTGGTGGAAAGTCGATCGTGCACCTGCGGACAAGTTAAGCTGGTTGCAGCAAAGACCAAGCAGGTGGAGTCTACACCCACGCGTGAGGAAACTCCTTTAGCGGACTCCCCTTTCCCCCCGGGAATTGCATACTACTTAAAAGTGCAGAGGTTAATAAGGGAGGAAAATCTGCACACCTCAAACGCAGAGATAGAGCCTGCATCCACCACCTTCTCAAGTAAGCACTAAACCCCAATAGTCATGTGAAGGCTTAATTCAACGTGCGTCCAGGACAAATACATTTGTGACCAAGGCAGTAGTGACACCCGGAGGCCTGCAGGTTATTTTTTAAAAAAAAGAGCTGAACCCAGTAGAGCGACGCCCCAAAAAGGTAGCAGCGAACTCCGTCGGGAAGATAGTAGATGGTTTAAAGAGACATTTGCAGAGTCAGTAAGCATAATCACGGTGAGAGTGGCAGAGAATAGAAAGAGGCCGCGTTGGAGAAGACCGGGGGGAGGGGGGTGGACAACTACCCAGCAACATGGCATACTTGGAGGACTCGGACGGCAGGCTGAAGTGCTCAATTAAAGGTGACCAGTACGTTTTGTTTGTGTTTTTATTGATTTATAAAGCGCGCCACACCCTAGGGTATCTGGGGGCGCATTACAAGACAGCTTGGATGCAAAATTGATACACACAATAGTCATATAAAGGCAAACTGGGTACATACAATCTAGACATAAAAGAGCAAATGTCGGCTATAAACAAGGCAGGTGGCGTGAAATAGCAATAGCAAAAGAGCATATGCAACAAAGAATTTACTGATGTCGTAGAACAAGTGCGTAATCGGGTAAAGAAAGAGATGGAGGTCTCAGGGAACTCTAGACACTCCGATGAAGAGTGTTGTTCATAGATAGCCACTTTTTAGTGTTCGACCTGAAGCTTTGAAGTGTCTGTTTGGAGCGTAAATGAAGGGGGAGGGCGTTCCAGGCTGGGGCAGCTAGAACGGGGAAGCTGTTGCCGCTAGCTCTTTTCAGGTTGAACCGTGGAACTGTAATGCAAAAAGAGTTGGCGGCCCTGGTCGGTCGAGATTCTTTTTTTTTGATGATTTTTCTCTCTTAGGTACAGTGGAGCAGCATTATTAAGGCATTTGTGTGTAATCGAGACTATTTTGAAGTGAATCCTGTCCTTGGGATTCCTTCTGCTTTCAGAGATGCAATCTCTCCTTGGGATGCTCAAGGCTGCTCTGAGAGCATTATTTTGTAGTTTGTTTAGGATTGGTTTGTTTGCACCTGCATAAAGTGTGTTGCAGTAATCCAGTTTAGACAAGATTAAAGCTCTCGCTAGTATAATGCAGCTATTTGTTGAGAGGCATGGTTTACAAGCATGTATAAGCTGACATGTGTATGACTTAGCCGAAGCTGTCGCATTAACTTGTTTGTGAAGGGTCAGAGTGGAATCTAGGTAAAAACCTAGAGTTTTAGTTTCGTTGGCAGTGTTGCCATCTATGTTTGTAGGGGCACCTAGGATCAAAATAAATTTCGGTCTTCTCATCATTCAGGCAGAGGCTATGGACTGCTATCCATGGCTGGATGATGAGATAGATTTTATTTAGTAAGGCAAGGTCCATGTCATAGTTCCCAGAGAGAGGTATGAGTATCTGGGTGTCATCTGCGTAGTTTGTATAGATGACACCCAAATGATCCAGTTTGTCAAATAGTGGCTTGGTAAATACGTTATACATGGTTCGAGAGATGCAAGAACCTTTCGGCACTCCGCATGTAATAGGGGTTGGGTCTGCAGCAGCAGAAGGAGAGAAGACTCTCATCGATCGGTTACTTAGAAAGGATTTAATCCAGTCTGCAGTTGCCTGTGAGAAGTTTGCCGCTGATGAGGTGTTTGCAAAGTATGTTATGGTCCACCAAATCAAAGGCAGTCGAAAGGTCTAATAAGAGGAGTAGTACGCATTGTCTATTGTCTTTCAGATGATCTATTTGCCTTTTCAGGTTGATCAAGGCAGTTTCAGTTCTGTGGAGAGGCCTAAAGCCCGATTGTCTAAGCCCTAAGAGATTGGTAATCTCGCGATATCGCTGGATTTGGAGGTATGCCGCTTTATCAGTTATTTTAAGAAGAAATGGGACAGTTGTTATAGGCCTATAATTGGTTGGGATAGTTGGGTCTAGTGTCGCTTTCTTTGAGTAGGGGCAGAGAAGTAAAAACCCTAGGTTTTTACCTTGATGCGACACTATCTTTCACCAAACAGGTGAACTCACTGTCATCATCCACTGCCTATACATGCAAGTTAATACGAGCTGGGAAACCATTCCTTTCAGAGGACAGCTGTCTTATTCTAGCTAGAGCCCTCATTTTATCGAAACTAGATTATTGCAACGCCCTCTACATAGGGACTACCAAACAAATCATCCACAGAATCCAAGTGCTCCAAAACAATGCACTTAGAGCGGCCCTAAGTATCCCCAGAAGTGCACACATTTCAGAAATAAGACGAAAACACAAAAGGCTTTCCACCCAAGAAAAAATCAACCTTAAATCTGCGTCCATTATCCACAAATGCCTAAACAACAAAGCTCCCCGATACCTCTCAGAACGCTTCAACAGGAAAAATCCAACGAGACTCACAAGGACAGCCAGCCCCAACTGCCTCCTAGTGCCCAGATTCAAACTAGCCACCATTGGAGGTTCCAGCTTCCCAGTTAAGGCAGCACAGTTATGGAATTCCCTACCCCTTGCACTCAGATCTGACCAAACCTTCAATAACTTTAGAAAGAACACCATAAAATGGCTTATTGAGAATGCGACATAGCGTATGTCACTTTATACGTAACGTCTTCTTATAATGTTTGTACTAACCTGCTTTTACTGTTTGATCGCCATAGATTTGACTGTTTAGCTACGCCTTATCTGCACTTGCACTTGCCCTACCCTGCAGATTCGAAATGTCCACTATGCCTGTAACCTGTAACGTTAACTAATCTGTAACCTGCAAACGTTAACTAAGCTGTAAACCTCCTTGTTCTCTTGCGCCCTGCTACCCTAGGGTCTGGTGCGCACAATAAATAAATAAACAAACAAACAAACAAACCCATGCATCCTTGAGGTTAGTTGGTACCTGGCAGGTCCTAAATGAGGCGTTTATTAATTTGGTGATAAATGGGGCAAGGTCTCTAGCTGCTTCTTTTAATTATTTGGGCTGAGCAGGAGTCGCCTTGGCATCTTGATGTTTTAAGGGAAGCGGTTATCTTTTCGACCTCTACAATAGTAACTTGGGCAAATTTGAATTCTTGGAGCTTATTGAGGACAGCTTTTTTTGGGGGTCTCTGGGAAATGTCTGAATTGGAAAGATTAAGCCTTTTGGCTGCTATTTTATTTTGGAGGGTGACAATTTTGTTAGAGAGAGCATTTTGGATGTCCGTGCACCATTCTTTATTTTTTGGGCATGAATCATCAGACTATAGGTGATTCTAGTTCCCTACGGATTACAAATAGTTCCTTTGTGTTAGAGCTGGCCTTCTGAATCCTTTCATTATAAGTTTCTTGTTTGGTCCTGATAATCTAAGCTTTATAATTGGAGGATAATTCATTCACCTTGTCTTTGTTTGTTTTCTTTTGAAGGTAGGATTTTCCAGTTGGCTTCCATTTTTCCTTTTTTCTAGCCTAAGGGCTTTCAGCTGAGGGGTGAACCAGGTTTTAAGTTGTGTTTTTCCCCCAACCGAAGGCAAAGCAATAATCCCCCAATTTCTCGGTGAATGTACTCATTCAGCGACATGGGTCGCAATTTAACCACAGATAGGGGGACGACCCTTTAGGAGAGATCTGAAGGGCAAGCACTGGATATTGGGGCAAATACATCATCCCCATGTCCAAAAGTAAGGGGAAAGCACCTACAGGGGGTCTGAGAACTCTGAAAAGAAACACAGATTGCAGCCTCAAAAATGGTGGTCTCCTGTAACTCCACTCCATACCTCTGAGGGGACGGAGGACTCCAACAAATATCGCCAAGCCAGCGAAGAAACTCCAAACATAGCAATGCAAAAAGATTTCCAAAATTGCTAAAGAATTCCAAGAGCAATGTATGGTGATGTTCCAGACGCAATTTTCCTGGTTTAAAAGCAGAATTGAAGCAGTCGCTTCAGGGAGTGAAAGTCGACGTGCTAAATTGGAAGAGAGGGTGGACACGGTCGAAAGAGCGGTACAGGACATATCAGACGATGCAATAAAAAACGACAAGACTGTGGAAAAGTATATCATAATTTGGAGATACAGTGCAAGGATTTATATTTCCGGATCAAAAACTTGGCTGAATCAGTGGGACGTAGATTTAAAAATTGCACAGCAACTATTTGCAGACCTCCTCCCTGGGGAGAAAGAGGAGATATTCAACATAGACCGTATCAATAGGGTCGGCCCACGAAGGATAGAACCGGGTTCGCGCCCCAGGGATGTTTTGGCAGCACTAATATCTTACACCCAAAAGGAAGCGATTTTGAGAGCCGCAAGAACATCATGGGCGATTAAATATTAATGGCTCAGAAGTTCAACTGTATCAGGACTTAGCGCTTAACTATGGCCTGGTAGTACGTTTCCTTGCACAAAAGCAAGTGAGATATAAATGGACATTCTCATTTGGATTGTTATTTACCTGGGAGGACCGGCACATAGAATCACTATATGCAAGGAGGGAATGAGCATTTTGCAGATTTCAGAAGTAGAGCCTTCTAGCAATAGAAGAAAGGCGGATTGGTTGCAATGTAAAGGGCGGAAAACATTGCAATGGAAGGCGGCATTGAACAGAGACAAAAGGAAGCGAATTAACTCTGACCCTTGGATTACAGTACCTATTCAAGATGTGGCAGGGATTGTGGACAGCAAGATTAAGTTCGATTTCTGCAGCGCAATTCAACGAGTGGGAATTGGAGAGGACACACAAGTCAAGACGGAAGCATGAGGGGATCACAGGTAGTGGTCGGTCGTTTAGAATCCTATATTGGGGTTTAGGATCCCCCCCACGCGGCATCTCTGGGTTGGATAGGGGGCCAATGCCATTGGGCATTCTGCCCGGGTGCTCATAGTGACTTTGGCCCTCCCCAGGGACTGAGGGTTGTTTGGGAAGAAGGGGGGGTGGTGTGTGAGGAAGGGAAGCTGTGTTTTGTTTGGACAGGGGGATAAGGGGAGGTGGAGAGGGGGGATGGGAGTTGGGATTTGTTAAGATAAATGAATGCTGGGGGAGGCACAGGTTGTTAGGGGGTGTGGTCTAGGAGAGTTTATAAGAGGGAGGGAAGGGGAGGGATCTGCCAAGAGGAGAAGTGGAGAAGAGATTACGTGCAAAAAAATGGGACAGGAAAACTACTAAATTACAATGGTAATAATTAAAGTTTTGTCTTACAAGGTGAGAGTTATGAATGCACCAATTAAGAGGAAGAAACTAGAGAGATATGAAAGGGGAGAATCCCGATATCTTAATGTACCAAGAGACACATATTCGGAAAATAGATAAAGGGAGGCTGAAGCTTAAAGGTTAACCCAGTCTACATTAGACCAACGCAGTAGATAAGACAGCAGGGGTGTTAATAGCTATTAATGATGGGTGAAGGGCACAGGTTTGAGACATTAGGAAGGATGTGGGCGAGAGATTGATGTTTCTCAATATAATACTTAGGTCTGGGAGTTGGATACTCAACCAGCTCTGAGTTGAGTATCCAGGTGGCTTACTTTGGAATTGATTGGTCCCACCAACTCAAAGAGAGAAGTCATCTTTGCAGGGGCTTCTTTGTCAATTAGAACTTCGCAAGTAGGCACTGCACCAGGGCTTCACCGGGAAAACCAACGGTCCAGGAGTTGCAGCAGGCGTCAACTTCAAGCTCTTCTTTGGTTCCTTCGTCCAGTGGTCGACTCGGCCTTCCAAGCCAAGAGACTCGCCTTTTTTCAGTTCTCTCCCATTCATTCCAGCCTAGCTTTCACTCACCCAGTAGGCTGGCTGTCCTTGCCAGTCAGTCAGCCAGCCAATCACCAAAGAGTGCATTTGGGTCTCCTAGGGGACTAAGCACAGGGAGTTTCGGGCACCTCCCTCACTTCTTGCCTACCCCAGACACTCAGGCGCCAGAGGTGGTCTTCACTCCTGAAGCCTGCCAAAGGCGAATGAACAAGGAGACCAAACCTGGTTTGGTGCGCTTAGAAACACTCTAAGAACCTTTCCAAAAAGAACTGCGAAAAAAGACCAGGACCTTTTTTAAGACGGCATCTTGAAAAACATTGCTTCGCGATTTAACGTTACTGGACCTACGAATAGTTTGCGGTCAGGAAAAATCATGGTAGTTTGTTGTAAAACCACTGCCACCAGCCATTCTGAGAGGAAAGGGTAGCCTTTGACTGCTACATGAGTATCTAGACACGGGATACTAAGTAACCCCTCCATCACTTCTATTGTAAGATAGGGTGTGCTGGGTCTAGGAATTTAAAAGATTAGTAAAGTCAATTTCACTTTACTTACTCTGGGAAACAGTAGTTTATCCCAGCGAAGGTAATTAAACCTTGGGAAAGCCTGAAAAGGGATGCCTTTAAGGCGGTTACGAGAGGGATTGTTCTAGCGATGAAAGCGGCAAGGGAGAAACAAAGAAACAGAACTAGTGAATAAGGTGAAGGAGATGCAGTTGGATTTGGAGAAGACCTCAAATAGGCAGTTGCAGAGGGCATTGAAACATGCATAGGGCCACTTGGAGGTGTTTCGAACAAAACGGGCTGGAAAAGCTTTATTGTTTACGAAGCAGTATTATAAAAGCGAATAAAGCAGATAAGCTTCTAGTTAGACAGCTTAAGGGGGATATTCACACCCATACAATCTTGAAACTAAAAAGGAAAGATTTGGGGGGGGGGGGCGGAATAGCGACAACTAACAAGTCCATCTTCGAGAACATTTCCAGAACTAGTATGGGTCCCTGTACACATCTGATAATACGGAAGGGGAGAGACAAGACACATATTTGAAAAAGGTCCTACTGCCAAGAATTAACCAGGACAATAGAGGGAGATTGGAGGAGGCCATCTATACAGGAAGAGGGGGTGAGGAAGGTCATTCAAACTCTCCCGAGAAATAAGGCACCGGGACCAGATGGATACCCTATGACATTTTATAAAACATTCCTTCACACATTAGCTAAGTCTTTTCAATTCATTTAGACAAAAGGGTATGATCACGGACTCAATGAATGAGGCCAGGATGATCGTGCTTCCAAAACCAGGCAAAGATCCAACACGCTCGGGATCATACAGGCACATAGCATTGATCAATACGGATGCCAAGATCTATACTAAAATATTGGCAAATTGATTGATGGTTCTCCTACCTCAGCTTATTGGGATAGAGGAATCGGGGTTCATACCGAGGAGGCAGACTAGTGATAATATTTGCAGGATTTGCCACTTAATAGAAAAGACAGCTATTGCAAAGATACCGGCTTTATTGATTTCGCTTGACGCAGAAAAAGCATTCAATAGTCGAGTCACTATTATTTCGAAAAAATGTGGTTTGGGGCAGGGTACATGAGAATGGTTCAAGCCTATTATCGGGCACCTCTGATATGTGTGGCAATGAACGGCTCTTTATCCGGCAAGAGATCGCTGTTCCGTGGAACGAAACAAGGTTGTCCCCTGTCCCCCCTTTTGTATGATATGTATACTTGGAACCTTTGCTAGCAAGGATTTGAGGTACAGAATAGATTAGAGGTATAGGTATGGCAAGGAAAGAGCACAAGGTGATGGTATTCGCTGACAATATGCTAATTGCAATGGAGGATCCAGAACGGTCATTACCATCATTGTGGGCGCAACTAGAATATGGAGGGGTATCGGGGTTTACAAATGAATACACAGAAATCTGAAATACTGAACGCAGCTGAAACGGAGTGAGATTAGGGCTCCTTCTCAATTGAAAGTGGCGGAAAAGAGTCTGGGGGTAGTTCTAAGCAAATCATTGGAGTGTAAATATATAGAGAGAACACTATCCCCAATAACTTATTAAAGTTAAGTGATTTGCAAAGATGGAACCCTTTGCCAGTTTCATGGTTAGGGAGGATAACAGTGATTAGAAATGGTGACTCTTCCGAGAGTATTGTAGTATTTTCTGGCACTACCCCTCAGTGTACAGAAAACCTTTAAAAAATCCCTTGTATATGTGTGTGTGTATATGTGTATATATATATATATATATATATATATATATATATATATATATATATATATATATATATATATATATATATATATATATATATATATATATATATATATATATATATATATATATATATATATATATATATATATATATTAGTCTGTGTGTGTGTGTGTGTGTGTGTAAATATAACCAAAAACATTGTTAAAGGGACGTTATGGTTAAGTTGCGCTACTAAAAACCTATCCCTTTTACAGAAAAAACTGCTAAAGGAAGGGTCTGGTTACAGTGCCCTACTAAAAACCTATCGAATTCAGTGAAAAAACGTTGGTAAAGGGACGTTAAGAACAACCTAGCAAATTCAGTGCAAAAAAACTTTTTTGTTACAGGGACGTTAGTTACTTTGCACTTACCTATCCACACTATGGTTACAAGTAAAAAGGAAACACCCCAGAAATTCACCAGTCATGGTAAGCTAAGCAACCATAACTTGCGCCACCACTGTGCACTGCTAAGACTAACACGCATGACATCAAAGATGACATCACAAATGTCATTGATGACATCACATGTATGGCTCTCTCTTTTTTTGTTCACTGACCTATCTAGGCCAGGTGGTGTTCTTCACTGACGGGAACAAAAAATTGAAAAGGTACCATATTTGCAGACCTTAACCTTCTCATGTATTACACTACTTTCCTTGGGGTTCAGTCACATTATATGATGCATATACATAGGGGAAGAAGCAGGCCTGAAACACAGCAATCATTTCTGTGCATCAAGATAATCCGTTAGGTTATGAACACTTTCTGGTAGTGCTGCTGTTTTTTTCCTTACTTTACTTTCCCTGTATATGCTCATATTTGTATGCGTTGTGGTCTCCATGTTTTGGGAGTAGTAGTACAATTATGCAGTAAGTGAGACATTATTAGCTGCTAATTACATGTTTCACAGTACGCAAAACTCTGAAATGAAGGCATTTATCATTTTACTATCCAACATGGCAAGATTATAATATTGCACCGCTATGGTGCATGCTGCAGACAATGCCTACATTTCTACATGAGTGGGTTCCTATACTGGAAAGAACTCTGCACTGCAATGGTGTTCATAGCAATGCATCGTGTAATGGATTATGTATCTCATGATAGTTCTCCCAATGACCTCTGATAGTTTTCTGCCAACATTATATTGGCAATCCCTTGTGGAGGCTTTTCATGAACAGTAAATGGCGCAAGTAGGCTGCCTATTGTGCTTGTTGTGCATTTACTGGTGAAAACCGGGTGTGTGTTAATGTTTTCCAGTCTTTGATCTTTTTTCTCCCATTCGACTCTGCTGTATCGCTCTTTGACGCAACAATGCTTCTCATATTGTCCATTTCTGCAAGTCTTTCAGCTGCTCCACTGTCAGGCTTGTCTGAGATTTCCATGTCAGCCATTCTGCGCTTTGCTAATATATAGACTAAGTCTTTCATTTTGTTATCTGCTTGTTCTTATTCGATCTCGGGAAGATACCTAGCGAGCAAGACGTTGGAAATTGTACATTAAGTGTCAGCCACAGTTAGACATCTTATCCGCTATTTCCCATCAGCATCGCTGCATAGATGGACAGGACCAAAACGTGTGTCATTCAACGTTTTCATAGTTCCATTTGGGACAGTGCTGCACACTGGAGCCTCTGAACTTTGCGATCTTTTGTGGTGTAAGGTACGCTCTATGTATGATTCGCAATTGTATAAGCTGAAACTTTGCGTTTGCCAAAATCTTTTTGTGGTCTCTTGTGAACCCTAGCCATTACTCTTCTGTGGGGTGCACCCTTAGATAGTCTTCCCACTGATGTCTCGCGTTCATTTCTATGGTATGACGGCCTGAAAGCAGCAGGTCATACAGTCTAGACAGTATGTGTCCCCCTTCGGCTGTATCGTACATAGTTTCTACAGTGTTATCTGTCTCCATGTTACCCCGCAGGGACGACCATCTAGGTGTAATTTTGTATACTAAAGTCAGGTACAGTACGTATTGTCCACTGTGTATGGCTGTGCATTCTTTCAAGGTTGAGAAATCCATCAATATTGTGAAACCTGTCACCTACAGTCAGCACACCACAAGATTCCCAATGTTTACGTATATTCAGAGTCCATTGTTGTCTACCTGACAGCAGTGCAGCTATTGGGATCTGTGGTGAAAAGGGGATAGTGCACCTCAGTGTTTAAATGCTCTTTTCTAGATTTGTATGCCTAATGACAACAGTTGTGGACGACTTCCCAGGTGGTCAGCTTGCATCCACAGTACCGCCTTCAAGTAAAAGGGCTTAACTACTGTTTGTAACAGCAACGTGTCTAGTGTGGGGTCATCTGCCAACCAACCTGTCACAAATAGCAATTGACTTGCCAGGTAGTAAGATTCGAACCTGGCTGCTCTAATGTCCCCGCGCCCCCACCCTTCATATGTCCGCTGGAGTGTGCTCAGCGCTATCCTGCATTGTTTGATTTGCCATAGAAATATCCTGCATAGTCTTTCCAGTGTATTAAAGATGTATCTGGGTATATCATACAGGATGTTAGTAAAATGAAGTAATAGTCTGGGTAGCACCACCATTTTTAGTAGGGCTGCTCTGCCCATAACTGATAATGACAAGCGTGTCAAAAATTCCATGGATTTGCCACTCCATCCAGAACATTTTGTGTATTATGTATGTGTTTGACCTGGGGGTCATGGTATAAGTCTATCCCCAAATACCTAAATGTGCCCGAATTCCATTTTAACGCCAGGGTAGGAAGAAGGCCTGGTTTGAGAGCTGGCAGCCCTACCAGCGGGAATAAACATGATTTCTCTTGACTAAAGGTAATACCTGAAAGCGCCACAAAATTATCCAGAATCCCTAGCACGTACTGAAGATTAGTTTCTGGTTGTTGTATGTAAAGTTGATTAACAAGGGGGGTCCTGGGAGTCCCTCTGCCAGACATTAGTCCTGGTTACGAGAGACTTACCCAGAGTAACATGTCGTCTGCATACATGGATATTTGGTGTGGTACCCTGCATATACTAATGCCTGCGTCGCTATATTCTTCCCTGAGGAACACCTCTATGGGTTCTAGGGCTAGGATAAAAGCATAGGGGATAGTGGGCAGCTTTGTCTCATGCCCTTTTCCAGCTCCCACCTCTCCTGAGAAGCAACACCCCGTTTTCACCCAGGCTGTAGGCTTATTGTATAGTAGTTGTACCCACCGTATATAGTGTTGTCCAATACCTAATATTTCCAGTGTAGCATATAACCATTCCCATCTATTGGAGTTATATGCTTTAATAGTGTCTAAAGAAACCACTGCGTAATGGTTGTTGCAGTGCTGTGCCTAGTGCAATCTATAATGTGGTGTAAGCGTCTTAGGTTCCGAGCTCTACTCCTGCCCGATACATAGCCCGTTTGGTCAGGATGTAGAAGTATAGATATCACTGCTTGGAGTCTGTTCGCTGGCAACGCTGTCAGTATCTTATCCTGGTTCAGTTGAGACCAGGGTCTATAGGAGCCACACTCTGTTGCCGGATTGTTTAGTTTAGGCAAATATATTATAACTGCCTCACGTAAGCTCATGGGGAGGCACCCTACTTCAAATGCTGCCTCTATTTTGTACAATCTAGTTTTGAATGTTGTCTCTTAAGGAGTAGCTGAAAGCCCCATCTTGCGGGGATTTGCTTCTTAATTTCCACGTCGGTATTCGCGCTCAGCGGCGTGGGGGTGTTATCATCCACCTGATAAGTAGCAGAGAATAGTCCAACAGCACCCTTGCTTTACATTCCACATGTGCAAACTCACCCTATTGACTCGGTACCCATGAAAAAGTAATTTGATTTAGTATGCAGGTTATGTGTGGTAGAATAATGGGAGTAGTCATATGAGGCTGGGTGCAGTTTTCGGCAGATATCATTAAATTGTTAAGATGTTAACAAAATGTGTAGTGCTTTTGCTGGGGGAGCTGGATATGTAAATGTATCATCTGATCTGTCCAACCGTGGATCAAGCATGCAAATAAAATCTCTGCCCCATATTAGGGTGCTATTGCGGTAGGGGCTTAGCCGTGTGTACAATGAATGGAAAAAGACAGCAGCGTCATGATTCGGGGCAACAATACACACTTCTCTGTTCTCTAAGAAGCCATGCAAAATCACCATGCGGCCCTCATTATCTGCATCAGTGTGCAGTACTTTCAAAGGGACCGATGGCGCTACCCAGATCAAGACCCCTGTAGCCTATGTGGAGTATGTGGAACCTACCGTATTTCCACACAATTTCTTTGCAAGCCTGTCTTGCCTATTCCTGGTAAGATGTGTTTCCTGAAGTAGTGCATGTCAATTGTGTGTCTGCATAGCTATGTCATCACCCTGTTTCTCTTAAAATAGGTGTTTAGTCCTGTGAGAAACCTGAAGGTGTCTCACCCGCGAGTCCTCAGGGATCTGGCATCCAGGTGGCAAGACACAGCCATCGCTATTGGATCCAGTTCCTGGGGGTGGACTAGTACGGGAGGATCACCTGGATGAGGGGTCTTTGTGGGAGTTGAAGTGGGACACCGAAGGGTGAGACGCAGTATCCCCTTCCCTGTAGCCCATTTTCCCCATCCTACCAGGTAGGATACCTAGAAGCTCCACCCCCTTTTCCTGACACAAACATTTTCTAACGGACAATGCATCGTCCGTGACAATGGACTAACACGAGAGCCGTACACCTGACATGTCCCAACAAAAGGGTCAGCCAGAGTCTGGCGATGACTGATAATTACACACATCTGACTTCCTCACACTGATAAAAGGTGGAGCACAAAAGCACACTCTAAGCAAGGCAAAACGCACGAGGAAGCAGCAATTCAGTGACGATGGTTTAAATCAAGCAGAAAGCAGTGAGACCAGAGAGGGCTGCAAGGAGGAAACTAGCCTATACTTGACCTTTTCGGGGACGAACTGCGACTTTGAAGAGGCATTGAGGAAAAGAAACATAAAACCAGGAATTGCAGCTGAAGAATGGTGCAGGGTGTGTCGAAGGTACACAGGGTTCTCCCACATCGATCGATAGCCAAGACGGGGGAGAAGCGAATGCCGCTGTGGTACTTCCATTGACTCCGACAATAAAGCAACGCCAGGGAATTCAGCCCAACTGGTGAGTTGGAGAGGCTGATGGCAGACTGCACTGTTACGCTCAAGGTTGCAAGCTGCAACATTGTATGAGGAAAGATGACTCGTATGTGATTAAACTTTATGAAACCAAAGAAAGGTACCAGACACAGAGTGGTCCGGCGCCACGTGGGTGCTCACTAGAAGGTCTCCGTTTGGTATCCATCTGAGCGCGTGAGAAACTATTGAACTGTGAAATCGAAGTGGTCCTGCAGCTTGAATATTTGGAAAAGGAACTTTTTTGTTTTTTGGTACATCGGGCCCTCTGAATCAAAAAAGCTTTGAGCGTAAGAGACTTGGACACAGAAGGCTCTGATGTTGGTAAAAGGAACTGTGTGCTCATGCCGAAGAAGCCCAACAGTGTGCTATGCTCAAGTGAACTGGCTTGTCCCATGCTAAAAAAAGTGGGGATGGGAGGCCAATGGCCTGATCTCCTGACTTATCATTATGTGAACATTTCCTTCTTTTTCATAAACATTATCCCACACTATTTGTAGCATAGCGCTAATGATTGGCAATAGGGTTTGTAGTATATGCCCTGTTTTATTTTGACAAACTCCTCTAGGACAGTATTATTTGATGGTCGTAGTTTGCTCCCATCTTATATTTAGGTTTATCCCCTTTTGTCGGGGTCCCTGGAGCCTTTCCTCTATTCTTAGACATCTTAATCAGCGGTGGGACCTCCTGGCACCACTGTCTCCTTCGCCTGGGTCCAGCTTCTCTTCCTTCCACGGATTTGCTCCTCCCTGGTCACCGCTATATCTGCCCGTACCCACCTCTCCCTCCGAGGCGATCACTGTTCACAATTTAAGGTGGGGGGGTTGGGGGGGGGGGCAAGGGGCAGGCACTCGCACAGGTTCTTAGATTTTTTTTGTTTTTTGTTCGTGACACAAGAATCAGGCAGTGTAACCCCTCACCTGCTGCTCCGATTGTCTCCTTGCCTCTTCCCTAGCAGTTATAGCAGCACCAGCAGACATCTCCTCGCGGCTCGCCCCGCTGCTGCCTGTACCAGGCCCACTCCTCGGGTCGAGTGCCTCTCTCCGCTGTAGCCCCGCGGGCGAGGCTTGAATCAGTCCTCTCAAAATTTGGAGCTCCGGGTCTCCCCCCCCGGAGCTACTCCGCTTTGCCCTTCACCGTGGGGGGCCTCTCTGCGAGGACCTGGGGCGGCCCTCTCTCCACTCCCCAGTGGTGCCTCCACCTCAGCCCTTCACAGCGCCACAAGCCGGGGAGGATCCCAGGAGCGGAGGCTGTCCCACACCGCAAGATCCCGCCCGGGCCTCTGCTTCTCCGCCAGTGACCCTCCTGCACAGGGCTGTGTGGGTGTAGCTCCACCAGCGCTCCCTGCAGGCCGCGCCGTGCTGCCTGGTCACTCTCTCCTCCCCGCAGTCGTGGCCCCTCCTGCCCGGGGCTGTGCGGGCGCAGCTCCACCGGTGCACTCGCTGCAGGCCGCGCCGCACCGACCAGCCACTTTCTCCTCGGAGGCGGCATCACCTCTGCTTCGCACCAACAAGCGCTGCTGCACCGAGGTGCCGAAACCAGCCGGTAGGAGCACCCGGGGAGGGGGAATTGCTCAATTTATCCCACCTTTCTTGCTGGCGGTTGTGGGGGCGCTCCTAGCACAGAGTCGTCTCCCTGGCGGCCATCTTGGATTCCCCATATTTAGTTTTAGATGATTGTTTTTCACACCCTTGATAAAATTCAATAAACACGCTTGAACTGTGGTCACTTGTGTCTGTCTTACTTTGATACCATGCCTTCCTTACAGTTCCCTAACATTCCCTGTCAATATATTCTTGCTATCACTCATACTCTGCATTACTGTTGCGATTTTTAAATTTAAGCCACTTGCCTATGCATATTAAAACACCAAAGGCAATGCATTTCCCGACTAGTATGCTTGACTTCCGCACACAGCTCCGGAACTTAACAGTAGCAATTTAGTTACACCGTACTGGGGAACTGTCAGACCAATTTAGTGGCAACTGAAACCAATTGTTAAAACTAACCCCTCCCTCCCCAACTTTCAAACAAATGCCCAGCTATACATTGCATGTTCAGGCGTTGCGTGTCCCCTCGGTGTGCGTTCCCGGCGGTTTGCGCTTAGTAGTCAGATACTTTGCAACTAGTATTCCTATGGTAACTTGCTTTGGGGTGGCAGCTGGCTGTAAATGTCACCAAGGCCAAAGTGTGGCATTCCCCGTTGTAGATCTGCTCCTGCTTAGTTAGCTGATTACTGAAAATAATTTCTCCTCCAGTTGCCATGTATGTAAGTTTGCTTGAGTAAATTGGTATGTGATATGATATGATCGTTTATTTATATAGCGCCTATACACAATGTGTTTCAAAGCGCTTAATGTGGCAACAAAGGTGCATATCGCCTGATTCGTGAAGCTAAGGATGATGTATAGGGAGCGACTCCCGCTGATGAGCAATGGGTTTTGCCCTTTTTACTTGTTTAGGGGTCCGTTGCTGCCATTGCAATCTTTTCTGCATCCATCCAGTCTTGTGCTTCTATGGGGCTGTCGAAGTAAAGCGAGCGACCGTTGCTTAGGACCTTCAGTCCGGCCGGAAACATGAGCATGTGTTTGAGGCCTGCTTTCCTCAGTCTTTTGTGGGGCCAAATGCTCTACTATTTTACACCTGTAGGGTGTAGTCTGGATAGACTGCCTGTTTGATGCTCTTTGGATGGTCCCACCCTACCTTGAAAAGGATAAGATTTTTTTCCCTGACTTTGTAGTTCAGTAGTCTTGCGATTATCGGTCTTGGGTGCTACTGGAGGGGGTTTATTGTCCAATAATCTGTGCGTCCGCTCGACCAAACCTTGCAAAACGTTACTGGGCCAACTTCCTGCAGCAGCATGTTTTTCGCAAAGCTAGTAGGGTCGCTTCCTTCTCCTTCGGGCAGGCCAGTAATCCTTATGTTGTTCCTGCGAGCCCTACCTTCTGCGTCTTCTGTTTTGTCCTCCAGCATTTTCACTTTCCGTTGCAAAGCTTTGACATCTTCACGCTCAGTTGTATGTGCTGCGTATTTTTATTTACATTTTCCCTGTCCTTCATGCCAGTGCACGAACATCCTGTTGCAGTAGCCTATTTTGACTTCCAGGGAGTTCTTCAATTCTGCTATAGCTGCCGGAATTTGGTGGTCACCCTCACATCGGTCTGTGGCCGCCTCCAACGGTGTCAACATCGGGTCTCCTTTTTGTGTAGTATGAGGATTCTTAGTATAACATTCTAACGTGGTCTGTTTGGCCTTCTGTCTCACTGATTTTTGCTGATTTGTTAGACATTTGGTAGCAAGTACTCGTTGTGCCAATGTATGCCCCTTGGTGGTCCATTCCATCTGTGGCCTGTGCATTGTCTCACCTGTCCACAAAGTATACAAGTGTTATGATGACCTATGCCTCTGGGGCATCGATCTTACTGAGCCGCCTTGCTCGTACCTCTTGATCCACTGATATATGTGGCAGATTATACAAATTGCTTTACACTCGTTCTAAGAATTATGTATTGGAATGCGTGTGGGGAAGATAATTTGAATCACTTTTTGAGGGAGTCCTCATCGATTATGGACATGGATATATTAATGATTCAGTAAACTGTGCATTAATCATTTTGAAATGGAGGGCTTTTGTACTTTTTTCAAATTCTGCTACTTGTTTACATATATGATGTCCAAGTGGTGGTATGATTGTGGCAATTGACTCTAACTTGAGCTTACATTTGTCTGTGGTACATATATCTGAAGGGCTGTTGGCGGTAAGTCTGACTGCTAAATCTTTGCTGGTAAATTTGTGCTGGGACCCTGCCAGGAGCAAAATTGGGGCATTCCGATCTCACTTAGCGGACCGCTTTGGAAAATGGTTGGCTAATGGTCAGCACTACTTGATTTTGCTGGGGGAGTTGATGTTTATGACCCTTCCTGCCCTTTTACTTCCACCAGGCATAGGGGAAATTGTGCTTCAGAAATTGACTTCATTTTTACTATTGATGAGCTCAGCACTATTAGAGGGCCTCTTAAACATCATGATGCTGATTTAGGTGATCATCTAATTCTTTATTTTAAGCTGGAATTGGTTCTTTCTGCCTATGAGATGGTACCTGCTCTCTCCTGTCTATAGTCAGACAGGTGGGGGGGGGGTCAACTATTTAGTGGAATAAGGGGGAAGAGGAGGTGAATTTAACAAATTACTCTCTCAGGAGGTGATGAATGATAATCTCCTGTCAAATCCTGATCTTTCTGCCGAGGACTACAGAGGAGCTATATTACATTAGGGCTTGTTGTAAAATCATTGGCTCCAGATCCTCAGGTCCTCATAACATGACTGCAGTCCATTCTTTTGATATGAGAGTATGTGATTCTAAAAGATCGATGGGTAGGAATTTGACTGATTTTAAGAGGTCAGCATTACAGTGATATAATTACCTGATTCATAAAATCTGCCAGATTCACAAGAATTTCATGAAGTCACTAAAAACTGATCTGTATAACGGGGACAATCAACGTATGCTTCATGGTTTGGACAAGAAAAGCAGAGGGCAATTTTGGACTACGATCAATAAATGTGTTGGTAGGATGGGGTCCCTCTTGAGGCCACTCTGAGGACAAATGGGTTGAATTATTTGCAAATAAGTATTTACTACCTAAGGGCTATTTGAATCTAAAGGATCCTACAGTGGGCCCTGCCATCTATG
This sequence comes from Ambystoma mexicanum, assembly GCF_040938575.1. Classification (NCBI taxonomy): domain Eukaryota; kingdom Metazoa; phylum Chordata; class Amphibia; order Caudata; family Ambystomatidae; genus Ambystoma; species Ambystoma mexicanum. The sequence continues at coordinate 800,071,160 of NC_090938.1, read as the reverse complement.
GGAAGATATCCTCTGTGCGCTTTCTAGACTTAATCCATCTCGGTCTGCTGGACCTGATGGTATCCCTCCATTTGTATTGAAAAATGACCCTCTAGTGTGGTCTAGGATCCTGAAACCTTTATTTGGTATTATCTATGAGACCCAAATTTTGCCTACTACATGGACTCGGTCGATCATAACAATTTTTTAAAAAGGAGACCTACTGAATCCTTCCAACTATAGGCCTATTGCCCTAAGAGATGCCAATAGTAAGGTTTTTGCAATACTGTTATTGAGAGACCTTAATTGTGTTAAGAGATAACATTTGCTCTTCTCGAAATCACAAGTTGGCTTTAGAAAAAGCGTGGGGTCTGCACTAAACACAACCGTTTTGGCTCATTTACTACATGATGCAAAACATAATTCAAAGTGTCCAATATACATGGCATCATTGGACATAACTAATGCTTTCGACTGTGTTGTAAGGGACAAAGTTAATTAAACTAAATGTTCCTTTGAAAAGGGTCCATCTCCTCGCAATGTTTCATTAAAGATGCAACTGACTCGTGAAGATTCCGCCTCTGTTTCAGTATCCACCGCACTTTGGTCTAAAGCAAGGATGTATTTTGCTGCTACATTATTTAATTTGTACATAAGCAATATGTGGCAGACAACTGCTATACATCCAATTAGATTAGGACAAATCAAACTTGATTGGCTGGTTTTTGCCGATATTTCGATAGAACGGCAGTTGGTCTGCAGCACAAACTACAACTGTTTTATGAATATGCTTGTATACAAAATTTCTTAACAAATGGGGCTAAATGAAACACTGTCATTTTTACCAAAGCTCACAAGCCTAAAACTATGTCCTGGGTACAATCCTCCTGGAGAGGGTCTACAGTATGAGCTATCTGGGATACTGCCTGTCTATATTGAGTCATTTGCTGTGTGGAAGAATTTATTGGATGAGAAAATACAACCACTGACTGCTCAAATGAAATGTCTAATGTCCAGAATATGCAAATTCTCTATTACCCTATCATCCGATGTTACACAATGTAAATTGAACCTGTTATTGTATGGACTAGACATGTGTTTGTTCGATGTTGGTAAGAGTCTAAATGTTATCCAGGGGAAATTATGGAAGAAAACTCTGGGCTTCTCGTTATCCATTCCAAACTCAATTGTTCGCCACAAGGTGTGCCTTGTATCTCTTCAGGTGAGATATGTGTGGTGTCAATTGAGTAATTATGCTAAGTTTCTACAACCTCCAAGAAATTCTTTGTACATGGACTTTGGCTTGATGCTAGAGGGGTCGAACGTTGTTTCAATAAATGGCAACAAAAGGAAAATGTAAGGTTTGCGGAAGGAAATTGGGTCTACAGAGGAGGAACGTATACATCGTTCTGGGGGGGGGGTCAAAACCAAACTTTCCCGACAGGATTGGTTGACCACAATTGAATTAAATGATGCCTATTCAGTCTATACTGAATATGATAATTTACATAAACGGAATTCTTTTCCTGTGTATGTTATCCCTTTCCCATGTAACAAAGCCCGGTCTCTTTTTATGCGATCAGATTAAATCAGTTTCCGACCAGGGAACGAATATAACCTTGGACAACAGATTTTGCACAAAGCACTTATTTTACCAAGTTGATGATTTTTGTGAAACGCTCTGCGACATGGTTATGGATTGTCACTTTTTTGATTGTATGAGACGTAGGCATTTCGAAAAATATCTTGAATGCTTTAATTCTGATTCCTCTAAAAATTTGGCTTGCACTTTGGAGACGTTGATCAATGAAGGTCTATTTGCAGTGTGCAATAATCGTACAACACAACCTTTTTCTCGGACAAACAGCTCACCAAAAGGCACCTATCAGTTTGTGTGCCATCGGTCGTTGTCCAGTCTTAAGCAGCACATTTGGGAATATTTGCTGACGTACATTGCGATCACAAACTCAGCTGTCTTCCCAATGCATTTTGAAGTCAGCCGGTTAAACACCTTTCGCTGCACGTTCAGCCCCCTCGATTAGAAACTTCCCAGTACCATTGCTTCCATTTCCCCGATCTCCTACCTCTAGTTACGGGGCTCCTTCGTGCCTACTCTCGGTGCCATTGACTGTCCGTTCTGGCCTGTTGACACTGCTCCTCATACGCTATGGTGCTGCCTGGGTCTACCGTGGCACAAGCGGGCTGATTCTGGGCAGTCGCTCACTTGCAGGGCACCGCAGACACATCCTCAACGGAGCAAGATGCCGGCCACCATTTTGTTGGCAGCAGCTTCTGTGCCCTCTTATGGAGCCGGGCCGGCATACTTTGTCGTTTCACTGGTGAACAGCACACAGTGCGTGTTGCCCACTCACTTTGTGTTCACTGCACCTTTGTTGATGTCTGGGTTGCAAATATCGGTATAATTACGGTCAGATCAAGCAGGAACTCTCTGGGTTGCATCTGTGCATGGTTGCAGGCAACGCCCCCCTCAGTGTATCTTAACCACCACCTATCTCTGATCTCTTTCTCTGACCAGGCCCCACCGGTGGGCTTTCTATTTTCACCTCCATTCCTCCTCCTTCTGCATTAATGACATTGACCAGGCCCTTCATCTTCCGCACCACGCCACTAGTGGTCTCTCCCTTCTGCTCCTTAAGACCAAATACGAAAAGATTATTCCTGCATTCCCTATTTTCAAGGTCATCCATCTTCAACTGATAATATTCGTCCCTGTACTCCAAATCGGACAGCCTCCCTTCGAACTTCATTTCCACCACATGCGCACTAAGCTTGTTATTCTTAAGTCTCTCGAATTGGACTCCAGGGCTTTCACCCGGCATCCTAGATCCGCAACCAAGGTTTGCACCTCTCCCTGCAATGCATGTTTTTCCTGTAAATTGTCCTTCACGTCCTCCTTCGTGGACGGGACTTGCGGTCCTCCCCCAACCTCCACCTTGGAAGGGGCATCCACACCGGCACCCTCCATTACCTCAGGCCTCCGAAATTGATGAAGGGACCCTATGCCGTCTCTGACCCTTGCCGCCAGTGTTTCAGTCCACACACACACCCCACCAAGGAAGCAGAGCCCCACAGCTCCCTGGCCCCTGCAATGTACTTCACAAAAAGGGGGGAACAGCTAGGCCAGGCCTTTCTAGCCTTTACAGCCCCCTGCTAACTGCCCCTGGGCCACTGCCACCAAAGGATAACATCCGGGTGTGATCCCCCACACTGCAGTCCAAAAAGTCACTGCCCCTGGTTGTCTTAACGCAGCACTATCTTCCAAAAAGCAACAACCAGCTCCGACACCTCTCCAGGCCAGCCCCAGAAATCAAAATTCCAGGGGCTTCCTACACCACCTCTCCTCACAGCCACCAAGGAGCAGCTCCCTGGGCACAGTACATACACCACATCCACACAGGGGTGCGGAGGACGGAGCACCATCCGCACCCGGCCATGCTAGTCCGTGCCCCCTAGCGCCCTGGAACTGCTTCCCTTAGGAAACGTTTTTTTTTTTTTTTTTGCCATTTTCAACATAATACATTCCAGTGGTGTGCGATTGGCACACATTATATTTGCGGAAATAATCCTGAGGCGCCATTCCTTGTTTGCTAAGAGAATATAACAACCGCAATTTACCCTTCCGCCAGTTTCACATCCGCCCCTCCCCCAACGTTGGTGAAGTGGTTGCTTAGATAAGAGTTGATGTTGCGTTGCGCTTGTTGTGCCGTTTGTCCCCCTGTAACCCGTCCCACATGCTCCTTTATTGGGATGTTGGTGTATCCGATAGACAGGTTGTCTCTCCTTGTCGACCCCCAACCAACTATATGTATCGATCATTTAATTCGCAGAATCGGTCTGCTCTGGCGGAGTTATAAGTCTGCTGTCGCCTTACCGCCTCCCTTTCCATTCTGCAGGTTTTTGATAAGAGTGCAGCTAGCATGGATGGGGAGGGTGGGGTTTTGGCTTTCCAATGGATGACCAGGAGTTTCCTGCCCGTGAACAGTATGAGTCCTGTGAGTCTGCAGGTGAGGGGCTCTGTGTGTGAGTCTTCTGAGCCCACCCCGAGTAGCATGATCTCGGGTGTGAGTGTGACATTGGCTCCGCTGATGTCTCTGATCTGCTTATGCACTTTTCCCCCAGTAGGGGGTGATCCCAGGGCAGTGCCTGACATAGTTGTGTCCCATGGTGCCTTTAGCGCTGCACTCCCTCCAGCACTTGTCTGACTGGGCAATCCCCATTTTGTGTAGTGTGTGTGACAGAGGTGTGGTAGTCTTTTGTAGGATTTTATATTGGATTTTTGAGGTTCGTAGACGGTGGAGGTATAGCCGTGTAATATTCCAAGATGTTGGGTATGCCTATCTGGGTCTCTAGGTCCTCAGACCAAGTCAGCGCCAGTGTGTGGTTCCTGCATAGGTTATTGGGGATCGCCATTTGATAGAAGGTGCAGAGGTGTGGGAATGATGTTTGATGTTGCTCCATCTCCTCAAAGGGGGCTGGTGACTGGGGTTGGGAGTCTGGCAACGCGAGGGAGTGGATCATTGTTTGTAGCGTGAGGTACGTGAGCCAGTCCCCTTGATCGAGGCCCAGTTTTGTGCATGCGACTTGGAATGTCTGTAGTTTCCCCATTTCACTTTTGTCCATCAGTCGTATGCTGGCCCATTCATGATCTTGTTTCTGGTGAATTTTCTGCGCATGACCATGGGACAGTATTACCCGCAGACTGGACCAAGGTGGCGCATACCGAGTGGGGACCCCTTGCGCGGCTCTCAGTTTGTGCCATTGGGAGAGTGTGGGCCTGATTGTAGGGTGCTTTTTAATGTGTGGTGGGAGCTCTTTAGGGGGTATAGCCATGGTTTCGATTGGGGTTAGTGGTTTCATAAAAGCTGCCTCCATAGTCCTCCAGCTGGTCCGTTGTGTCTAGCCAGCGCTTCATCCAGCATACCTGGGCTGCCTGATAGTAGGCTTTAAGGGAAGGTGCTGCCAAGCCCCTTTTTGCCTTTCTGGCCTCAGTACTTAGAGGCAGGTTCTCGCCTTCTTCCCTTTCCATATAAAATTTGTGATTGCCTAGTCTAGGTCTTTCATTGACTTAGGTTTTGGACTGACTGGGATCATCATCGCAATGTAGATTAGTTTGGGGAACGAGTTCATTTTTAGAGCATTTATCCTCCTCGTCCTGGATAGGGCTAGGGTGTCCCATCTGTGCAAATATTGGCATATGCCCTTAATCTTCTGTGGGTAGTTTAGTTCTCTGAGGTTTTCTAATGAGGTGCTTATATTTATGCCTAAATGTTTGATATGGTGCGTTTGTAAGAGGAATAGGGCTACGCCTCCGGGGTCCCACGGGATATCTTGACACAAAGGCATGACCTCAGACTTGTTGAAGTTGATTTTGTATCCTGCCATCGGACCGATCTCTAGCAGCAACGCCCGGATGTGCGGTAGGGAGGAAGGGCCTTTGCTTATATAGAGGAGCATATCGTCTGCGTAAAGGGACACGCAATGCTGACCCCCCCGGACCCTCTTATACAATGCCCGCCCAGCCTCTGTCAGCACGGAGTTTGATCGCTATCAGTTCTATGGATAGGGTGTAAAGTAGGGGTGATAGTGGGCACCCTTGCCGTGTGCCCGATTGAAGATCAAAGGCGGGAGAGGTAAGGCCGTTTGTGACCACCGAGGCGGTCAGGCCCGTATAAAGTAGCCTGATTAGTTGGACGAGGTGAGGGGGGGAAAGCCGTATCTGGACAGGACCCGGAATATAAATTCCCACTGCACCTTGTCGGATACCTTTTCTGCGTCTACTGCCAATAATCTATCTTCTAGGTCACTCTCCCCTCCGATCAGGTGTAACAGGCCCCTGATGTCGCTCGAATGTCTGTTGCGTATAAAACCAGTTTGGTCTTTATGAATGGAAGACTATGCTCAATTCGGCGTGCCAGACACTTTGCCAGAATTTCAGCATCTGCGTTTATGAGAGAGATGGGCCTGTACGAGCCACACATTTCAGGGTCCCTCCCTGCCTTGTGAAATACAACTATGTTCTCAGCGAGCATAGATTGTGGTAGTCTGCCCCGGGAGATTGCCTCATTGTAGACTGACTCTAGCTTGGGTGCCAGTTCATCTTCCAGCTCTTTGTATAGATCAATGGGGAGGCCATCTGGGCCAGCAGCTTTCCCAGCGGATAGTGCGGCTATGGTGCTTGACATCTCTGCCGCAGTGAAGCAGCTCTGTGATCAGGTGGGATCTTTGGGATCTCTATGGAATCAAAGAAGGACTTCTGGGTTCTGCTGTCTACTGGCGCCGTCTATAGCTCTTTATAGAATTCTGCGAATCGGGTGTTAATTCAATCATCGCCTTCTATTCGGTTGCCCACCCCATCACGTATTGCGGCTATGGTTTGCACAGCTTGTCTCTGTTTTAGGGAGAGGACCATCAGCCTCAACGGCTTGTCGCTCTCGAAGTAAAATGATTGCGACCAGCTGGTGTATGACTTCTGAACTCTGTCCTTGGGTATCTGTCTGATTTTTGCCCGCAGTTTGTTCAGTTCAATGCGTAATTGTTTGTTTTTGGATTTTTTGTGGTGCGTTTCCATCTTTTTGAGGCTAGCAGTTAACCGGGCTTCTTCTTCGCCCCACAATTTGCACTTGTGCGCCCAGCGCGATATTTGCATTGCCCCCGTATGTAGGCTTTAAAGGCTTCCCAGCACGCGTGGGCTATGTAATCTTGTACCAGGTTGAGATCCCAGAATCTTTCTGTGTCTGCAGCAAGATGCTCTAAGAGGTGTGGCTTTTGCAGCATGCGCCGGTTTAGGCCCCATGAGAGGGGCCTACATATCGTGTCTGGGAGAGTAATCCGCAGTAGGAGCGGGGCGTGGTCCGAGAGGGTTTTTGGGAGGATTGAGCATTCCGTGACCATGTGGAGTGTGTTGGCCGGGGCTAGCTAGTAATCTATGCGAGAGTAGCTGTTGTGTGAGTAGTATGTGTAATCTTGATTGTGGCCGTGTGTCTCCAGATGTTGAGTAGGCGTAGGTCTAACAATAGTGATTGGAGGGTTTGAGGATTGTTGGGCCCCCTGTGCTCATACCTTGACTATCTCCTAGGGCGTTGAGGGCTAAATTGAGGTTGCCCCCTGTTAGCGTGATATTGCCCATGTATTGAGCGCAAGCTGCAAATGTGCGTGTAAAGGGTGATGGTGTATCCACGGTGGGGGCATACACCTTGAATAGCGTGATGGGGTGTTTAGCAGGCCCTGGACAAATACGTTTCTGCCCTTCGTGTCTGCGCGTACATGGTTAAACTGGAATGGAACCCGCTTATTAATGAGGATGGATAGCCCCCTTTTCCCATGGTGGGGCGAGTGGATTGCTGTACCTACCCAGCCCTGTTGCAGTTTGTCCTATTCTGCTCCTCCTAGATGGGTTTTCTGCAGGAAAATTATGTCTCCTTGCAGGTTGCTCATATTGTTTAGCATTCTTCTTTGTTTTATGGGGTGACCCAGACCCTGAATGTTGATTTGACACTAAGGTGACCTGGGCCATCATGTGGGTTTATGGAGTGGCATTACGCAGGGTTTTGTTATCTTGCTGCCAGGCCCATGCGTGTGTGTGAGGGCTGAGGACTTGGGAACACTGCACGTGTCTTCTTCCAGGAGCTTTCACCATAACAGGGCTCCAACATGAGCCCCTCTTAACCCTTAAAAAACTAGTAAAACTGTAACATTGGGGCAGCCTAACCAACCGGCTCTTCCCAACAGGTGGCACTTGTGCCCAAGCGGGAGGTTTGGGGAAGTCAGTGTTCCGAGTGGCCTCCTTCCCCTCCTGCTGCACCTGACCGCGCGTGCTATTCCCAGCGAGGGGTTCCTGTCAAGGCGCGCTACTGCCTCGGTTGGCCAGGAGCTGCTGCTGCTGAGTCAGTTATGCGTGCGGTCGTTAGCTTTTTGGAGGTAAGTTCCTTGCGTCTACAGCATGGATCCAGGGAGTGTGGTTAGTTTGTGCCCCTAGGAGGAGTGTTTGCTATTTGAGATTGTACCTCAGCGCGCTAGGGCAACCTTCTGTTATCTGTGATTTAACCCCCAGCCTTTCGGGCGTCTGCCACTTTCCGCTTGCTTGGTGGTTTTCTTGGCTGGAGGAGGGGCGGGTATCCAGGCGTTGGGCTTCTGGTGTTGGCCTGACGTAGTCAGTGGTGACCAGGTCGCACTGTTTAGGAAGCGCCATGCTGTTTCCGGATCGTCGAAGGTGTGCCATAATTTGTCTAATTGGATGCACCACAGTGCTGGGAATTTCAAATAGTGTCTGTGTTCAGTAGCCTTTAGCGCTTTGAAAATCTGGTTGAAGCCCCTGCAACATCTGGAGCCCTCCAGTGAGTAGTCTCTGTATATACATATGTCCGCCGCTTCCACTCGGATGGGGCCTGCCATTCTGTAGACTTTTAGGATGGCCATCTTATGTTGAAAATTGTGGAGGCGCATTGTTATGATCCTCGGACGATCAGTGGGCATCGACTTTGGGATCGGCGCCCAGTGTACCCTCTCTATTGTGAGTTCCCACATGTTTTCGATCTTCAAGGTATCGCGCAGGAAACCGTACATGTATGTCTCGAGGTTCTGCCCTTCCACATTCTCCGGGAGGGCTACCACCCTCGGGTTATTGCGGCGGGAGCGGTTTTCCTGGTCACCGATTTTTGTCACCCAGGCGTTGCACCTCCCTGATGGCCCTGTCTATGTTGTCTGCCATTGTCATCTGGTTATCTTCCACTGCGCTGATATGCTGCTCGTTATCAGTGGTTCTCTTTGCCTGCGCTGCCGACGGGTTTGGACATCCTGGAGGTCCCTTTAATGTCTAAGATGGTGTTATTTGTCTGTTGGGTTCACTGACCTATTATCCGCATTTCTGCCAATATAGTCTGGAGTTGCGCTTGGACATCCATCTCTGTCTTGTTCTGGTTGGACCTTCGTGAAAGGGAGAATGCAGCAGATTTGGGTGGTTTTTCCGGCTCTGGGGCCTGGCCTCCTTGATGCATGCCCTGGAGGTCGGTTGACCTTGGATTTGGGGTGCGCTGCTAGGTGGTTGGTGGGTGGTTCCTGGCCACTTGGCACCGTCCTTATGACACGCTCCCTGCTTGGTGCTGTCTATAGTTTTCCCCGGCCCACTGGGCGGTTATACTGCTTGTTGGTGCCGATGCTACTTCTCCTGTCCTAAGCCCGGGGCACCCCGTGAGGTGATTGGCACGTTTTATTATTTTTTTTTGTGGGTGCGTTGGGGCCGGCGTGCACCCGTTGAGCTGCTGTATTGCGGGTCCGTCAATGGTATTATCTGTCAGCTTCCCTGCTGGTGGGGACCCCTCAGGAATCATGGGGGTGTAGTTGTCCATAGAAAAACCTTTGACGCGGCCTGCTGTGTCTGCGTGCCGACACCCCCTTTGTGTGTGTTATTACAGTCTTTGGGCCAGGTTTATTCCCAAGTTCTGTTGCCTCCAGATCCTGTTGTTGTGTGAGCGAGGAGGCGCAGCGCTGGGCTACTGCGCCAGTGGGGCGGCTCCTTGCGTTTGCCCAGGGTTGCCAGCGCCCTCCAGGGGTCTGAGCTGTGTGGGGTTCAGCCCCGCTGAGGTAGCATCCCGGGCTGTGTCTCTTTACTTGTGTGTTGGAAGATGAATTGGGTGCAGGCCCCCTGCTGATGGCCCGGGTTAGTTTCCACTGTGTGGCCCTATCGTACTGACCTCACAAGGCTTTTGCCTTGCCGGTCCCCTTCCCTGGCGTTGCACGGGTCTGGGCGCAGTCTTTTTTTTGTTTTTGGGGCTGTCGCAGGGTATTTGTGCGACTTGCTGCTCTCCGTCACCTAGATTGCAGCACTCTGTCCTTTCACCGGGTCGTCCCTGTGGTCTTGGCCATCGCCGGGAAGCCCTTGATCCGTTGCCGCTGCCGAGCGTGGGGACTATTTCGGTGCTGCATACATGTCAATGGTAGGTCAGGGGGTGCAGGACTCGCGGGGCCGAAGTAGTGTTTGTTTGCACGGGTGGCTCGGTGCCACTCCCGTGCTGTGGAGTATAATTCTCTCTCCCCCGTCTGCTCTATGGGCACCCCCCTCTCCTTCCCTCTTACTTGGTATACGCTGGTTCCAGCTGAACCACTGCGCACTGCTGGAGGGGGTTCCCGACTGTTGGTGTTTCCTGTCGGTCCACAGCTCCGACGGGGGCCACGGGTGGCAGGATTTGCTGCGATGCAAGGCAGTTGCTGTCTGTGTCCCTGCCTCGGTCTGTAATACCCAGCGGGGCTGATGTTCCCGCTCTCCCTCTTCGCCGCCGCTCGGGTCTCTGCGTTTGTGGCGGGAGTCCGGTGACCGTCCCGCTCAGGCTGAGGTTGTGGGCACCGGAGTCTGTCCCCCCACTCAAAGCTGAGCCGCCGACTATGTGCACCAGTGTCCCTGCGTTGCAGGTCCCATAGCCCGACTGCTGGCGGGCTTCTGGTTCGTATCACTGGGGGTGCTTCAGCAGGCCGCTTCTCTGCTTTACCAGTTCCTCTGCTTCGTTGTTTGGAAATGTGGGCTCCCTCGGATCCTGATGTGTGCGCTTGCTTACTTCTCCAGTTTTGAGGCGATCAAATCATTCTAAAGTGAATAAATCTGTAGCTCCATACCACCGCAGGCAGAAGCTGCATTTACCTGCGGCCATCTTGGTGGGGGATCTCTAGTGCCCCCGACCCCCTTAGGATACTTTTTAACACACAATTTCTTTTTTTTTATAACACATTTTGTTTTTCCATCTTAACATCACAAAACATGCATTCTTCATATAAACCTTCAACCTAGAGTGACCAATGAAACAGTCTTTGGTTAGGTGAAAGAAAGACAAGAATGCAAAGAGAAAAGAAAGGAGAGAAAAGGGTCTTGCAATGTCCATTGTATCTCATGCTATATGCCAAATTGGGTCACTTTTGTACACTGTGCCTGATCATCCTTTGTTCAGGTTGGTGCAGTCATTGGGCTTCCTCCCATTTATTTCATATTGTGTCTGCTTTCCTCGGACACCCCCTGGCTGTATATACTCTTCGTTCCATTGCTATACATATGTTCACATCTGTCACCCATTGTTCGTACTGTGGCGTCATTTCCGAGCCCCATAATTGTGCAATGTTCCTTTTAATTATTGCTGTGGTCGTCAATAAGAGCAACTTCTCGTATTTAGTCGTTTCTCCCTCCTCCTCCACCCCCAGCAGGAGTAGCTTCGGTTCTCTGTGTATCGTTCTCCCCAGTACCCGTGAAAGCTCATCGCAACATTTTTGCCAGTACTGTTGTATATGGTCCAGTCCCACAGTATTGGGAAGAAGGTTCCCTCTTCTCTCTTGCACCGCAGACAGTGTGGGTCAGTTGTTTTTCCCCCAGCGATATAGTGCCACCCTTGGGTAGTAAATCCTGTGCAATATTTTGAGCTGAATAAGCCTCAGTCTGGCCGATATGGCCACCTCCCGAGGGTACATGAGGGCCGCCACCCAGTCTTCCGGTCGTACAAATCCTATATCCCTTTCCCATTTGTTTTTTAGGCTGATTAGTTCATTGGTGGCGAAGGACGTGATTACATTATACATGGTGGACTTGCCTTTAGTCTCAATATGTGCCTCAACTATGTTTCTTTTGAGGGGGGGGGGGTTCTTTCAGCTATTTCTTCTAGTGCTGGAAGGTGGGCTCGTAGGGCATGCTGCATCTGCGCATATCGGAAACGTTCAGTGCTTGGGAGGTGAAATCTGGATTCTAGGGCGTCGAAGGGTATCATTCTGCCCACCTCTACGATATCGCCCATTGTGTTGATGTCGTGTTGTGACCATATACGCCACCGCGGAAGCTTGTTTACCTCAGGCAGATTCCTGTTATTCCACAGTGATTTTAGTGGGGTGATTTTTTTTCCTTCCCATCCCAGGAACTTGAGTGTGTCCTTCCAAACTCGGGCAACGTGTGATAGCATAGACTGTGGGGTGGAGTTGCAAATTGCTTTGTAAGGTAGTTCAGTTTTAGGTCTATTGCGTCCTCCGACACTGCCCAGTCTATTGTGTGGTGTCCCTGTGCAGTAAGTCGTTGACCACTGCCATTTGGCTAGCCCAATAGTAGGACTGTAGTCGGGGGAGCCCTATTCCCCCTTCCCAAATGGAGCACTGGAGCATGCCCAGTGCAATACATGGGTGTCCATGATTCCACAGGAATTGCCTTAGTGCGTTGTCTATCTTTTTAAATTAATTCACTGGGATGTGTAATGGGGCATTTTTCAATATGTATAAGAAGCGTGGGAGAGCTATCATTTTGAATAATGCTGCCCTTCCAAGTAGGGTCAGTGGGAGAGAGACCCAGTGCCTCATATCTTCCGTAAATCTGGTTGTTATCGGATGGAGGTTATTGGTCACATATTTAAATATTTATTTAAGTCGTTAGTGATTTGTATGCTAAGGTATTTAAACTGCACTGTTTCTATGCGGAAGGGACAGTTAGCTGGTGGTATAAAAGTGTTGGTGCTTATTGGGAACAGCATTGATTTGGACCAGTTTGCTCTTAGTCCACTGAAAGCACCGTATCTGTCCAGTATGTCTACAATCATGGAGCAGGCGTGATGCAGGTCTTTTAAGTATAGAAGCAGGTCATCCGCATATAAGGAGACTCTATCCTCTCGCCCGTCTTCCCACTGAATACCACACCAATTCTGTGACGTTCTCAATGCCTCTGCCAGAGGTTCTATAGCCAGGGCAAATATGGCTGATGGGAAGGGAACCAGACAAGGGTGCCCCCTAAGTTTGAAGGTTTGCGATGGCCACCCATTCACCCTCATTTGTGCCTCTGGGGATTCGTATAGAAGTTGCACCCAGCTCAGGAACAGCGGACCAAACCTCATCCGACGCATTATTTCCCAGATTGCCTCCCAGTTCACTGAGTCAAAAGCCTTTTCAAAGTCAATCGCCAGTATAGCTAGGGGGCCTTGGGTGGTGGGCACATTTTGTTCATGCGGGTTGACCGTTTTGGCATAAAACCGCACTGGTCGGGGTGGATTAGTGACGTGATGACCCATTGTAAGCGGTTGGCCAGTGCTTTTGCTAGTATTTTGGTCTTACTATTGTTGAGTGAAATTGGTCTGTATGAACTACAAAGGTCCCACGGCTTGTCTGCTTTGGGAATCACTATTATTGTGGCTTTCAGGAGGTCTACCGGTAGGCATCCCCGTTCTTTGGATTGTAGGAACATTTGCAGTAGATGGGGAGTGATCTTGGTCGTACCAATTTTACGCCACATCTCAATCGGGAAGCCATTAGGCCCTGGTGTCTTTCCTGTTTGAAGTTCTGACATGGCTGCTATCAGTTCCTCCTCTGTAATATCCCTCTCAAGTAGATCCCGCTGTTCTGTGTTGAGCGTGGGGAGGGTTATGTCGTTTAGTATCGAACTATTGATAGGCGATATGGGTGACCTGTATAGTTCTGTGTAGTAGGTTGCGAAGCCCTCGGCTATGTCTTGGTCAGTCAGTAAGGGCTCAGTTCCTTCTGATCTTATTACTCTGACCTGGCTGCTGCCAATTTCACGTTTTTCTAACCTTGCCAGCATTTTGCCGGCCTTATCACCGGTCTCATATATTCTGGCTCTCGTCTTATGCGCCTGCCTGGCATTGTCTAGCGCAATATTCTGTAGGCGTTTTTGAGCAAGTATTCGTGCTCGATTTGTTTCGGCTGTTCTAGTGCTAGGTGGCGTAGTTCAGCCTGGGTCACTTGCTCTTCAGCTTCTGATAATTTCTGTTGGTGTTTCTTTTTGTGGGCAGCGGACCATGACAATATCTCGCCCCTCAGTACCGGTTTGAGTGTCATCCACCGAACCCGTATTTAACTCAAAGTATGTTTTAGTTGTTTGTTGTATTTGCTCCAGAAAGTCTGGGAAGCCTGGGTAGAAGTTATTTAAGCGCCAGGAGGGGGGCGGGCGTGGTCTAGCCATGTTAAGTTAGATTAGCAGGGGGGGAGTGATCTGATATGCCTCGCGGCAGCAGGGCTGCCCTTGAGGCTGTGTGAACATCTGGTCCTGGCAGAAAGAAATAGTCTAATCATGATAAAGAGGCGTGTACCCCTGAGTGAAAGGAGTATTCCCTCTTGTCCGGGTGCAAGTCCCGCCACACATCCTGCAGTCCCATTGCCATGGTGAACGCCGCTAGTTTGGTTCGGACAGTGGGGTTCCTCCCTCTTAAGTGTGAGCGATCCATCCCCACTTCCATGACTTTGTTGAAGGCACCCCCAATTATCATTATGTCTGAATTATCTCCCGAGATCAGGGGGGTAATGTCCTGTATAAGTGTGGTGATCAGTGTTGGTGGCGAGTAGATCCCGAGCAGGGCTATAGTTTGATTCCATAGGGTTCCTGTGACAAATGCGTATCTGCCGCCAGTGTCTTGAGTCACCCGCAGCATGGTCCGGGGCAATCGTTTATGTATTAATATGAGAACCCCACGAAAGTCTGTGGTGAACACTGCGTGTATTGCAATTCTGTATTTGGTGCGTTTGAACAAGTCACATGTGGTGCCTGCTAAATGCGTCTCAGTTAGGAAGACTATGTCCGGTGTGTGCTGATTGAGGAGTTGTGTAATGAGTCACCTCTTGATCCCACCTCTCATCCTGTTAACATTCCAGGTTAGGAGTCGCAGAGTTCTGACATCTTTGTTAGCGGAGGCCATTTAGTAAAAGGTGAGGGGCTGACACTGGCTCATAGCACCGAGTACACGTGTCGCCTGCTGCTGTTAGTGTTGAGGCAAAGCGTTCTGGGTTTGATGTCTGGACCCTTTTCCTAACAAAGCTATCATTAAACAAACTTCCCATTTCCCACCCTATGCTTCTTCCAACTCGAAGCATCTGTTGCCCAAACATTCAACAAGACTCAGCTAACAGCAGCTGAGTAAGCCCACTAACAAGTAAACTGGTTGGGATTGTATCCCTGTGTGCAAGTTCCAGACATGGCCCGGTGCGACGCCACAGGGTGGCACACCAGGGGGGAGGAGGGGGACTTCCGTCTGGGCTGGCCGCTTGACTGTGTGTCTCTTTGTGGCTATTCTGCACATGTGTTCAGCATTAAGTTATTGTACAGTACCTTGAATCTCATATGATCAGGTCTTGGGGGTTCCTCTTCTCACATTTCAGGAGTCTATACTCTCATCTTTGCAGCTGTGGTGCGATTCCCGGTGCTGGTGGTTGTTGATCAGGCGGTTCAGGGCCTGGCCGGGCACGGGGTGTTCTGTTTCTGTTGCCCCATGTTGCCGTCCAGTCTCCCTCAATGTGGTGTTCTGCCCATTTGCAAGCCTCTCTAGGGTCGGTGAAGTGGACCGTTGTGCCTCCATGGTAGATTTTGGGTTGGGCAGGGAACATCAGACCGTATTTCACCTTGAGGGATTGCAGTGTTTTCAGTTCGTCAAACGACTGTCTACCCTTTTGCACTTCCCTTGTATAGTCTGGGAAGAATGCTATTTTGGAGCCATTGTAGGTGAGGGTGCCTTTTTGCTCTCGCGGATTGGAGCAGTGCATCGCGATCACGATAATACAACAGTTTGGCAATCGCTGTACGAGGTGGGGCACCTGGCAGTGGACGGCCGTCGGTACACGGTGGGCTCGTTCGATGGAGAAAAAGTTAGAAAACGTGTTTGCCTCAAACATGTCTGTGAGCCACTGCTCCAGAAATAGCTCCATATGTGGGCCTTCTGCTTTCTCTGGCAATCCCAGGATTCTAACGTTGTTCCGCCTGGATCTTCCCTTGCTCTCATCTACTCGCTCCTTCATAGTTTTCTTTTTTTTAAAAAACTTTTATTTTTGTCGGCAGAGGTTCACAAGGCACAAACATCAAGGCAACAAGCATATAAACCAGGCATAACGTAGAGCATCATAATGATTACAATATCTTAGTTACAACAGTGGTTTCGGAGCATCACCAAATAGAGAAGGACACAAAAGAGATCACAATGCATGGATGGAGACTGGAGACAAGCCAGATCCGGGCGTGCCCTCACTATGGTTGTTGAGATACGTATTAAATTCACTTCAAATGTTCCTGGGGCGAGATTGGGCAGGCAGCATAGTCAAGTATTCCTCCTCACAGTTTCGTGACCATGTGAGCATACCCAGCCATTTCTGAGGGACTGGTGGAGAGGAACACTTCCAGCTCTGGAGTATACATTTTTTGGCAATCATACAACTTATATTCAAAAACTTTTTCAGGCGCTTAGTTTCGTCAGTCCTCCAGACCCCAAACAGAACTGCCAAAGGATCGAAATCAATTAGTTTCAGTTACTGCACTGAGTGTATTTAGAACACCATCCCAAAAGTCGGACAATTTGTTACAGGTCCAGAACATATGTAAATGATCGGCATCCACTGCCTTGCAGCGCGGGCAGAAGTGCACCTCAGAGCGAGTAAACCATGAAGTCCTGCGTGGAGTGTAGTAGAGCCTGTTAAGGAGTTTATATTGCATGGCACGAAAACGGAAGTTGAGGGAGACTTTTTGGGTGTGAAGGCACATATCCTCCCACAATTCATCAGGTATTTCTAGGCCCAGTTCAACCGCCCATCCGCCGCGCGCCCCGAGAGTCGGAGTGGGGGTGATGTCTTGTAGGATTTGATACAATGAAGAGACGGCGCCCCGTGCACCGCCCAAGTTAGCGATGTATGCTGTTGCCGGGTTATCTGGGGGCTCATCAGGAAAGGAGGACCATATGGTGCGGAACGTGGCGCGGAGCCTGTAGTATTGAAGAGTCTCTAAGGGGGGGATCTGGTGTGCCCCGGTCTCCAAGTTTGGGGATCTATGAATTTGCCTTCAGGATAGAAGTCGGATAGTGCCCGATTTCCCCAGTGTCGGGCCAAAGCAGTATCCAGCGTGGGCTCCAGGCCAGGAAAGGCCCACATGGGAAGCCACTTGTAATATGGGGAGGGCCCACTTGTCGAGCATAGCAGGCGTGTCCAGGCATACAGGGTCGCAGCAATGGGGTCGATTGGGGGGGGGGGGAATTCGGTGCATAGTGTCGGGGGAATCCGGTGCATAGTGTCGGTGTAGTATTAAGGACATTAAGTTGATACCAGCAGACGCGAGCCGCTCCAGTTTGACATGTGGGTGCACTGGGGAGCCAGGGTACCAATGAGTAGCATGCTGGGCCTGGGCCGCAATCCAGTATAGTGTTAGGTCCAGAGCAGCAATACCACCCCATTTGTTTGAAAGAGCCATGTCAGTCCACTTCTTGCGCACTGCACCAGAGTGCCAAAGGAATTGTGCACAAAGCGTATGCAATTTAGTGAAGTATGCCCTCCCAGGCCATATGGGTATATTACAAAAGGTGTATAAGAGCTTGGGGAGCAAAATCATTTTAATAAGAGATAGTCGACCAGCAACGGATAACGGAAGAGTGCGCCATTGTGAGATTTTGGTCTCAACTGTTCGTGCTACCGCTGAGTAATTATCGGCAAGCAGGGTGGGTTTAGTGAGGGATATCTGCACCCCCAGGTATCTAAGACCCTCCGGGGCCCAGCGCAGGGGATATTCGGTGGTGGGCTGTAGGGTAGATTTAGTGAGCGAGAAGATCTCCGATTTGGAATAGTTCATTGTAAATCCGGAGTGGGTGCCGATACGGGTGATCTCTCAGTATGGGATCTAGGTGGGTTGTGGGATCTCTGACGTATAGTAGGACATCGTCCGCATATAGGGATATAATTTCAGGATCATCTACCAGTCTTATTCCTTTACGAGAGTGTCGTGCACGGACAAAGTCCGCCATTGGTTCTATCACCAACGCGAAGAGGATCGGGGAGAAGGGGCAACCTTGTCTGGTGCCTCTGAATAGCGTGAAAATCTCGGATGTTAGTGAGTTAACTCGTACTCGCGCAACTGGGGAGGTGTATAATAGTTTGATGAACCCTATCCTGTTTGGGCCAATGTCCATTGTTTCGAGGACCAGCCACATGTATTTCCAAGAGACCATATCAAAGGCCTTCTGAGCGTCCAACATAACCGCTACGGCCTGGATGTCTTGATCTATACGGGACATGACATTGAACAATCTCCTGATATTATGGGAGGTGGACCTGCCAGGAACAAAGCCTGCTTGGTCTTCTTGTACCAAGTGCGTAATAATAGGCAGAAAGCAATTTAGCAATGATTTTAGCAAAGATCTTTGTGTCGAGATTCATGAGGAAGAGAGGTCTATAGGGCCCGCACTCGTCATCAGGTTTACCCGGTTTGAGCAACACCGTGATGACCGCTTCACGCATGGAAAGGGGAAGGATGGAGGCACGGAGTGCCTCATTCCAGACCTCAAACAGCCGGGGGGCCAGAATAGCTATGTGCTCTTGGAAGAAGTCTGCGGTTATCCCGTCGGGACCCGGCGCGTTACTATCTCGTCTAGCGTAAACGGGGAGTCCAACTGGTCCCGGGTCTGTGGGGAAATTTCCATAGTGGGGATCTGATCAATGAGTTCTCGCATATGTTGCTTGGTATGCTCTTCGGGCTGGGAGTAAAGGGATCTGTAGAACTCAGTAAATATATCCAGTATTTGTTGGTCCGCCCACTGAGCGTCACCATATCGATCTTTGATGGAAATGATCTGCGTTCGTCCCAGCTCCCCCCTCACGTGTCGCTAGCGTTTTCCCAGGTCTGTCTCCCTCTCCATATTTCCTGGCGGCCTGCAGGCGGCTGAAATATTGAACTTCGCTGGTAGCTAGTGTGTTATATACTTGGAGTTCATCCGAGATTTGGGCAAGAATGGTGGGGTCAGTACCGGTGGAGCAACACTGCTCCAGTCGTTTCAGTTTGGCCTCAGATCGTCCAAGGGCAGCTCTAATGGCTTTCAACACCCCAGCCTCCCGGGAGATAGACATACCCCTAATGTACACCTTAAAGGCCTCCCATCTAACCGCGGCGGACGTGTCCTGAAGAGAGTTAAGTTCAAAGAACGACTCAATGTCAGCTAGTATCTCAGACTTAAACACAATGTCTTTTAGGGCTTCGGACTTAAAGCGCCAAGTGCTGAGTGTTGGAATGGGAATTCCCAGTCCTTAAGACAGTGTGATTGGAGCGTGATCCGAAAGTGTGCAGGGCAAAATACATGTACCCTCCACCCTACCCATGACCTCCCTAGAGACCAAGAACAAATCTATCCTGGACGAGCTAACGTGTACAGATGAATAATAGGTGTATTCCTGCTGCTGGGGGTGAAGTGTTCTCCAGGCGTCACAGATGTTGAGCGACTGCATGTGACCATGCAGCCTATGCGCCGCGCCAGACAGAACTCTGGCAGCCGTGGCAGTTCTGTAAGGTTCAGATCCCCCCCCATATAATCTGCACCCCTACGAAGCCCAGCAGTATGGTGGTTACCGTGTCAAAGAATTCCGGAGAGTCTACATTGGGACAGTAAGTGTTAACCAGCAGATACTCTTTATTGACCAGTGTACAGTGTAGTATGACATTCCGACCTTCAGGGTCGATGTAGCTTTTATGCAGCACAAACTTAATTGATTTGTGGATCATCGTGAGAACGCCCCTAGGTTGTGTGGAATAGGAGGTGAAGAATCTGGCGGGACCCCATGACGGGGCAACTGCCCTCGGGATGAGTCCATTGGAGTGTGTCTCCTGTAGAAGCAATATCTTGCAGTTGTGTCTGTTGGCATAAGCCACGATCTTACGGGCCTTGGTGTGATTACTCCGCCCCCGAATATTCCAGGACATTATGACAGTAGACATTTCAGAGGTAGCCATCTACACCCACAGTACCCATTTTTCAGTGAACATCCCAGCTCCAGTGATGGTATGAGCTCCCAGAGTTAGAACAGCAAGTGCGCATGTGGCCCTTCAGTGTGCGCGCCGCGAAACCTTGTGTGCCTTTTTTAAAACCACCCCTTTGCCACCACCCACCCTCAAAACTAACCATGGATCAGCAGTATAAACATCGCCCACCCTTAACTCCGTGCAGTTGGGCTGTCCCCAACCTGGCCCAAACTGCCCTAAGGCCCAACTGGGGCCAACACATACCAAAGGTGTGAAAAAAAACAGTGCAATCGCAATGGGGTGCGCCGTTGCCGTGCACTAGCATGCTTGGAGCCAAATGGCTCTGTTGCAAAACGAACAGTGGTGGCGGACACACGACGCAGGCCCCCGCCCGCGGAGCGGGTAGCCGGGGACTGCGCATGAGCCTCTGCGGTTCCGTAACAAACCAGAACAGTTTATACAGTTATATAGTATTCACCCCTGTGTCCCATATATGGGGAACGGGGCTTGTCGCAGAAAGATTAAAGACCTGCATTTGAACAACAGGAAGACAGAAATTGCAATAGGACAACAAAACAATGCAAGATTAGCTCTGTGGAGTGCCTCACCAAAACGCCAAGAAGGATGCACACATTAACGCTGTGGATCGTAAAATCTGCAGAGACGTGATTCATCGCAGGCGCAAACAGCACCCGATGAGACATCCGGCTCCCAAGCAAGCGTAACATCAATAGTGGGCGGCGGGACAAATTATCCCAATGTAATCAGCCTTATGGGCATACCGTGAACCAGCGTGCCCTGAGTGGGGTGCGCCACCTTAGTTTGCAAATTGTGTGGTCGACCCCGGAACCAGCCACCACCCACCAGAACAACCAAGGACTCAGGGGAGATTGGTGTGAGCGTTCAGACCCCGGTAACGGGAGAGGTAAACGGCCAGCGTTGACATTTCGTGACCCACCCACGCCCCAGGCGCACGCTGCCGGGAGCCAGAACGTCTCAGTGAACAGAGTAACATTACCAGTAACGCATTGCAAATTAAGAGTTAACAAGTACAATAAGTGTCTACAATCCGTGCCATTCATAATCAATTATCATCAGCACAGCCGTCTCTAGAACCCTGGAGCCGTATCTGCATCTCAATGAATTTCACCGCCTCATCAGGGACGGTGAAAAAATACAGTTTGCCCTTATGGGTGATTTTGAGCCGTGCAAGGAATAAGATGGCATATGGGACATTGCGTTCCCTGAGCATTTTCTTGACGCTGAGGAATTGAAGTTGCTCCTGCTGCACCGCCACCGAGAAGTCTGGGAAGATTCTGATAATGTGAGCCTCCAGCCGCAACTCCCCCCTTCTCCCGCGACAGGCGAAGGATGAAGTCCCTGTCACGGTAATTGAGAATCTTGGCTATAATGGGCCTGGGGCTATCGCCTGGTCTGGGTCGCGGGGATAGGGCCCGGTGAGCCTGCTCAACCGTGAAATAAGGGGAGAGGTTCCGATCACCCAGCAAGTCCTTGAGTAGTTGTTTGACTGCGTCCTCCGTGCGCCCCTTCAGGGCAGTTTCAGGGACCCCAATAATGTGCAGGTTATTTCTGCGGGAGCGGGACTCCAAGCCATTGCATTTTGCCTTTACGCTCTTCATGTTGCGCGATATTGTGGCCACAGTGTCTTGAAGTGTGTGTATCACATCTTCATCGGTGGAGACCTGGTTTTGGGCCTCAGTAATTCTAGATCCAGCCTGGTCAACACGGGTTTTGAGTGAGGCAAAGTTTGCATTAATGTCATCAAGATTTTCGTGGAAGGAGGCAAAGTTTTTAGTCATTGATTCCAACATGGCAGTAAGGTCTGGCGCCGCCACCCCCGGTTTAGGGTCGTTGTCGGGTTCTTCCTGTAGGGATGACGTGTGGCCCACTTCAGACCGAGGGACCGCCTTAGTAAATTTGTCCATGGCACCCCCTTTAGCAGTTCCTTTGGAGCGGCTCGACATGGCCGGGAGCAAAGAACCAGAGGGGAAGATCATGAGTTGGAGGGAGCAGGCTGCTACAGACTCGACGAGAGCAACCCGACAAATTGAGAACACAGCCCCCCGTGGCCAGTCCAGCCAGTGAGTCGGGTATTGAGGCCCTGTGCGTGGGAAGTCCAAATATATAGCTCAGCCAAGTATGAGACTCACCGCTAGCTCCACTAAATGGATCATCACATTCTCTAATGCAGCTCCCTCGGAGAACACCACCACAGGGAGTGGTGTCAAATCTGGGGAGGTTACAACTCCCAAGCAGTGTATGGCAGGGCAGCAGAGGGAGACCCCAGCGGGTGCGCCACACTATCAGCAGGCGGGAGAGGCAAGCCCCTGTAGACACACGGCTGAAGTGTGGGTGTTTGGGCAATCCACCGTAGAATGACAGTGTCCCGGTGCCCCAAGGCAGGGACCAAGTAATGCACACGCCGCCGGCCAGTATCAGGAGAGGGGAGAGGGCAGAACAATCATGGATACATGTAGGGCCCAAGTGGAGCCACCCCCTCAACTCCTCACCTGACCGCCACTGGATCGGCAATGCAGCGCAGGAACGGGCATCCCGGAGGACTACGGGGCCGGGGCGCAGCCGCACCCCACTTGAGGCAAAGCCGCGGCGCAGAGTTCCCAGACACGCTGCGGTAACCCTCCGGATCTCGGGGACGGGGGGTGCAGCACAACGGGCCAACCTCCAGGAGCCACAGATCAGCAGCGGTACAGGAAACCGGCTGCAACAGCAGTCCTCACCGGGCCGCCTCGAGCAGCGCAGCCCCGACCCCTCACGGCCGCAGACTGGCAGCCGACGCGCCGCGGGTGGCCGAGGCCCAATGCCCCCAGCGGAAAGGACAGTCAGGCGGGGCCAGGACAGGAACGGACAGGCCCACAAGTGTAGTGTGTGCCCCGAGGCACCAGGGGCAGAGCAGCCAGCAGTGAATCCGGCGGGAGGCACCCGATCAGGTCTCGATGAGGACGGGGCCCGTCGGAGGCCCAAGGGCGGCCCCTCAGCAAGACACAGCGGGACGAAGATCTCCGGCACCGAGGGTCCGATTTCTCCCAAAATTTGACATGCGGATAGTGCTCGTTGGCCGCAGTGCAGGGATCGTAGCAGGGACACAGGATCCAAAGCAGAACCGCAGATGTCGACGGATAAAAGGCGGCTAGGCGCGGAGCTCTTGCACTAGGCAGCCTTTTTGCAGGCTGCTCAACAGCACCCCCCCTCCTCCATAGTTTTTAAGCATGCTGTGACTCTGGCCAGTTGTTGCTCTATGTTCCTTATTCCATCTTCCGCACCAGATATGCGTTGCTCTGCCTCTCCGGTGCGCGATCGTTTCTGGAGGTCGTGTCTCAGAAGGGAAATGTCCGTGCTGATGCCGTCCATATTCTGCTCCATGGAGGCGTGCGAATCAGCTATGGCCGCCATGATGTCCTTTAGTGATATTGTGCTCTCAGTTTCCGCCATGAAGTCTGGTTGGTCTTGTTCCATCTGGCTGCTTGTCGTTGGCGTGGTAAATTGGCCTATCCTGCTCGGGGATATCAGTCTTTTGGATTTATCCTTACCCATGTTGTATGTCGATGCGTGGGTGTCTCCGCCTGGATTGCTGTGTTGTTTTAGAGGTTGACTGCGGCAACTTTAATGCTCTCCTAGCGCTTCTTCAGCTTGACAGTGAGTGCTTAGTCTGGGTGCTGCGGGGCGCCAGGCCTCTCCCGTGGTCACCAGCTCTGTCTGGTGGGACCTCAATTCACTCTGCCTCGGCGGGGTCGCAGGTTTGCAGGTGCAGTTGTCTGTGCTCCTTTTCAGTACACTAGTATCAGAGTGGCGCGGTCGTGAGGCGTGCCTCTCCTGGCGGGGCTGCTAAGCAGATTGCCCCCGATAAGTGTGGGTGTTGTGCGATTGCAAAGTGGGGGGGGGGGGCTGGGAGTTCCTTCTCCTTTCTCTTCCCGCCACAAGCGACACTCCAGTTTTTGGTGGTCTTCTCCCGATTACCAGCCCTCTGTCCAAATGCTATGGGCACTTGAAGCGCTTGTGCGTGCCGCAGTTCATGCACAAAAGTCCTTGCAGGGCTTCATTATTATCCTTTTTATTTTTGTCCACACGTAGGCCATTTTGGCCCGCTGAACAGTATCGGCATGCGCCCTAGGTGCGGTCCAACTGCCTCGTTCAACTCTTTCCGCTGTTTGTTCCGGGGGAGGGCCAAGGGGTCTCCCGCTGTGTTCACCGCCCGTGGGAAATCTAGGGCAGCCACCCCAGTCCCGTGGCCGGGTTCCTCCCTCTGCCGCTTTCTCACTCTTCTGGTAGAAACTCTCCCCGTGGCCACCCCGTCTCCCACAGGCCCCCGAAGAACACGGGCGTAGGTGTGTCCTGTCTCCCGGGGTGTCTCTCTACTCACGGGCTCCTCTCCTCCGGGCTCCTCTCCTCAATCGTATCGGCAGATCTGTCCTCTGTGCTCCACCAGCTCCGGGTACAGCCGCTGTCGTGCGGGCCGGAGGCTGACCTGTGCACGGGGGCTGTCTCCTTTCGTTTGCCGCGGTGTGTGGTGGGTTTCCCGCCCGCCTTGTTTCACCAGCCAGAGCCTCTTCACAGACCACATGGGGGCTGCCGATCGACAGCTCCGCCGCTCCACTCAGGTGCCGCTGGTGGTTCGCTCGCTCCACGGTCCGGGGGACAGCTGCAGATCCCTCAGTGCGATTTCCTGCTGTTTTGCTTCACTCCGATGACAGCGGCCATTTTGCTCGTGCGATGCCGCGATCGTGTCGCCTCCTTCCCGCAACTCTGAACTCGCTCAAACCGGTGCGTTTAGGGCTGGAAATTTAACCATGTGCGCTCGGGGCGCTTACCTTCCGAAGGATATTCTTTTTGGGCAGATTAACCACTCGTAGCAGGCTATTTATTCAGGCTGTTTGCCGCGGCCGCCGGAGCACCAGGGACTCGCGTCCACATTGCTCTGTTGCTTGCCACGCCCCCCAACACACAATTTCTTGGTGAGTTTGTCATCTGCTTGTTCCTAAATCTGAGATTTTAATACTATTATGTCATAGGTGTATATATTGACTGAATCGTAAATTTTCCCAAAGGGACTTAAAGTGAAAGCATTGAAAGTTGAGTAGAGCATTGGTGTCCGTGGGCTTGCTGTATGGTCTTACTTTGAGACTCTTAGCTTCACAAAATATGCAAATATCTAGAAATGATATTTAAATCCAGCTCATGACATGAGTGAAGAAAAGATTGGGATCCTGGTCGTTCAGCCATATCATGACTCAGGAAGTTTTGTCCTTGGGACCCCTCCCAGATGGCCATGACATAGTCAATAAACTGCTTCCACGTTTTGATATGACGATATAATACATTATCAAAACTATTACCCTTACCCTTAGATCAAGATTGTGTGATCCTCTGAAGAAAATAAACTTTTCTCGATGGAACTTCTAGGATTCTTTGAGACACATACCACGTGTCATTCCACTGCTACTTTGGCCAGTGGCCTTGATTTTTGTTTAAAAATGAATTGTTGCTCACAAGTACTGAGAATTTTTCTTGTCATTGAGGATGTCTAATGGCTTATAGGACTGCCCACTTTATATCTTCAGTGTGCCCAGTATCAAAGTAATATTTGACCAAAAGAGCTGCCAGTACCTCCTTCCTAACGCAGCACGGCGACCGATGTTCGATGATGCGTGTTCTGATGTTTTTGCCAATACACATCTCATTACACTGACACCATATTGAATGGATTACCATTTTAGCATTCAAATTAGTGTTATATTCTTTTCTATTCCATTTCTTGTGTTTTTTTTTTTGCTACTCTAAATCTTTGCTGTGTATGTTGTACTTGCACGCACTGGATGCACTGTGTGGATAGTGTCGCAACACGTGTGGAAGGTCCCATGTCTCAGTGAGAGATAGTTATGTGGTTATTACGTTGCCTGTCTCCTGCCAACTACACTGTTGATGCTTGAGCGTTCCTAAAATGCAGACCTGGGTTTGCTCACAATGCTGTTGCCACTATTGAGAATGTGACGGCGTAATCAATCACAGAGGTCCCCAGAATAAGCCATTAGAATTAAGGGTTGAATTCCAGCCTTGTCAATTAAACCAAATGAAAAGGCTTCAGAAAGCTTTTAAATATTTAGGGTATTCCTTTGCTAGCAGTATGACACTACATTTTTCAAAAAAATTTCTGGAATCCAAGCAAAAGTGGCGGGCAATCAGTTGAAGGCACTTGAAATGAAACTTGGGAAATTCACTATGTCAGGATGCAGAGACTTACCTGCTTAAGGTTATCCCAAGGCTAACCTATGGTTTCGAATTTTACCCGGTAAAAATTATTCCGTATTTAAAAAGACTGGAAGCACTTATGTGGAAAAAAGTATTGTACTTCATACCAAAATGAATTCCAGTAGAAATGATAAGGTACAAATTCGGCCTGGGTTCGCTTGAAAGTATAGTGGAATGTAAAAGAGTTATGTTGTAGAGAAAATGTATTCTGGCAGGGTTGAATTCACTGTACAATGCGATACTGTGAAATATATGACTGACTTACAATCTGATGTAGAAAAAACTTTGGTAAAGATTGGAGCTTCAAAGCAGTGTCTGTTAGAGAAACCAGCTAAAATTAAAATATTGATAAAGGCATTTGATTGGGCAGCTAATAACGCTGCGATAATGAATTCGAAACTATATAATCAAGTTGTCTCTTGTGTGGAAGTGGTTTCCTATACTTGAATCCTATCTGACAAAATATCCGTCAAGGAAATTTCGTAATAGTGTGATGCGATTCAGGTTCATTGTTTTAAATACTAATGAAATTAGCCATATAAGAAAATTAAACGTTGAGAATAAGAAATCATGCAGATTCTGTTAACAGCCTGAAGTGGTGGAAACATTGGTACATTTGTTATTAGTTTGCCCCATGTTGTTAAGCGAAAGATGTGGGTCTTTTTTTTCTGAATTTGTGTACGATACTGCAAAAGTTTCCAGGGATCTCTTGTGGTTTGAAATGATGTATGGTACCAATATTGCTCTGAAGTGTTAAGTGGTTGATTTTTTTTTTAATGATTCTAAGATGCACTAAATGAGGCCCATTTCTGACCAATTGAAGACAGATTCTGTCCATAGAAAGCTGGTACTCGTAATTACAAAGAAGGCTGAACTTGCATTATAGTCGATTATTTTTGTGTGAAATGCAGTTCGTAGTGAGTCCGCGACTAGACTGCGATATATTATGTTGTTCGAGACTACCGAAAGGGGACGTTTGTTTGGATATTAAAAAAAAATAATAATTTTGCAAAGTATGTTCTGAAGGAAATGTTCAAGGATGTAATTAGAAGTGTAAATGTGATGAAATGATTTTATCTTGTTTGTTTTAAGATTTTTATTGATGTAATGTTTTGCAAAGGTTTAAATAAACCAAATACAAAAAAAAAAAGAAAACCAAATGCAGGTTTGGAGGGGGAAGGAGATTGCTATGTACCCCAGGGTGATCGATAATCTCTTAACCACTTTCTGGTCCTTCTCGAAGTCCAAGTGTTTAGTGAACAACAACCGGTCATTTGATCTTGCCACACTCCTCTGTCAAGTGGAGTGTAAAGAAGGGTAAATCACACCATTAATTTCTAATGCTGCTAAGGTGATTGGTTTTAGCATTGATGTTTGCTCATGGGATGAACACCACCACCCCATTTCCTGAGTTAGAGAGTTAAACTGAATTATGGAGCTGATCCCACTCCTTCTGGCTAATCTACAAACCTAGATTTTCTCTATGCCAATTGATGTTGGTGAGGATTCATGATAGAGCTTTATCAAAGGCTGCGTTGACAGAGGTATTAACAATGCTGCAGAGTCATCCCTCCAGATTATCATTGTCTGGCTCAGTGTGCCGCAGAGGCAAACCCACAGGGGGAATGGCTGAACTCCGTAGCTTGTGTCTTAGAAATGGGAGGTTTCCAGCTCTCGCTTCACAAACACAAAAGCTGCTCAAATCGGGAGCGAATAAAAAAACATCCAGTTTTCAAACCTAATGAGTTGTTGCTGGTGTTTCCCGTGTGAAGCTTTGATGTGTTGTCGAGGGATTCCTTCGCCGCTTCTCTTTGCCTGCTCAGGGTTGCCAGGGAAATGCACAGTGCCTTTCTCAAATCCCCTGTGTTTTGCTGGCGTACCACAAATGCCCTAAGTTCACTGGGATAATCTGCTGCTTTGTGCACTCCCACTTCAACCCAGGGCACATAGAAGAAGACTCCTATGAGCTGCGCCAGGGAGGCCACAAAGGCAAGCGTTACTGAACCCTACTAGCCAAATATCGCAAATGTGACAAAGTGCATGAATAAAGACTAAAAACAATATTTCTCTAGCGTTCCTATGGGCACCAAAAAAAGAGGATCAGTCAAGACTATTGCTGCATCACTTAATGGGCAGCTTTCGGGTACAAATGCATCTCTTATTTAGCAGTTCTCAACTCAGTAAAAAGCGACATGGCTTACAATAAGAGGTCAGTTAAGGGCAAAAATAAATGTTAATGTGCCTACAGAATAACCAGATTGTCAATGGGAATAACTTTAACTCCCATGAAAAATTATTTTACTACCAAAGAAATGCAGAGCAAAACACTCCCACTTTAAAATTGTATCTCTACTTTTGGTTATGCTAATTGGAAGCCTTGGTGCCATGCCTCTACATTGCTTTGGGGATGCAGGACTGAAAGTGTTGATGTTTGAAAACCCAGAATGGTAAGCGTGAACATGTAAGGGAAAAATGTATAGTAGGGAAACCTGGTGGGAGAGGAGACATTGGAGTACTGTCAGGAGAGAGAAATGGACAGCCAGAACACATTAGTGGGAAAGAGAGCAGTGGTCTCCTATATTAAACCATTCCCCCTAAACTCAGAGCACATCAAAGCCCAGGTGTCTGAAGAATCAGATCCACAAAACAGCATGAACCTAAAGAACCATCAAAGGTGGCCTAAACCATCACCAAGAGGGTTGATGGAATACGGCAAAGACATGTACAAAGGTGAGAGCCACGATCGCCAAGTGATGGAGGACTGCCTGTCATGCTGCTGATATCGCTCCTAACCACAACGCATTTTCTAGACAACTTATAGTTTGATGTCACTCTGTATTCCAGAGCTTGGTAACCCCATCTTGAATTGAGGAACCTGGAGTCACCATTTCTTATACTGCCCACTCCAGTTGCTCTGTTCCACAGTATGGAAACGTCTTCCTATGTTACTCGAGCCCCACCACTCAATTGCCTATGACACGTCTCACACATCCAGGATACCTAATTTAGCACACCCAGCCTCTGTCTTCCATTAGGCACATTCCGGTGTCTCTAACATGCTGGTCAAGTCGTCCATGACAGTATATTTTCCCAGTCCTATAGCAAGTGAGGAAAAGGTCAAAGCAGCCAAGGGCCTTGCACAGAATCTCCTTGCTGCCATGAATATCTGCAAGAAAAGCCTTTCAAATCAAGTCATTACTGTAGTTGAGTCTCCAGATCTCAAAATAACGAAATCCTGTACACAAAAACTCTGAAAACCACAGGGGGCAGATCAAAGGGTATACTTAAAAAAAAGTCTTAATGAAACCTGATGAATCTGGGTGGAAAGGCCACCTTTCTAGCAATGGTAATGTAATATCCAGTGCATTAATGACTTACGTGATGGAAAAGGGACAAAAAAACATGTTTAGAACTTTGCATGAAAACCGGGAAGCAGAATCTCTCGCACAACAGCCTTAGAAACTATATCATCCCAAAACAATGCATAAGGCCATTTAGCCATTTTAACATGTCACACAATACACATATGAACTGTACATAATAGTTTCAACAATTTGTCTACTGTAGTGTCAGAAACCAGAAGGTGTCTCCCCGCTAGTCCCCGGGGATCTGTCATCCTGGTGGCCAGGACACAGCCATCGCTTTTGGATTCAGTTCCTGGGGGTGGACCAGTGCGGGAGGATCACCTGGATGGGCAGTCTTTGGAGAGTGGGACACCAGATGGTGAGACGCGGTATCACTTTCCCCCTAACACCTTTTCTCCATCCTACCAGGTAGGATACTTAGGAACTCAACCTCCCACCCTCCTTTCCCGACACAAACACTTTCTCACGGACAGCTTACTGCGAGAGAAAATGGACTAACATCCAAGCCATATACCTGACATGTCCCAACACAAGGGTTGGGCAGAGTCGGGCAATTACTGAGAAATACACACACCCGACTTCCATCACACTTCACACGGATAAAAGGTGCAGCACGAAAGCACACTTTCAACAAGGCAAAACACATGAGGAAGCAGCAGTTCCGAGATGGCAGTTCAATATGAGGAGAAAGACGGCACCACCAGAGGGGGTTGCAAGGAGGGAAGTGCCCTTGACCTTTTTGGAGAAAAAAACACTACTTTCACAAACCTTTGAGAATTAGAAACATAAGACCTAGAATTAAAGCTGAAGAAATGTGCTTTGTGTGTCAGAGGTGCCCGGGACTCTCCCGTGTCGATAGCCAAGGTGGGGAGGAGCGTATACCGCTGTGGTACTGTCCTTGGCTCCTACAACAAAGCAGCGCCAGTAAAGTCAGCACAGCCGGTGAGTCTGGTAGACTGGTAGCAGACTGGTCTGTGTTAGAATCAAGTTTGCAAGCAGCAACATTGTATGAAGAAATCTGAAGAGGCCAGTTTGTGAAGCGTGTGTGTTGAGCGACGCGATTATATTTGAACACCCAAGGAGTGACTGAACTTTTGAAACCAAGATAGATATCGTAGTGGCCCGGCACCACGTGGGTGCTCATTTGAAGTTCTGTTGGGGTATCCAACTGAGAGGTGGCAAATCAGAATTGTGAAATCAAAGTGGTCCTGCAACGGGTCAAGCTCTAAACCCGGTGCACATTCAAAAATCTTCGATGGATAATATGAACTGCAACTGGTCGGAGCCCAGCTGAGGGAGACTAATTGTGTAAAAGGAAGGATCTGAGCCCGGCTGAGGGGAATCGGGGGTCAACCGTGAGTCACCCAAGAAAGAATATTCTCTGAACATTGGAGAAAGAGATCTGAGCCAATAGAGGGGGATCAACCAAGTGTGGTATAAAAAGGGATATGAGCCTGGCGGAGGGTGATCTAGGTTGAATCACCTGAATTGAGTACTTATAAGAGGAAAATAACTGTTTTGTTTTTAATTGATGGATCGGGCCCTCTGAATCAAGAGACTTTGATAAGTAAAGCGACTTGGCACAGAAGGCCCTGATGCTGGTAATGGAACTGTATCCTTGTGCCGAAAAAGCCAGATTGTGTGCTTTGCTCGAGTGAACTGCCTTGTCTCTGTCAGAACTAAGGGCCTTGTAGTCACGGGGTACTCTTGAACTCGTAGTGCAGTTCTTCCCACCAATGCAATACTCAGGTGTACTTAAGAACAGACTGAGCGTTTAATTGATTGAAAGATTATTGGACGATGGCTGGACACGCTGGACCCCCAAATGGCTGCAAAGAAAACACTGGGTTAACAAAAGTTTTATGGATGGTACAAGTATCAAAAATGACAAATGGTAACCCACCTGACTATAACCAAGATGATCATTGGATAGCAGGTAAGGAATGGCCAGCAATGGAAATGGATAGCAAGTCTACAGAAAACAAAACCTACGACAGGTAAGACTAGGACTGGAATAGAATCGAATAAGAATACCAGGCACTAGTATACTTTGCTTACCATGTGTCCAAAAGCAGAATCTCTTATTGTAGCACCAGAACAGCAAGACGTAATCTTGATAAACAAATGGTTCCAATATTCCAAGATGAAACAACAACTCCACCTATACCGCCGAAACGAGGACGCCTAATGTTTCCCAAGTGCTGCAGGCAGTCTCTAGTCCAGCACAGTCGTGTTTCAAAGGTGCTGAAGGCAGTCTCTAGTCCAGCACAGTAAATCACCCTATTCCCGCCGGCACGAGTACGCCTAGGAGTTATTTCTAGCGCAGTTCCTTGTAGAGGAGTTCAAACAATGTCCATGAAGCAAGGCATTCCGTAAGCAGTCTGGGTCATGAATCCAAATCCAACTAGAAGTAGTGAAAACACGAGACAAAAGGCACAGCCAATAACGCAGTCCGAGTCGTAGCAGTTCAACAAGGCACAGATATAAGGGCAAGGCAAACAAAATCCAAAAAAACAGGCAAGGGTCAAAAACCGGGGATTCAATGTCACATGACACGCTACTGTTGATGTCTGTAGAAAAACAATCAGAAGCGCCGGAGGAAGGAAGGGGGCTTGACTATATCGACGTTGCAACAACGCCGAAGTCACGTGAGCGGAAAGCAGACGGGACACATGACTGAAGCCGTGTCGGGTGCCAGCGTCGCCACGGCAACCCCCATTGCCTCCGAAATAGTCCTTTGTGTAACCGCATGCCCGTATGGGAGATCGTTTGTTTACTACTACCAGGTGAGCGAGGGAAAGCTGCCGGCGGTTGCAACCTGATAGTCTCGTGCTGAAAACGTGGGAAAGGGAGGTCAACGGCCTGAACATCCTGACATCGTTTTTGGGAACACTTTCTTTTTCATGAACACTGCCCCACTCCATTTGTATTTAGAGATGAGGATTGGCAATAGTTGAAAAAAAATATAGGCCCTTTTACTTTGACGAGACTCCACTAGGACTGCGTTATTATTTGATGGTCATAGCTTGCTCCCACCTGTAGATTTAGGATTAGATAGGCGTTTATCACACCCTTGTTGAAATTCAATAAACGCCTTTTAACTGTGGTAACTTGTGTCTGTCTTACTATTGCTACCTTGCCTTCCTTACAGTAGGTACTGCCAAAGGGCGTCTGGATGGAGGGCACACTGATGGAAATATTTTGACCCGACACCCGTATTGGTAAAAAAAAGTGTCGCTGTACACCAGATTATTGTAAAGAAATATGGAGAAGGGAATCCAGCAAGTTGCACAATCGTTACTCTGTTGCAAAAAAACCCTGAAATATAACTTGCGATGAATATCTTTGGTCTGATCATCCTATAATATAGTAACTGGACATCCGAAAGTGGACCTTTTGGCTAGCTACTTTAAAAGATTTCAACCAAGACCCAATCCATGCCATTGCTCCTCTTCAACCCCCACCCCTTTTGCTGCACCAGGGTCCCTCGTGGCCTAAACTTGAAATAAAGTGTGATGCTATATCTGTTATGATAATTTCTGGAAAACCTTGCAACCAGACTTCAAATCGACTGGCATGGAGAGTTTCGGAAGAAAACAAAATGGCACAACTCTGGTGATGATTCAATTCCCATCAATAAAGTATTGTGGCTGCTTGAGTCAGATAAGCCCACAATAAAGTCCATCGAGATCACATGCATTAGTCTGGAAGATTAGGGAAAAGGATGCAATCAACCTAGGATTTTCTAGTGTGGTTTTAGTAATCTGCGTTTACACTGGGTATGATTTTTGTGGTGCAGCGGCATTATGAGAGTTTGTTTTGATAGCAGTACATTTTGTATGAAATCTTTTGTTGGTGTTGAAAATGTGTTATATACATACGTTGAGATTTCTTCTAGTTTTGTTCTTGAAGAGGCTTTCTCTAACATGTACTGATTAAAAGAGGCACTTTTGAATATGAAGTCTTACAAAAACCTCCCTGTGAGACTATAGTTTGTAAATACAAATGGATAATTCTTTACCTTTTTAACCAGGTGCTTGCCAGTTTCTTGCTTTCCATTTCAGACCACAACAAATAGCAAATGCTTGGGTAAATTGTGCACAACGTTACAGCCCACCAGAGCCTCCAAGTAGACTACTTCAATCGGAGTATCCCGCAGACCAATGGGAAGAGAGAGATGCGAAGTTGAGAACCGGGAAATCCGTGTGGTGCTATTGGATGGTGGAGGTAAATTTAGAAAGGGACACATCGGGACAGAGGATCTAGAACTAGGAGAGAAGGTTGGTGGTGTTGGAAGAAGGGTGGAACAGCAGCAAGAAATGGGGATAACAGGGCGTGAAAGTAAGTAACCCAACTGGGGCTTGAGTGTCTGGAAGACACGACCCTACAACCCAGTAGAACTAACCAACAGTAGTGTAGGTCAAGCCTAGGAAGTCCAAGAGGGAGTTGGGGCGATTGCCTTTAGGTCCTCACTGACAGGGAGTACTTGGATAGCTGATAACCTATTGGCCTAGAGCACACCCATTTCAGAAAATGTTCATGGCTTTTGGGTAATTAGTGGGTGTGGGGGAGAACACCAACCTTGACACTGGGTTGTATCATACAATGTAAAAACAGATGTCCACAATCCTGTGGAACACTCCCGTCCCCTGCACAGCTTGTTATTATTGTAAAAACGAACAAAACTGTTTCTAGTATGTTTTTGTGTACATTTAGTATAGGTTTAGAAAAAAACAATCTTTGCATCAAAAGTTCATTAAGATAATTCTTTATATAAAAAAGGATATATGTGTGTATTTTCTGATACTTAAAGAATAAATTCAAACTATTGCAATCTCATCATAGTCTGATTTTTCAGTTAGTACAGCATCATTCAATTTGCTATGATTTTTCAAGTAGACATTAGCCTAATAAAGGTACATATGTAACATACAACAGTTAATTATTTCTCGTCATATATGTTCAGGGTGTCCTTAAATACTATACACTTGACACGTTTATCTTAACATTAAATCATATCTCTGTCATGTCTAGATGACTTAAAACTCATAATCACCTGGATGTGCGATCTACTGGTTATAGCTTCTGGTTATTATAATCCCTTGTACATACATAATGTTTTTCATGGCAGGTCCTAAAGAAACCGCAAAAGACTATTATAAATCCAAAGAAGTTCTGAATAGCAAATAGACATATCTAATATGCCTCTTAAAACCTTCAATAAAAATAGTCCCAATAATAACCTGTTTTTTGTAATTGTCACAGTCATATGGGCACTTAGTCCTAGAATGTAAGGACTTGCTCAAAGATGTAATTTAGGAAATATATTGGATCTGCGTTAATCGGAGGATCTGTCTGAACCAGCTAACCTGTGGGTAAAGAAAAAAATCCACTGTAGCCATTTTCCGCTAATGTATAACCAACTTAGTATTTATTTAACCAACTTAGTGTAACTGTGTTGTCCATACTATGCGGACAATCCTTACCATGTAGTCATAGTAGTGGGGGAATTATGGGAACTCCCCTGGCTCTCAGTATCCTGTCCTTATGGGATACAATCCTCAATCTCCACCTATGGATATATTTAAATGTGTCGAAATTCCAAAGGTTTTGTTCCATAATGCAATGTCCCCCACCATTTCTAATATCCCTGTCTCACCTGAGTGGGGACGATTTAGTACGTGTTCCGTGTCCTCAATGCTGAAAAAACTGTGATTTCAAAAAGGCTGCTTGTTGTTTTCGTGAACGATGACGTCATTACATGAAAACGTGCCGGCGTCGCGTTGTTTACCTTCCCGGCGTAATGTGAATAACATTGCGATCGTGATGATATGAAAAAATATAGAAATATGAAAATACTTTTTCATTTGGATGTCCTTACCACTTGGTAAAGCACTATATATTGGGGCAGTGTCTATCACAAGTTCAATAAATCCTTTTTAAATTATGTGAAAAGTAGTGTAAACAATCTGTGTCAAGTACTCATCTGGATCCATCTTTGAGAATACAAAGCTTGTTCAATGGAAGTATCTAAAGTATCAAACTGATATATCTGTATCCTGTGATCACCAATTTCTAATGGATTGTGTCCTCCCACGTATTCCTCATCTTAAGATATTCGTATCATATCCCAGCTCTGCTACTTCAGAAATTGTTTTCACCAGAGGGCGCTGTGTTCAAGGCCGCAGAGTCGTAGTCCCTCCAGAGCCACCGTCAACGTCATCCGCTGTATAAAGGGCTTGAGCAGCGCCCATTACCTAAGTTCTGTTTTTCCGACACAACTGCTTTGTTTTACGAATGGTGCATCAGATTTTTCCTCAACAATGTCCGCGTCATCTCCCACCACACCCAAGACAGGGTTAAAAAACTATGAGAAGCGTGGTAGGAAAATGTCAATAACCGACCCACATTGTAATTGCCTCTGGTGCCTCAGCCCAGACCATCGGGTTGACGAGTGCGGTTCCTGCCAGGCCATGTCCAATAAAGCTCTTAAGGAAGGTAGAGGTAAGCTGGCGGTGGGGGAGGAAACTTATAAGTCTTCCAAAAGACAAAGATTCGGATGAATCTAGTCGAAAATCTCGACATGAGTCAAAGAGGTCGAGATCAAAGAGTCGCTCTGGGAAATCCTCCTCGTCTTTGACTAAAAAGTCAAGAAAGCGACATCACAGGTGTTCTTCTTCCTCTTCCTCTTATGAGAGGAGAGTAACTTATCCATCCAAGCATGATTCCCCAGAAAAATGGGAGGCCTTTAGGGTTTCGATGCTTAAAATATTTGTGAAAGTGACCCAGACCCCCTTGAAGTTGCCGCTTGGTGATCATGCCTTTACCCACTCTAAAAGTGACAGAGGGAAATCAAAATCTAAACATGCGAGAGCCGAAAAAGGGTCAGAGTGTCACCAAGGGAAAGTTCCCCAATACCTCGTACAAAACCTCTGGTGCATAAATCGGTGGTAGCGAAATCGACATAGGCGTCGAAGTCGAAACTCTACTCGACACAGTCGATGACTACTGCTTCAACCGCCGATGAAAATGGCGTTGACGCCTTTACAGTATCGAAGCCTTCTTCGACAGTATCGAAGCCGCCTTCGAAAACGTCGAAGCCAGCGTTGTCTTTATCGATGCCTTCGACTCCTTTATCGAGGCATTCATTAATACCGATACCCAAGTCGACGCCATTACCCATGCCTAAGTTGATACCACCCTCTTTACCTGAAAAAGCTTTCCATCCTCAACCCAGACAGGAATTTTTCAGATCCATGTCATCCATTTTTGATGAACACTCCTCTGAAGAGGATGTCACTTCAGCTGGAGTTAGGTTTGGAACCAGGGAGGTCCCTGCAGAGCTAGTGGACCCGAATTCCAAAATAGCAGATCTTTATGACTGCCAGTGGCCTAGACACTTCACCTGAAGTGGATTTTGAAAGACCAGACCCCACAGATCATGCTGATCCTAGTTATAGGAATCTTATGGGAAGGGTAATTGATTTGATGGGTTGGAAGGCAGCTTCCCCAGATTTCGACCAGGATGACATGACTGACTTTTTGAGTGAAGGTCCTCTAAAAGATCCTGTTCTTCCATTCCATAAAGCACTTCAGAAGAGGGTTATGATAAATTGGAATACTCCTGATTTTATTTCAGCAGTAAGACATTTGTACCAAAATACAGGCCATCGTTATCAGATCCGGAATATCCCTCCCCTGAAAGTCTAGTGGTTCAAGCTGCAACCTCCACTAGGCAATCAGTTTACCCATCAATACCACCAGACAGGGATGATAAAGTTGATGCTTGGGCCCGGAAAGTTTTTACTTCTGGCAGCATGGCCCTTAAATCGACAAATGTCACTTGCACTTTGGCAAGATTTACATGTACCCCGTGGGACTGCATGACATCAGCAGCTGAATGCTTCCCGGAAGGTGAGGAACAGGATGGTTTCCTGGCTACAGTAAAAGATTGTAAGGAGGCTATGAAGGAATGCCTTCAGTCAGGACTTGACACTGCGGATAGTGTAAGCAGGTCCATGGCATCTAGCACGGTCCTACGCAGGTTTGCATGGCTAAGGAAATCTAGCTTTGCACCTGATGTGCAGTCTAGATGACTTAATATGCCCTTTGGCGGCATGAGGTTGTTTGGCAGCAAGGTGGACGAGAGCTTGGAGAAGATGCAGACCTCAAAAGCGGCAGCAAAATCACTTAGCGCCGCTATAAGGCAGCCTCAACAACACTCTTACGCAGGCTCATCTTCCTGGAAGAATCACCCCTTTCGCTTCTACTCCTCTTTTGGAAAAGGGAGGGGGCAGGCCAGTCGGAGAGGCCAACAGAGAAAACCCTTTCATGGTCGAAAAGGGAAAGGTGCTAGATCAGCCACAGCAGCGGCTGCTACCTCCTCAGCCACTGCTGCAGCTGCTTCCAAAGCCACTTTGAGGTCTTCACCCACAAAACCCCGGTGGAAGGCAGAATCACTCGGTATCTGGATGAATGGCGGGGCATTACGTCAGATGCCTGGGCACTAGAGATAGTGACCCATGGTTACTGCCTTCCTTTTCATCAAAGACCTCGAGATCATCCACTGGGAGTCAACTCTGTAAAAATTCCAGACCCGCTCCTTGTGCAGGAGATTTTAACCCTGCTAGAGAAAGGTGCAATAGAACATGTACCTTCTCTCATCCCCAAAAAGGACAGAGGATTGAGACCCATCTTGGACTTAAGAAACTTGAGCAAGTTCCTCAGGAAGGACAAGTTCAAGATGGTGACCCTTTCTCAGATCCTTCAGGCTCTTCAGCTTCAGCACTGGCTGGTTTCATTGGACCTTCAGGATGCTTACTTTCATGTGCCAATCCATCTCAAGCACAGAAAGTACCTGAGGTTCGCAATTGATGGTTCTCATTAGCAGTTTTGGGTTCTACCATTTGGGCTGACCTCCGCCCCAAGGGTTTTCACCAAACTGATGGCGGTGGTGGCAGCGAGTATTGGAAGAAGGGGGATTCACGTCTAACCTTACCTGGACAATTGGCTAATCGGGGCAAGTTCATCCGAACGAGCCCGGGAACATCTAGCCTTGACCTGCCACTTCTTACACAGACTGGGCTTCTCC
This sequence comes from Ambystoma mexicanum, assembly GCF_040938575.1. Taxonomy (NCBI): domain Eukaryota; kingdom Metazoa; phylum Chordata; class Amphibia; order Caudata; family Ambystomatidae; genus Ambystoma; species Ambystoma mexicanum. The sequence continues at coordinate 800,032,705 of NC_090938.1, read as the reverse complement.
CTCAATTACAAGAAATCACAAATGATTCCAAGCCAAAGACCCCAATTCATCGGAGCAGTCCTGGATACTTGATCAGGGAAAGCCTCGCCTCCCAAGGAGAGAGCTCACCACATTCTGCAGATGGTAACAAAGTTTTAAAATGCCCAGCATCTACCGGAATTCGACTTTCTAAGGTTACTAGGCCTCATGGCATCCTGCATTTTTCTGGTGCCAGCGGCCAGATTGACAATGAGATCCCTTCAATGGGCCCTCAAGACTCAATGGTCCCAATTTTCGGGGTGAGATGTCAGATCTTCTGCAAGTCTCAACCAAGGTGGCTCAAGATCTCCTATGGTGGGCTTGCAAGGAGAACATCCTTAAGAGAGAACCTTTTTGGCATCCATGGCTGGAGATGACGGTAGTGACGGATGCCTCCTCCACAGGGGTGGGGAGCCCACACCAATGATCTGACAATCGGCGGTCATTGATCTCCATCGAAGTCCAAACTACACAGCAACCTTTTGGAGCTGAGGGCAATCAGACTAGCGCTGAAGGCCTTTCTGCCTTCTGTACAGGGAAAGAATGTCCTGCTAATGACGGACAACACAGTGGTCATGTACTACCTCAACAAAAGAGGAGGCGTAGGGTCACTCCCACTGTGCAGAGAGGCAATGCAACTCTGGTTCTGGGCAAGGAATCTCTCTATCGGCAGTTCACCTAGCCGGAGAGCTGAACACAGCGGCGGATGCTCTGAGCAGGCAGAGCACAGTCTCCCACGAATGGGAGCTAGCACAGGAAGGCCTTCAAGAGATCGTTGCCTTTTGGGGAACACCTCAAGTGGATCTATTTGCGACCGGTGCCAACCAGAAGTGCGAACTGTACTGCTCTAGGGAATTTCCTCCGAGAGAAGCTCTAGGAGACGCGTTTGTGGTGGACTGGGTATTTCCACTCCTCTACACGTTTCCTCCTGACCCTGTGATTCCTCGGGTAATCGGGAGGTTGAGAAAGTTCAGGAAAACCATGATCCTAATTGCCCCGGATTGGGCCAGGAGGACGTGGTACCTGGACCTTCTGAACATGTCCATCTGCCCTCCAATACGTCTTCCACAAAGAGAGGATCTTCTCTCACAAGAGGAAGGTCGGGTTCTCCATCCAGAGGTCAAGACACTCCGTCTTCACTCATGGTTCCTGAGAGGCTGAGATATAAGGATTGGGACCTCCCGGATGACGTAATGGAGATTTTGCTTTCGGCCAGATAGGCCAGCAACAAAATCCCTGTTCTGGTTTTGTTGGAACACGTTCAGTAACTGGTGCAGGGATAAGAATGTGGATCCATTTTTATGTAATACTCCAACAGTACTTTCTTTCCTCCTACACTTGGCCAATTTGGGGCTCCAAGTTGGCACTATAAAAGGATATCTGGCAGCGCTATCTATCTTTAAGCGTTCCTCGGAAGAGGTGCCCTATTTTAAAATGCCATTTAGTAATTCAATTCTTGAAAGGGCTAACACATGTATGCCACCCGACACCTTTTCAGGTGCCTATTTGGGATTTGAATTTAGCCTTAAAATTTCTCATGTGTGCCCCTTTCAAACCTTTACATTCTTAACCATTAAGACTTCTCACTCTTAAAACAATTCTGTTAGTGGCTATAACATCAGCCCGCACGGTAAGTGAGTTGCAGGTGCTGTCCTGTAAGCCTCCTCACACCATTTTCCATCGGGACAAGGTTATTCTAAAAGTCAAACCATCTTTCTTGCCTAAAATTATTTCTGATTTTCATCTGTCACAAAAAATTACCTTACCTTCTTTTTATCCTCTGCCTCACGCTAGCAAGGAAGAGGAAAGGTTGCATAGACTGGGCCCAAAAAGGGCTCTCAGTTTGTACATTTCCAGATTGGCAAATCTTCGACAATGTGAGCAACTATTCGTTGGGTATACTGGACACAAATTGGGCCTTGCAGTTTCTAAACAAACTCTATCCCGATGGATAATTCTAACAATCTCTGAATGCTATAAATTATCTGGGAAAGAGCCTCCAGATGGATTAAGGGCTCATTCAACCAGAGGCATGGCAACTTCCACAACTCTTCAGAGGGGTTTCCCGGTGCAGGATATTTGTGCTGCGGCCACCTGGTCGTCAATGCACACCTTTGTAAAGCATTACTGCTTGGACTCTACTTCATATCAAGGAGGACTATTTGCAAAAGCTGTCCTTCATTCAGTACATAATTAAAATTTCTAGTATTCCCACCGCCAAAATGACCACTGCTATGGGAGTCTATCATAAATGAGGAATACGTGGGAGGACACGATCCATTCGAAGAACAAGTTACTTACCAACTGTAACGTTCTTTAGATTGGATGTTCCTCCCAGTATTCCTCATCGACCCTCCCAACCTACCCCTCCATACAGTTTACGCCAGTTGCACTCAAACTTCCTTAAGAGTCTGAGGACTTAAAGCCTGATCAGCTGATGCGACCATGAACACCGTAAAAACAGAACTGAGGTAACGGGTGATGCTCGAGCCCTTTATACTGCGGATGACATCGACGCTTGACGGCGGCTCTCGGGACTACGACTCTGCGGCCTTGAACACAGCACCCTCTGGTGAAAACATTTTCCGAAGGTGCAGAGCTTGGATACAATACGAATATCATAACATGAGGAATACGTGGGAGGAACATCGTTACAGTTGGTAAGCAACTTGTTCTTCTGTCTGAGCCTCTCTTGATGATGTAGGCTGTTTATATTAAATCTTTACTGCTCATTCCATGTGTTTAGAGCATAGTTGAAGACAACTCATTTTTAAATCTTTAATTTCACAAAGCAAAAACAAAGAGGTGATGCCTGGAAGGTTTAGAATGAATCTTAACCACTAACAATGCTCTGGGCAACCCACCAGACAACTGTTCTTCGCCTGCCAAGCCATTACAGAAGGGGAAAGACCATATGCAAATCAGGCTTGGCCCCACCCCAAAAGGGGTAGTCCAGCCCAAACTGTTAGGCGATATCCCTTCTGCACGAGACCACAAGCATCCCCAAACATGTTTCGCCCTTGTTGGGGCTCATCAGTGAGGAGTAGCTTGGGTCTCTAGGCCCAGCAGGCACGGTACCCACGTCTGGGCATACCTGTCCCACTCGGGGTGACAAAGCAAAAACAAAGAGGTGATGGCTGGAAGGTTTGAGTGTGACTTTTGTTTATTGTGTAAATAGAATTTGAGGCCATCCATATATGAGGCTAAAAGACATATATGTCAATAATTTCATACAAAAAAGCAAAAAGTAGAATGAATGGTAGGAGTGAATCAGTATGAGTGGAATTTGTAGATATTTGTTTGTCTAAATGTTTTATCAGTGTTTTTTTTAAATTTGATATGCAAATAAAAGTTTTTAGAAATTGATAAACTGAACATTTATTGGTATTTATGAATAAATAAATGTATTGAGAGGTTATTCCCTGTTCCGTTGGTCCACTCTATGTTGATTATTATATGACGCCTGAAGGACCAGGAACTGTAATCAGGCACCCCTTTGTTTTATAACACCTGAAAGATACTACAGATTTCCTTAACCATCTGGATTCACTAACAACTATCAAGGAAGATGACCTTCTAGTTTCATTTGATGTACAAAGTGTATATACATCTATTCCACATCAAGACGGATTGGAGGCACTCGAATGGTCAATCTTGAAAAATAACTGTGAAGCTAACAAAACATTTGTTTTGGAATGGAGTAAAATCATACTGGTCAATAATTATTTTAGGAACAAAGCGCAATTCTTTTTACAAGCCTTAGGAACATACGTGGGCTCATCAATGGCTCTGGCCTACGCCAACCTTTTCATGTTTTACCTAGAGAGTAACAGAATTCTAAATGAACCCAAATGGCAAAAGAACCTTCTAACATGGAAAAGATTTATAGACAATATTCTTGTCATCTGGAGGATCTAGATGCATTTTGGACTATATCAACAACATACATAATTGCATCAAATCTACCCTGGAGGTAGGAACACCGAAACTACATTTTCTGGACGTAGAACTACAGATCGGACCACAAGGCAAAATTATCACCAACATCTATCCCACGCCTACAGACGTCAATAATTCTTTACATTATTTAAGCCACCACCCGGATCATTTAAGGAACAATCTTCCATACAGCCAATTTTTACGGTTGAAAAGAATAACATCATGTACAGAAACTCTATAGCAAGAAAACCAACTTGATGACAGACAAGTACAGATAGAGAGGATATCCAGAAGAAATCATAGAGACGGCTAAAGATAAAGTGGATATATTTAACAGGAGTGATCCATCAAAACAAGTTCCCTTTCTCTATGCCCTTAGGTATTCTGCACAAAGCCGCCATGTCGCCAGGATAATTAAAAGGAACTGGCGCATCATTAAAATGGACACAATTGGATGGATTATTTCCAAAACCTCTGATCATTGTATTTAATGGAGACCGAAATTTTAAAGAGCATTTGGTCAAAGCAGAACGAGTACAAATGGATAAACAGACATTGAAAAAGAGGAAAACTGACACATATCCATGTCTAAATTGTTGCAACTGTAACAATGTTATGAAAGGGGAATATGTGAGACATCCCAACAATGGTAATAAGATCAGGCTGAATGACTATACAACATGTGATACCAAGTCTGTCATATACAGACTAAGTTGCCCTTGCAGCATCTTCTACGTTGGACAAACGAACAGGAGAGCCAAGGAACGTTGGAATGAACATAAGAGCAACATACGAACCAACAACATAAGATCACCAGTAGCACGACACTTTGCCCAAAAAAAAAGAACAACATAGCTCAACTTAAAGTGATCATTTTAGAAGTGGTCAAAAAAATCACAGAGAGGAGGAAATCACGCCAGACACATGAGTCAGAGAGAACTTTAGTGGGTTGAGAAATTAAACAGCCTATCCCCTAACGGAATGAACAAGGAATACAATCTTAGTTCCTTCCTTTAAAGGAATAGTCAATAAGGTACCTACTCAAAAATGTGACCGACTATGTGAAATGAGAAATATGCAAGGATGATACCACCTTAAAATACCCAAAAACCAGATTGGGAGTGTGTTGATGCCACTTTAGCAGGAGGGACGCCAGCCGGCCCATAGGACTCGGGTTTTCCCAAACAGCACTTTAAGATGGAATAGCATCTCGCGTGAGATGGATGGGGATGCAGGTTAGTACTCCAGCATCAAATCTATAATGACAACTCAATGGTTTGTCAAAGGGAGTCCGTTTAATGACCAGTACAAAAACCGGGGAGTTATGAATATCAGCAGTGGCGCGATCTTCCTTCTCGCTTCAACTCCAACAAACTTCACAAAAATGACATCCTTTATACTAAAAACTTGTCATCGCTGACGTGAAACGCAAAAAATGTTGCATGCAATTCTATTGGTTATAGGGAGGTAATTTTACTATACGTACTATATCTGTATACGGTAACGGGGAGAGAGGATTGGATAACTAGCGTCGGGTGTGGCATCTAAGCCCTTCCTTTAGAATGACTACTTGAAAAGGGTATTACCCAAATTGTTCGACACAAATATATAGGGGTTTCCCCCCGCATATATGTAACAATTGACCTTCACAATTCGGTCAATTGTGCAAAGGTCAATTGTAATTCGAACAATTGTAGTTCGAACAATTCATAAACATCCTTGAAAAGTCACAAAAAGTATGATGTCTCATTGGATCTACGGACTATAGGATCTTAGATTACTTGTTACATTGTGATTGGGTTGCTACCACGTCACCTTGTACTTTTCCATTTTGCTTAGCAGCATGCAGAATGGTCGGCCAGGTGAAGGATGCCCATCAGATCCCCTAGCCTCCCACCAACCAGTACCACCATCCATCACTGACCCACTGGCCATGTGTCAATTAGTTTCTAATTTGTAGGCCTTGATGCTTCCTCTCTGTCTGGGAGAACTCTGATATCTGTGCATGGCTCAAGGCTGCGCGTTGGTGTGAAGGCCCCAACTCTTCTTGCTTGGCAGGTCACGTGTCTTGGGCACCGTGAAATTGTCTCGTATCCATGTAATTAGTGTATTTTGATTTTAGCTTTCTGTCCACCAAATGCCTTCTGCTGCTTATCTCGACTCCTTTGAACAGGATACTCCGCTCTTGGTGTCATAAATTGTATTAGCCTGTGTCAGCTAAGATGACCTTGGTTTTGTTGCACGGGCCTCGTGCCTCTGAGTTTCGTTTCTGTCCTTGGCTTTAGATTCCCGTGTTTGCGGGCCTCTCTCCTGGGGCCTCTGGTAACTTGCGGTTGGTTCTGCTCTTTTGCAAACTGGACATGTACGTTATATAAGGTGCTCTTTTTTTTTTTTTTTAAACTTATTTTTTGCGGCAGAGGCACACAGGATAAGGCAACATTTGTACATAGCAGGTATACTTTGGAGAAACACATTGGATACAATACACTATTCACAGCAATATCAACAGAACATCACATGAGAGGAGAGGGGTATAAGGACTTATGATATAGGAGTAGTTTCTGATGGGGCAGGGGACAGGCCGGACCCAGGTGTTCTCGCACCTTGATTGTTCAGATAGGTGTTGAACCCAGATGTTCTTGGGGCGAGAGTGTGAGGAGAGTATGGTCAGGTATTCTTCCTCAAAGTTTCGGGACCAAGTAAGCAAGCACAGCCATTTCTGAAAGACAGGGGGGGGGGGGTTTCCAACTCTGGAGTATACACTTTTTAGCAATCATGCAGCTTATGTTCAGAAATTTAGCCATACGTCTGGTGTCATCTGTTCTCCATACTCCAAACAGGTCAGCTAGGGGGTCAGGATCAATCGCAGTATCAGTTATTGCACCAAGTGTTTCTAAGATGCTTTCCCAAAATCCAAGGAGTTTATTACAGGTCCAGAACATATGTAAGTGATCAGCATCTTCCGCTCCGCATCGGGGGCAAAGGTGCACAGTGGCATGGGTGAACCTCCAAGTCCCATGTGGGGTATAATGGAGCCTGTTCAGAGGTTTATGCTGCATAGCACCTATAAGGTGCTCTTTTTGAGGTAGATACGTATATGTGGCGCTTGCCGCATCTAATTTCCTACTAAGCGTAGCAAGCTGCACAATTTCCTCAGCTTTCTTGCATTTCCAAGCATATGTACGCATGTAAACTGGTTGCATATCTTCATCGCTTTTATGGCATAAGCTTCTTATACTTGACATTGTCCTTTTACTTCAACTCAGGATGTCGCTTATCCATGGTGTTTCGTCTCTTTTCGTTATTCATTGTCATCATTTTCTTTATCTGCGAGTCAGTCTGAGTTATTGTGACATCACCATTCATCTTCATCTTCTTTTCAGACATTCTTGGCCCCTTCAGGGACTGTACTCGGACGATCTTCATTACGTTTTATTTTTTTTATATGGTTTCCTCAATGGGTACTTTACTGTCCATGTTTTCTTTGATGTTGGTACTTCAATAGGTGCTGTCAGTCTGATCAGTACCAGGCAGAGCCCCACTGCGGCTCTCTGCTAGCGTGAACGTTCCTGGCACTTCAATATGGGCCCTTTGAGTGCGGGTCGTGCTTGGGACCTCCTCTACACCCCCCCCCCTTGGCGATTGATTCTTCTACCACTTTCATTTTTCCCTTGGTAGCACCTTTTCTGCATCTTCTGCATTCAATTTCACTTCATTGTCTGATTCTATACTTGACGGCCTGAAGAAATGTCTCTTTGGGGTCCATATTTTTATCACTCCCTTCAAGCTTCCTGCTGTCCTCACATGTTCATCTTTGTTCCATGTCATAAATTGACACTGTCCATTTGGGCTGCAACAAATCCATTTCCCCACATAGTTTATGTGGCTCCTTGGATATCGAAACTTTGTTCCTTCAGGTGCGTGAATGCTAGCTTTTACAAAGTCTCTTATTTCTTCATCAGTTAGGTCTTTGGGTTTCCATTCTGACTCAACATCAACCATGATCTTCATCACTATGCTTTTTTCACAGTTTTCTGGCATTGAGAGATTATCATTTTGATAACACAAAACCGAGCAATATCATCACTAGTAGGGCTCCTAGGAATTTGAATGCGTCTGCCATCCATTGTGGAACCCATGAAAACAGTGATGCAAACCAACTGTCATCGTCTACTTTGTCGGTTTCATCAATCATTTGATTCTGTAGTTTCATCAGCATACCTATGGCTTCTGTTAGAGTTCCATTTTCTTCATCGTGAGAAGGTATAAATGTGCAACATGATTCTCCAACTGTTTCTACAAACTCTCCATCCATTGCTGTGATCATGTCAAGGACGTATCGGTTCTGGAGAGTCATTAGTCGAATCGCCCTTAATTCTTCCTTGATCGCGTTGAATCCCTTTATGGGTGTGTTGATTGTCTGCAGTAATTCCCATCTGGTTATTTGTAACCATTTAGTATTTGCTCCAACTTGGATTCTTGGCATGAAGATTGTTGTGAAGACTGATGAGGTCTGACTGAACAGCCTGTGTTCATATGGAATCACGTCAAAGGCTTCTGTTGATTTGGCAGAGAAATGTTCTCTTTTCATCCTGCTTCTTACTTCTACAAATCTCTATTTCCTCAGGTGAGAATTTGCTTTCGGAAAACTGTCAATATTCAAATCACTTTTTGGAATCACCTGCGGTGGAACATGGACATTTACTACTGTGCATATACCACCCCATTTTTTTCAGCAGTCTGATCTAAGCTTTGGATCCACATGCCCATAATGATCCATGGTCACCGCAGTACCGTGTACCATTCCTGGAGCGTCAAAGATTTGTCCACAGTAATGATGTTCTCCCATTTTTCTTGTACCATTTGTTTCTGAAGCACAGTTTTGCATTTTCCAATGGCACTATCTGTAGGGGTCCTCCTCTGTCTTCGACCCATGACAGTAGTTTCACAAGTTTTGGCCATAGTGGCTTGCATACTTTCTGCGCATTTTCAATTGCTTCTTTGCGGGCTCTGGTGACCATCCATGCTCTGCAGATCACTGCCCCTTTCTCCCATCGCTCTGGTGATAGCACTGTTCCCCATATTTGCATTTGACCTCTGTTCTTCCATTTTCTGGCCTCTTCTATAGATTTTCCTTTGACATCAAGTTTTTTATTCACTTCCCATCTAATGCCAGCTCCTTTCACTCCTGGCTTCTCATATCTGATCACATGATTTTTCATATGGGCTCTGTTTCTTGTCCTTATATCTTGTAGGTATTCATCTTCATCAGGATCTGTCTTTTCAGTTGCTCATTTAAGGGAAGCATCATTTCCCACAAATTGACCTCTTGTCTTGCACATTGCTACGTGTGATAGACGGTGTGCTATCTGGACGTCAATTTCTACAGCTACAAAGATCTTTGATTTCCCCATGCTGTAGGGTAGGAGTGCGCAAACAAAGCATTCCCCCTCTGAGCTCAATCTTCCAGCTTCTTTCATGTGTTGGTACCATATGTTATTTCCCAAATGTGCTGTGCTGTCCAGGTAATCATTTAATTCAGTGTCATCCCCTTGTATGCTTCTCTTGATTCTCAAGGTTTATGTAGTTTGCGATCATCACACCTTTTAATAATATCCATGTAGCTTCTTTTCCCTGGGGGATTCGCAGGCACTTCCATCCATGGTTCAGGCCTCTTCATCTGTACCAATGAGGTAGGCGAAAGTCTTGCAATTCTTTCTTTCATCTCCTGTCTTTCCTTGGCTCTGGTTATGAATGGCCAAATTGTTTCTGCCACTATCTCTGCACTTGATAGTTTTGCGGGACTTGTGTTTGTTCTCCTCGTTGAATCAGGTGTGTTTGTCAATGCTGTCTGTTGGTTTGTTCTTCATCTCTTTTTATCTTTTCAAAGGTTCAGATTTTCCCCTTTGTCTTTTCTCTTCACTTGTGGGGTAGCTTCTCACAGTTGGTTGCCCTCCCTTCTCCCCTTCTTTGGCCTGTAGTTTTGTAGCTATTGAAATTAGATCTGGTGTATGTGCACTCGTCGTTTGCATGCGTGTGGTTGTAAGTAACCGGTTTTCACTCACATTTTGCCGACCTTGTCTCAGGCTTATTAATGTGCTTGTTACTGTAACTATGTGTGTGTCATTGCTACTCGCATCCATCTCAAGTTCACTCACTCCATTGTCAGATATTCTAGGGACTGGAATGATTACTTAGGGTCTGGCTGCCTTTGTGGGCTTCATGTATGCATCGTTGGGTGGGTGCACCGAACTCTGAACACTTTGTTTACCAATAAAAAATGCAGTTCTAATCGTCAGTGACAAAACAATGATAAATATAATGCATAAGTAGATGATACCCTTATAGGTTAGCCTGCAACATTTACTTCTGGAAAAATAAGGGCATCTCTCCTCCTGGAGGAGAGCATGGTTGCTATTTTGATTTCTCATCTCTCAAACCTTTTTAAGGAAAAGGCTAACGCTTTAATATGCTCTTGGGCAATATTATTTCTGGATACTGCTGGTTCCTCTCGCGGGTTGCATGCACAAACTATTGTCCCTCTTGCCTGGACACTGGATTGTCTGTTTTCTCTAGATACAGTTCTCTCTTTCTACGTATGAGGAAAAGTCGAAATCAGGTAATGCGTTCAGCGCGTCTTTTACTGTGCGTATTCACAGTACACAAGTTTCCTAGTTGATGCTTCTCATTTGCTTCATCCTAGACGACATGTCGCGTCTTTGTCAGTGTAACAAGTGTGAGGTTTCTGGCAACGCTTTCTCGATCTGTCCCTCGGCGGAAAGCTTCAAGGTTTCTTCCGGAAACTCTGGGGAGATTGAAGAGCTTCATTTGTACTACAATACCATGCAAGGAGCATGCTTAGCTGAGTAGATTTTGCTGCGTCTCTGATGAACTTGAGGTCAACCCTGGCAGGTCTCCCTACAAGTTCTGGGAATTCCTCAATTGGGCGAAAGAAGACCTTGTTGCCAATCTGCTATCTTCTGGTGACAGGGACATTCACCTAGCCTTTGCTGAATTCTGGAACAGTTCGGTACTCGCTGAATAGCTTCTATCATCTAGATTGATGTGGAGAGTGACCTGGATGATTATGTCGTTCAAGATTATGCTCAAGCCTTCTGTGTTTGCCGGATCTCAAGGAAATGTTAATGCATCGGTGTCTTCCGACAAAGTTTGGGTGCTCTTCAATTAGACTAAAAAATAACATGTTGATTAGTGTGTTCACTCCTTCTTCCGCTTGGGACATTTGTTTTTTTCCTCTCTGTATTCTGGAAGTAGGGAGAACTGTTCGTCGATCACGGTGAGCAGCCTTCTTATTATCTTGTTGTTTTCAGGATCTTGCAGAAATACGGGGATGCTAGTGAGTCTTCCCACTAGTGATGGGTGTGACCTCAAGACTAGGTCAAAGTAGTTCAAAACATCTTTAGTGATGTCGCGACTGTGGGACGTCATTTGTGAGTCCAAACAATGTTCCTGTCTTGAATGAGTCTGGACACTTTATTTTCTTCCAACTCGTGTGTTTGCGATTGACATTCTTTTCTTATCAAAGCTTCAGTGTGCCTCAGTCTAAAGTTCAAAGTTACATCTTTTAGCAAGTCCTTACACTCTAGGACTAAGGGCCTTAATGACTGTGACAATTACAAAAAGCAGTTAATTATTGGGACTATTTCTATTGAAAGTTTTAAGAGGCATATTAGACATGTCTATTTGTGATTCAGAACTTCTTTGGTCTTATAATAGTCTTTTTCGGTTTCTTTAGGACCGGGCATGAAAAACATATTAAGAATGTACAAGGAATTATAATAACCAGAAGCTATAACCAATAGATCGCACATCCAGGTGATTGAGTTTTAAGTCATCTAGACATGACAGAGATATATGATTTAATGTTAAGATAACTAAAAATGTTTATTATGTTTTGTAGATCTACTGAGAAGTGAAATTACTGGTAGACAACCTCTGAGGAAGAGGACATGATTTCCCCGAAACGTGTCAAGTGTATAGCATTTAAGGGCACCCTAAACATATATGACTAGAAATAATGAAATGTTGTATGTTCTACATGTACCTTTTTTATTATGCTAATGTATACCTGAAAAATCAGAGCAAATTGAATGATGCTGTACTAACTGAAAAATCAGACTACGATGAGATTGTAATGGGTTGAATTTATTGTTTAAGTATCGGAAAATACACAACATTTGCTTTTTTATATAAAGAATTATCTTGATGAACTTTTGATGCAAAGATTGTTTTTTTTCTAAACCTATACTAAATGTACACAAAACATACTAGAAACAGTTTTGTTTGCGTTTACAATAACAGGATGTGCAGGGGATGGGAGTGTTGCACAAGATTGTGGACATCTGTTGTTTTTACAGGGAGTACTTGGATAGTAAGGGTTAACAAGCTCGAAGGTACTAACCGGGGAGTAAGGACGCATGGGAGGGCACTGCTTCTTCTAGATCAGCGTGGGACAGCCTTTGAAGCCCTTCTAAGAATTTCTAATAAAAATCCTTGAACCACCTCTGGGAGTTTGCGTGTTCTTAAGGCTATCTGTGACACTCTCTTCTCTGCAAGGTCTACCCCATTATATCAAGAACCTTACCTGCATCCCCACTTTTTTAAATTGGCACTTGTCATCTCTTCTTGGAAAATGCACCTTTTTCTCCTGGCTGATTACAGACCGAGGGCAAACAGCAAGGCACACTTCAGACAATATAATTGTCTATCAATTTTGTATCGAGATATAAATTGTTCAGATTGCAAAATTGGAAAAACATCAAAGAAATTTATTTGACCTTTTTGTACAAAAATCAAGTTAAATTCATCAAAATGTGTCATACATCTTATAGTCTGAAGATCGTATCAATTACAGGCATAAGAGCTTTATAGACATAGAAAATAAACTTCACATATAAAACATGTAGTCACAATAATTTCTCTTTAACAATTGAGTTTGTCGATTCTTCTAGTAATCGGATATCACAATAGGCTCAGTTCTTAACAGTTCTTAAGGAGAGCAATTCTCTCAGGCAAAACACTGTATATGTTGTACTACGCGTTTCGGGACTAGTGTTCCCTTCTTCAGGTATGGATATCTGAAGCAGTAGTTGAATTTCTACAAATAGGAATGAATATGTGTAAGGATCATGTAAATAATTATCTCTTCCATATAATCAAAATGTAATTATAACAGATCAGTTCGAAGAAGGTCGATGGAATATCTGGCCACCTTTGATGGCCCAAAAGGGACCGAAAGCTATGTAGAAGAGAGGAGTCTATATGAATTATCTTTGGAATTGTGTATAGATTGAGAAGTAATTTTGAAATGCAACTAATTGTCAAATTGGGTGTGTTGAGTGTTGGGGAGGACTATGAGTTATGATCTTCCCCCCTCATTGATATTTTTGATAAAATTATATGAGTTATATGGTAATCCAGCCTCACCATCACGGTTCAACTGTTTTGATTTACATATGCTTTTTGCCTGAAGAACCGTTTGATGTACAGGCACCCTTATTAACGATAATGTTGTGGGTACTCTAATGAATCCATTTATATCATTACTCCCTTTCTGGCAGTGTCCGCCCCCCATGTGGACAGGGGATGGCAGCTGCTACCTGATCCTGACCCTTGGGGCGGTAGTATGAGGGGGGGAGAGAATAACTTGGGGGGGAGACAAGCTCCAGGAGTGGTGGTATCAAAGGATGAGACATGGTATCTCCCTTTTCCCTTGTAGGATGAATATCCCATTTTTAACACACTAATGGCCTATTGTGATTCTTCCCCTGCTCACTCAAAGAAGAGCACTGAATCGCTTTCCAATCTACAGTCCAACTTTCAAACACTGACTTGCTCTTAAAACCTTTTTAGAAACATTCCTCCAAAGTTTTCTTACAAGTTAACTGTAAGGGACTATTGTTCCCAGAACCACCTTAACACTACGGCGAAGTAGAGGAGTGGAGGAATGCAGAGAGGGAGAAGCCCCGAGCACAGTCAACGCTCCAGTTGCTGGGAGCATTCACCTGTGCCTGGGACGTTTAAAACAGGACCGCCAGAGACCAAGAGACTGATGGTGGGAGCGGGCTGCTCCTCTCTGTGCATCCAACGGGTCGAAAGAAAGACGGTGGAGCCAACCGGCTCAGGTGCTGAGAAGAGGAAAGCTGCATGAACAAGGCTACACATGGAGGGAACACCGGAAGCCTGTGCAGGGCTCCTGGGTGTTGGCTGGTAGAAGGGAGCAGCAAGACACTTGCTGAAGACCTGTGAAGCAGAGAAGCCCAGCTGGAAACTCTGGAAGCAGTGACGCAGGAAACCGAGCTGTGCGAGGAAGAAATCACCCAAAGATTGTTGTCAGCAGGCTACGAGCAGGACAAGGAACGCCATGAAAAACCGTTGAGTCCATGCTGGGACAAAGAGGGCACCAGGGCTTATTGATGAACATTCTGTATGCGAGTAATTGATCAAAACAGAACAGAGAAAGAAAGCGGTTTATTAGATGCGAAAGAGAAAGTGCCTCTGCTTAAGAAGGAAACCTTTGAAGTTTGCACATATGTACCAAATGTACATATAAGAAACGGTAGCAAGTCAGTATATAATGGACAAGTGAACTAGCTAATAAGGCTAAGGTGGTGAATTACCAATTGTGTAAGTGTGAGCAAAACACTAACAAGGCTATATGCCATGGACAGAATGAATTAGCCAGAAAGGCTAATGTGATTTGTCAAGAGTCGAAGCACAGACAAAAGCACACAAATGAGAAGCCCATGCAGGAGAGCATAACAGGCAACTAAGTGTGTGAATAGAATAGCATAGAAACCCTGGAAGTAGAGTACACCAGGGACTAAGTAAAGGCCAAAAATAATTGTGTATGATTTTGGTATTAATCAAGAGAAAAGGCAAGAACTGTTATTTGAAAGTGTGAAGAAGGATCCAGGGGAAGGGAGACAGCCTCTGGGGTAAGGATCAATATCCTAGAGAGACTTTTTTTTGGAGTTACTAATTGCTTTGTTAATTTGAACATTTCTAAAACATTGCAAGCCAAAGACTTTATCCTTTTCACTTTAAAATGTGTTTCCTTAGAATGCGAGGGTCAGAATAGTACTTTGGATACAGGATGGTGTTGTTCTAGACATTCTGACACTGACAGGTCCTTATATTTGAGTTTAGGTATGGAAATACCTCTAGTGCAAGGACAGCAAGGCATTTTCCCAACCCCTTTCTTTATCAATAAGTCTTTAGCCAAAGCCATGCTTAACTTGTGTCCAATTTTTACTACTCAGAGTATGTATGCTAGATTTAAGTTGCAGCCCCCTCTCTTGCGCAGTCGTAAATGTTTGTCCAATATATAGCAGACCACAGGGACATTTAATGATGTTGACAATTATTACATGTGGCAAAATTAATGTGATTTTCTCCCATGTGTGGGGATATGATATGGCATTTATAACGTGCCTTACGCAAGTGTTTCTAGGCACTACAAGACGAGGAGGAGGAAAAGGAGGGAGGACAAAACTATTTTACTAGGCCTTGCGTCATTCAGATTGCGCAGGGAAGAGGAAGGGGAGAAGTGCGAAAAGGGGGAGGGGAGAAGTGCAGGGAAGTACAGGTAATCAAGAAGTGCAGCCAGCTGGGTGGCTAGCACAGATGGTCAATAGTGCAGCCAACGGGTGGCTCATAAGTGCAGGGAGAGGGGACTGTAGGGTTGCAGATACAGACCACAAGTGCTGGGGGAGCTAAGTGGCAATGTGGGGTGCAACTGGACAGGTAGGGACCTGGGCCTATGTTCAGAGGGTGGTTAGGTAATGAGTGTGTGGAACAGACTGGTCATCAACAGGGGAGAGGCAGAGACAAAGTGGAAGCTAAGAGGAAGTTCTTGCATTGCTTCGAGAACCGGAGATGGTCCTGCTCAAGTTTAAGAGTGGCAGGGAGGCTGTTCCAGAGCGAGGCCCCAGTTGAATAAAGAGATATTATGCCCCCAACTCTCTTCTTGGAAAAGCAACTGACCCTTAGAGAGTTGTAGGTAAATAAGCAGAGAGCTCAAGAAGGAAGATAATTGGGAAGAGAGAGTTGGAGGTAGTGTGGTCCCCGGCCCCAGAAATCCCCTGTGGACAATGCAGAGGGTCTTGAACTTGATCTTGGGAGCCAATGAAGCGATTTTAGGGCTGGAGACATACGATCCCTGGGCTTGAGGCCAAGGACAAGTCTGGCAGTCCTGTTCTGGATAAGCTGTAGAGGACTGAGCAGAGGCAGGAAGATTTAGAAGGAGGCTGTAGCAGTAGTCCAGCCTTGAGAGGACCAGAGCTCTGGAGACAGTGAGCCTCTGGGGGAAAGTGATTAAAGGAAGAATACTTCTGAGGAGGTGCAGCTGATAGTTTGACATTTTAGTGATGTCGGAGATGTGAGGAGAGAAAGAGAGGGTGGAGTCTAAGATGGCCCCAAGGTTCTTAGCCTCACAGGTAAGAGCAGGAAGAGGACCCAAAGTGGGCAGCCAGAGAGAGAACGGAAAAGAGGGAGCTGGTGTTCCGATGAGGAGGATCTCAGTCTTAGTGGCATTAAGGCATAGATCATTGGCAGCACACTACTCCTGGATTGCAGACACAGTCAGGAATGAGATAATGAATAGAGGTGGCTGAGGGGAGCCTGAAAGCGATCTGGGTGTCTTCTGCATAACACTGAAAGTTGGAGCAGAGAGCAGTGATGCAGTGGGCAAGAGGTGCCAGGTATTGGTTAAACAGCCAGGGAGTGAGGTTAGACCCCTGGGGGACCCCACAGGGAGGGAGGGAGAGAAGGGGAGAGGGGGAGGGAGGGATATAGATATATCCCCAGTTGAACATGAAATGGTCGATCAGTGAGAAAAGAGATCCACCAGGCCAGGGCCTAATCCGTGGTACCCTGGTTATCACGGAGGCGCTTGAGTCGGATGGCATGATTAACCGCGTCGAAAGCAGAAGAAAGATCCACGAGGATGCGGACAGAATGCAGTTTAAATTCATGGTTGGAGAGCAGGTCTTCACGGATGTTCAGGAGAGCATTTTCTGTGCTTCATAACATTATTGCAATTTAGGGAGGAATATGTGCCATTCTTTTGTGTCCCAAATCTTTCTTGTAGATCTGTCTCTGGCTTTTCAGCCCCTACCAACTCCCTAAAGATTTTTTCTCTCCTATAGGCCATCATGGAAAGTTAAGGCAATAACCATAGCAATTGTGGATCAAAACGCAGGCATTTCCAGTGTTGCTTAATCACTCTGGAAATGTACATACTCTATCCTGAGTAATCTGAAATGTACAAATGTGATGTTACACGTTCTTTAAGAGTAGGTCTGAGCAGAGCCTCTATCAATCAAAACAGTCTTCTTGTGTGTCTCTCTAATGGCATACTCGATCACCCCTAGACCTGAATCTTGTATGTAATTTGAAACTCTCTTCTTCAAAGTCATCAGATTCTATGACAATCCTCCTAAGGTGCAATTTTTCTTTTTTTTTAAAAGTATTTTATTTGCCTTTATCAAAAATACAGCTTGGGTTACTGCGTTACTGTAGTCATTTTATATTATGTGACTGTAATACTGGTTTCTAACAACAATTAAACCATAAACAACAAGTAAGTTACTGTCTCTTATTGCTGAAGTAAATTCGTAGCGGTTGTGTTTCAGGTGGTGTGGAGGCTCTTGTGTTAAAGTACTTATTTTGGAGGTGCTTGTTCTGGGTGATCCTTCTGTGTTTTCGTTGTGCTATGTTGTAGTTGTGTAGTGATTTTGTATGTTTTTCAGGGGGGCTTGTCGTCTTCTGAGAAGAACAAGTCTCTTATCAGGGCTTTCCATGCTTCACATGTGGCACTTATGTCTTCCTCGGACCCCTTGATCCCTTCGTCCCAAGCCTTGGTCTCTGCTGAGGCCCATCTTTCTAGTTCTTTGTTCCATGGCTCATACTGCGGTCCTCCGGTTGTTTTCCATGCCATTGCTATTGCCCTTTTTACTAATATACACACCAGGTCCATTAGTTTTGGAGTCGAGTCGTATCTGTTCACTCCCGCTTTCCTGCAGGTTCGCTCGATTTTTGCCCAAAAGCCCTGTATTTTGGGGCAGCACCAGAACATGTGCATCTTGTACTCATGGTGGCCCTGAATCCTGCTGTTCCCATCTTCATCTTGTATCCTGGCTTGCAACAGTATGTGTTACTACTGACTTCTGCAATTGTAGTCACTCTCCCCTCTTGCTTCTCCACTCTTTTGACTGCTTACTCTGTTCTCTCCTCCTTTCCCTTCTCACTTTTCCTATCTCCTCCCCTTACTTTCTTCTATGCACTTACTCTATCAGAATTGTCCCTGGGCTTAGTAGGATGGCAACCTCGTCTGTCTCCTCCCCCCTCCACTTACTGGTTTTTCCTCCCCACCTCCCCTCCAGCACTATCTGAAATGTCGTCAGGCCTAGTATGATAGTCGCTTGTTTTGTTCCTCCCCTACCTTTCTCCACCCCTCTCCCTCAACTCTTGTTTTTCTCCGGCTCTAACAAGAAATGCTGTCAGCCCCAGTATGGTAGTCGCCTGTCTGTTTCTATTTCCTTCCCACTCTCCCCCTCCCTTCCTTATCTATGTCTTAGCTCTTGCACTATCTGAAATGTTGTCAGGCCGAGTATGATAGTTAATTTCACATCCTTACTCTTCATGGCCTGTAAGAATGTCATTGTATTTTCCCTTGTTCCCTCCCTTGCCTTGAAGCGCTTTGAAACACATTGTGTATAGGCGCTATATAAATAAACTATCATATCATTATACCAGCCTCCTCATTTCTGCACCAGGGGCATTTCGGCCGGTTTTGTTTGTTGAAGCTTGCGATTCTAAGAGGTGTCATGTAGTGTCATAAATCACCAAAGTATCTTCTGAAAAGGATACGGTAAACCAAAAGGATACAATTGATAGGGGTCTTCCCGATCCTTGAATTCACACGATTTGATAGTAGTGATGTCAATTTAGACCTTCCAAATGATAAAACTCTCTGACCGGTAAAACGGACAGAGAGAAGGATCACTGGAAAGGGCGTGGGAGAGTAATAGGAAGGCAGCCTAGGAAAAATAAAGCATCATGAGAAACTATCCCAACTAACCTCTCTGATATAATGGCAATAATGCTAATTCCAACACTAACCTGTAGGCTTAGAACTGGAGTATCCACCAAAGTCTATGAAGAATCCAGGAAAAGAACCAACGACAAAGGAGGGAAGGTTAGTAAGGGAGACGCATCCCGAACGGCACGAGGCTCACGCTAGATACTGGGTTGGTGCACCACAGGATAGCGTCCATAGTTCTGTGCACGGTCACCTTCAAATAAAAGTTGTAGATAAACCTTCCTTTCCCACAAAGAACAGAACAATATTGAAATGAGTCCACGTGTTATATCCTCACAGGTTCAAACCAACCGCGTGCTGGATACACGCGAACCAAGTACACGCAGCCAGGACAGCCGCGCTCGAGTTCCAGTGTCCGCGTGAGAGTGAAAGAGGAAACTTGCACGCGGACAGGAAAACAGCATGCGAAATGGAACAGGAACCCGCGTGTGAGAAGGCACGCTAACGAAACCTGCTGAAGGCAGGAACAGGAGATCGCGTGTGAAGGAAACATGTCGATGAAGTCCAAGGAGGCAACTGACGGGATGCGAAGACACAGATGAAGCGTTCAACTACCAAGACGCCAAAATGTTCAATCAGAAGCAGCGAGCCACGTATCCACGCAGCTTAAGAACGTTCTGCTGTAACACACGTGACTATCCTGAATCACGTGAATTCAGGGATGTGAATAATGCAGATGTCGTTTTCCAGGTAGTACATCAAACAACCTCCATCTCGAATAAAACGGTCTAGCAGTTCTATGAGCATAACCCGTTCTGCGTACAGACGGAGTTCCAGATCCAGAGGTAAAATGTCCAGCATGCACGACATGTTGGTCCTGTATGGGACGTTCAGTTGGATTAGTCTGAATCTAGCGTTCCTGGATACCTCTTTTGGGTGTATCAGTGCCCTTTCCCATTCTTTTTCAGTTACTGTGGTCCCGAAGTCTTTCTCCCATTTTTCTTTCAGTGTGACTCTATGGGGGTTGGGC
The DNA here is from genome assembly GCF_040938575.1 of Ambystoma mexicanum. NCBI lineage: Eukaryota > Metazoa > Chordata > Amphibia > Caudata > Ambystomatidae > Ambystoma > Ambystoma mexicanum. Next base: position 800,012,654 of record NC_090938.1, on the reverse strand, counting down.
CTATCTTCTGTTGGCCGTATATTCTGGACACTGGAGTCCAGCCATCGATTAAATTGTACATCTCTTCCAGTATGGTGCTCGGTGCCTGTACATTGGCAGTACGTTTGATCCGTTGGTACCATAGGAATTGTCCCTTTTCCAGTCCCTCATGTGCGTGTAGTACATCAAAGTCCCTGATAACTCCATCCTCGAACATGTCTCCCCATGTGTACAGTCCAGCCGTTTCCCATTTTCTCATTTACGGGTATGTCTGCAGGCACCTTCCATACGTCTGCTAGCATTGGAATGTTGGGTGAGTAGGGGTGTTGCAGGTGTAGCACTGATCTGGTTCTGTTCCATACCTGTCTGCCCAGACTTAACAATCATGGGTGTGTGTGCTAGGTCAATTGGTGGGTTCCATAGTATTTCCTTGAGGTGTGCCGGGGCTATCAACTGTTGCAGGTAATTTAGTTTCGGCTGTGGCTTCGTCTGATAGCCATCTCGTTACATGACTAAGCTGCGCCGCCAGGTAATATTTCTCGAGGTCCGGTAGTTGTATCCCTCCTTCCTTGTGTGGTAGTGTCAGTATGGCTAGGGATCTGATGGCCTCAGTTACGTCTTCAATGGTGATTGCTTCATCTAGTGCCTCTCTCTGCTCTTTGCTTAGTTTGGAGAGTCCTATTTCTTCTAGTGTATCCCCAATGTCTTTTTCCGACACCTTAATGTCAGGAGCATAGAGTTTAGAGTAAAAGGCAGCAAAGGTGTCATAAACGGGTAATCTATCCTAGTGTATAGACTGTGAGGGGATGAGTAGTGTGAGTAGCATCTGTCCGTGGGGTGTAGTGCCCACCATACGTCAACCAACGCCAGCAAGATTGTTTGTTTCGTGCTGTGGTGGGTCAGATCTGTCCAGGGTCCCATCTCTTACACAGTTGAAGTCTCCACCGTCCATATAAAAAAGCCTTCTCTGTCATGTGTAATTCTGGTGCATATTTGTTTAAGGTGGGCTGGTATGGCATTGTTGGGGGAAATAGGAGTTCACTATGCAGACTTTGGTTTGTTCAACCACACCCCACATTACCAGGTATCTGCCCTCCTTGTCAGCTTTGGTTCCTAGCAGTTGGTATCTCTGGGCTCACCCACGTGAATACTCCCCTTGCATATATAGAGTAGGGTGCTCCTTGCCCCTGTCCCCCCCAGCATTCTTTCAGTTTGGACGTGGCTTCTATCGTGAGGTGCGTTTCTTGGAGTAGGGCTATCGATACTTTCTTTCTCTGTAAAAAGGATTTTAATACGGTTTCTCCGCAGGTATGATCCCATTCTCCTCACGTTCCATGTCATTATTCTAAGTTGTGTGGCCATGGTCACATCTGAGCATCCCATTGTCCTGTTTCCAACCCTGTGCGGCTTGTCTTCCCAGGTTGCGCGCTCATATTCCTGATTGGGTACCTCCTTAGTTCCATTGTCTCTGAGTTTTATGCCCCCTTTCCCACCATTTGTTTGCAGCGTATTGACAGTATAACAAAAATAACAATAAACATAAACCAAACTGTTGCACCCAGCAGCTGCGTTTCGCACACAGCGCTCAGGCGCCCTCGCGCTGTCTAGTCCCATTCTGGGTTTTGAGCGCAAGTGGACTTGTGCTGGCAACATGCCCGCACTAATCAGTCCGTGGGTTAGGTCTGTGTGCTCAGTCGGGGAGGCTGAGCGTGTCCCTCAGCCGTCATGCTGTATCATGTTGTTCTGGTGGTCTTGTTGCTTCCTTGTGCTGTTCCTTATTTTCCAGTGGTCATTCCTTGTCATCCGTTAAGTTGTGCCCCATCCACATAGAGGCTGCTGCCGGTGTTTCCGGGAATATTGCACGGCCCTTTATGTATCACCTTCAGCCTGGACGGGTAGAGTAACATGTATTTCAGGTTTAGTTTTCTGAGCCTGGCCTTGAGTGGTACAAAGGAGTTTCTCTCCTTTTTGTACTACTGGTGTGTAGTCGGGGTAGATGGTTATTTTGGAGTTGTCGCGTTCTACTACTCTGCCCTCCCTGGAGTATTTGAGGATGGTCTCCCTGTCTTGGAAGTTGAGGATCTTTGCAATTATCGGGTGGTGGTCTCTTCTGGAGGGATCTGTGAGCCCTTTCTACAGCAAAGCCCTGTGCCGGGCGACTCACTCCCAATTTCTTGCTGTAGGAGGGTTTCAACATAGCCGTCGGCTTTGGACCCTCTGTACCTTGGGATACCCCTAGTATCCTTATATTGCTGCGTCATGCACGCCCTTCTGCGTCCTCAGACCTCGCTTCCAATGTGGCCACTTTCCTTTCTAGCGCAATTACTCTGATTCTTAGGTCCGGTGCGCTGTCTGTTGTTTCATGGAGTGTCGTCGCTGCATTAGTTACCCTCTCCGTTATATTGCGGATGTCCTGACGTATAAGCTGCATGTCGGTCTTTACCTCTTCTATTTTAGTATCTATGAAGGTTCTCAGCGCAGCTATGGCTTCTAGTTCTTGACTGTCTTTGTTGGCCCCGTCCGTTGCTTTCTGGGTTTCGGTTCCAGAGTTCCCGGTTTGCAATGTGATGTGGGGTTTGGCGGCGGCAAACAAGTCCATTATGGTGGACTTCCCTTTATTTCTGGAGGATGATATTTTGGCGTTGAGCCGTAACTTTGGTGTAGTTCTGGTGATTGGGATGTACGTGAGACTCTGCTTGTGTTCCCCACTTGAGTCGATAGTAGTTCAGGTTGAGCCTGAGCCTTGATCTGACCAGCCACTGTTTACTTGTAGCTAGGCTTGTGCAGCTCAGGGGCCACAGTCTGCCCTGCCGTTATCTGGCTTGTTTCTCGTTGCGTGTATCGGCTTCTCCCTGCCTAAGATGGCAGGTTGTTCCAGTTTGGCCTTTTGATTCTCAATGCTGTGCTATGGGCTTTGCAGATATGGAGCACGTTTGGGCTATTTGCTTTAGTTTGTCACTTGCGTCGCTTCCTGTGTCCATGGGACTACGAGTCATCTCGTCGGCGGTGACGACGATTAAGGCGGCCAATGCCTTAGCGATTGTGGCCCATTACGACAGGGAGCTTTGGTTCAAGATAGCTCCCCTGCTAGACTTCCTACCGGACGACAAGAGGGCGGAGGCCCTACAGATTCTGCAGGAAGGTGAGGTGGCGTCGGATCACGCCATAAAGGTGGCAACAGACATTGCTGATACCGGATTTCGCCAGCTGGGCAACGGGGTTTGCCTCCGACGACGAGGATGGCTCAAGGCGACGGATTTTCGCCAGGACGTCCAGACCAGAGTGTTGGACATGCCGTTCGACGGCAACAACCTGTTTGGGAAGACGGTGGATGAGTCTCCAGGCCATCAAGACCGACACGGAAACAGCCCAGGTCCTAGGAGTCCTTCAGCAACGGCAGCCTTTCGGAGCTCCGGAGGCAGACAGGGAGCCTCCAAGGGCTCCATCGGTGGCTCTTCTACTTACCGCCAGGTGGCCCGCTCCTCGTCCCAGGAGGCCTACAGAGGCCGCAGCAAGCAAGGAGAGTCTCGCCACCGTCGTCAAGGAGGCCAAGGTGGAAAGGCCTCTTCCAAGCAGGACTGAACCGGCCGTAGCGTCGGGCCCCCACCGAAGCACCCCGGTGGGAGGCCGGCTGAGGAAGTTCGTCAGCGTGTGGGAGTCCATCGCCACCGACCGTTGGGTGCTGGACACCCTGGCCCGCGGACACTCGCTAGAATTTCAAAAGAGGTGTCCTCGCATTCCTCCCGTGGCCAGGAAGGAGAATCGTGTCCCTCAACTGCTGTTGGAGGTAAGGGCGATGCTCAAGAAAGGTGCCATCAAGCTCGTCCCCAAGAGGCTCCGGGGCTCCGGAGTATACTCAAGGTACTTCCTCATCAGAAAGAAGACGGGCGGTTGGCGCCCCATCCTGGTCCTGCGTCGGTTGAACAAGTACATCAAGGCACAGAAATTCAGGATGGTCACCCTCCAGCACGTGCTGGGACAGCTGGAGGAGGACGACTTCCTATCGTCGCTGGACCTGGAGGATGCCTACTTCCACATCCCCATTCTAAAAAGACACAAAGTTCCTCAGATTCGTAGTCCAGGGGTGTCACTACCAATTCAGAGCCCTGCCGTTCGGATTGAAGTCGGCACCCAGGGTGTTCACAAAGTGCCTCGCACCAGTGGCGGCGTGGCTGCGCCTGCAGGGGATCCACGTCTACCCCTACCTGGACGACTGGCTAATCCGTGCAAGGTCAAGAGAACTCGCCGTCGAACACACGGCGAGGACCGTCCGCCTGCTCTCGGAACTGGGATTCGCCATCAACTACCCCAAATCCCACCTGGTCCCTTCGCAAGTGGCACTGTTTTTGGGAGCGAAGCTCCATACAGTGGAGCGATTGGCATCTCCGTCGGAAGAAAGGACGAAGGCCATTTTGGGCAAGGTGCAGCGCTTGTTAGCCACGGACGTGGCCAGGGTGAGGTCCATCAAGTCCCTCCTCGGGATGATGTCCTCATGCATCTACCTTGTACCCCTTTGCAGATTTCGGATGCGTCCGCTACACAAGTTCCTCGACTCCCGCTGGATTCAAGCGGCGGGCAGCTTCGAAGACAGGATCCCGCTCGACGAGGAGTTCCGTCGGGCAATTCGATGGTGGAGTACCCGTGCGCACCTCACAGCAGGCACGGACTTCCAGACCCCGGCGTATCAGGAGACTGTGACGACAGACACCTCCCTGGAGGGATGGGCGGCCCACACCGGAGATCTCCACGCAAGAGGCCTCTGGCTCCCGGAGGAGAGGTCTCTCCACATCAACATCTTGGAGCTACGAGCCGTGTTCTGGGCGCTCAAATCGTTCCTTCTGTCCCTCAAGGACAAAGTTGTGAGGATCTTCACCGACAACACCACCACGATGTTCTACATCCGGAAGCAGGGAGGCACCAGATCCCCAGCCCTATCCAAGGAGGCCCAGGATCTGTGGCACTGGGCCGTCGCCCAGGGGATGTTTCTGGTTCCCTTCCACCTGGCAGGAATAAAAAACACCAACGCCGACTCACTCAGCAGGGAGCTGCGCTCATGCCACGAGTGGGAACTACGCCAGATCCAGGTGGATCGGCTCTTTCAACGATGGGGCAAACCCCAGATCGACCTGTTCGCGACGGCGACGAACTCCAAGTGCCAGAGGTTCGCCAGCAGGTTCACACAGCCGAGGAGCATGGGCGATGCGTTCTCGTTTCCTTGGGACGGCCCGTTCCTGTACGCGTTCCCTCCGTTGCCATTGCTGCTCCGTCTCATCAACCAGCTCAAGAGGTCCAGGTGCAGAATGATCCTCATTGCACCGGTGTGGCCGAGACAGATCTGGTTCCCGGACCTTCTGGACTTGTCAACGTCCCCAACTATCAAGCTGGCGACGGACGCGGATCTTCTCTCCAGAGGAATAGGCGCCATTCTTCATCACGACCCGGAGGCTTGGCTCCTGCAGCACTAGAGTTTGGAGGATACGATATGCCGGCTGACTGCAGAGAGGTTCTTGCAGAAGCCAGGGCGTCCTCAACCATCAAATGCTAAGGACATAAGTGGAAGAGGTTCTCTGTCTGGTGCTGTGCACAGAAGATTAACCCTCTGCGGACTTCGGCCCCTCAAGTATTGCCGTACCTACTGTCGCTGGACTAGCTCATGCCTCCATCAAAATACATCTGGCTGCCATCTCCCGATACACCAGAACTACAGGACTGGCATCCTTGTGGTCTTATCGCCTGGTGATGGAATTTATGAAGGGACTATTCCGATCGTTCCCGCCGGTGACGGCCCCTGCCCCGGCGTGTGAGCGCAACGTGGTGCTGACCAGGCTCATGGGGGGCCCCATTCGAGCCTATGCATACGGCACCGCTGAAGTTCCTGTCGTGGAAGACAACATTTCTCGTGGCCATCACCTCTGCACGACGAGTGGGAGAGATCCAGGCCCTATTTTGCAAGCCTCCATACTTGACTTTTCACGACACAAGGGTGGTGCTGAGGACGCACCCCTCCTTTATGCCCACGGTGCCGTCGGACTCAACAAGCCCTTGGTGTTGCCAGTTTTCTTCCCGTCGCCTTTGTCTCGGGCCGAGAGGACTTTGCACTCGCTGGATGTGGCTCGAGCGCTGAAGCTCTACTTGGACCGCACGAAGAGTTTTCGGAAGATATCACAGCTGTTTGTGAACTTTGGACCTGTGAATCAAGGGAAGGCTCTCTCGAAGGCTTCCATTTCCAGATGGCTCTCTGGCGGCATCATGCACTGTCACCGGTTGGCAAACCGACCGCTGCCCGGCCGTCCGAGAGCCCATTCGACCAGAGCGATCGCTGCTACCACAGCGTTCCTGTCTGGTGTGCTCCTGCTGGACATCTGCAGGGCTGCTACGTGGAGGTTGACGCACACCTTCACAAAACTCTACTGCGTCGATCGGGACTCCAGGGAGGAGTCCAGGGTTGGCCAAGCAGTGCTGCGCAACCTGTTCGCTTAAGGTGAGCCTGGTGAGGAGGTAAGAGATGCTTAATGTTGAGTTGTTGTATTGCTTAATGTTGAGCCTGTTGCCACCTCCCGTGGTTGTGCACGTTTATACTGCTATGTATTCTTATATTCATGAGCATGTGAATCCATGCCAGACCACATGCTGGAGAAGGAACAAGTTACTTACCTGTAACTGTTGTTCTCCAGCATGGGTCTGGCATGGATTCACATGCAAACCCTCCCTCTGTCCCCCTCTGCGGCTCTTCACTTGGTCATACTGCCACTTTACGTGCTACCAAATCTGAGGATGGCTGCTAGGGGAGGGGCTTAGGGAGAGGGCAGTATGACCAGAGATCGGTGATTGGTTACTTCTAAGAAAGACAGATCAGAAGCGAAACTGATACTGATTTTTTCTTTACCGAGGATTCCCAGCCTGACGGGGAATATTCATGAGCATGTGAATCCATGCCAGGCCCATGCTGGAGAACAATAGTTACAGGTAAGTATCTTGTTCCTTGTGCTCTCTTCTTGTGAAACTGTAACCTTGCCATTTCCCATATTTGGAGTGGCGTGATGTTTTTTTTTTTTTTATTCCCCTTAAAATGCTTTAATAGAAACTTTCGAACTGTATACAGTAGTAACACATGTCAAAGGAATAACCAACACATCGAACATTTAGCCTCAGACACTTTTCTGAATTTTGCTTTTTTCTAGTAACTACTGTAGTGAATCGGGTGAGAATCAGTAAATGAGGATGTCTACCGAGTGAATATTTTGCATCCAAACATAGACTACAATCTTGCCCCAGACAATTGAGTAATCCATATAAAATTTGGTAGCAGTGGGTGCAACGCTGTGGATTTGTATAGCCGGACAAACGTACACATACAAAATAGTTTTTTGCATATAAGATTTGTGCATCCAAACTACGATCTTTCCCCAGACAAAAGAGGAATTCATTCTAAATTTGGTAGACTTGGGTTCAATGGTGTGGATTTGTAGAGCCAGAGAAACATACACATACATGCATTCAGATTTATATATTAGATATATCTCTTCCATGTTACAATCTTATTACATCATTCTGGATTGTTAAGGACATAGTGACGTATAAACAGGTTGGCATACACAGGGGCCATCGCAGAGCCCACACAAGACCAAGATGCTTGGGCATAGTGCTTTCCATTATAACGATAGTAGTTATTGAATAAGATCTGTAAGAAATCAATAAAAAATGGTGTGCTTGCTCGTAATGTCTGCCCATAGTATCGTCCATTCCACTGCCTCCATGCTCTCACTGTGCGGTATAGACACTGTATGCCTGTGATGATTCGGCGATGATTCCCCCAGAAAACCTGGCCTGTGACCAATCTCGCATGGCCAGGGAGAGGCAGACTCTTTCTGATCCAGACCATGGGGCTGGTGATCTGCAGGAGAATCGCATGAGGGGGGAGCAGGTCAGGTGAATAGGAAACCCTCTTGTCAACTTCCCCCGAGACCCTAACCTTCTAATATCGTATTGTAAAATAGAAGTTAGAAAAACAGATTTTTGTATTTTGGACTCCAAGTCCCATAATACCTAGGGTTCTAGGACAAAGAAGAGGGTTGAAGAGGAACAAAACTGCAAAGTGCAGCTTGTTAATGGAGATGAACCACACCTGAGGGATACTGGGAGGCTTAAAAGGCCTCCTCGGGTGTAGCCCGCGAGTAAGGATGAGCAGAGCAGTAGTCATAGTTGGAGGAGTTGTGAACTCTTCACGTTGCAGAAGAAGCAGCCGCAACGTTTTCAGCGTGGATGCCAGTTATGAAGAAGAAATGCAGTGAGTAAGCGCGTTATGCAGTGCCTCTAGATGTTTCCATGCTAACCTGGAGTGTCTTTTCCCTCTTGCAGATGGATGAGAAGTTCAGGAGACAGTTCCCTCAGAGCGGCTGGGATTCAGGTAAGCGTTTGAAGCTGGTACAGTCTTTAAAAATGAGCAAAGATTTGCTGAATGCTTACTAATGCCTTTTTCTGTTCTTTTCCCTTTTCCTTAGGAAGCGGCGTGCCGGGATGGGAATGACACCGCCGAAGATGCCGGCAGATTAGAAGGAGCGATGAATGATGGGCAGAAGCTCTGCATGGTAAGGCTGTTCCTAACGGTGTTCTTGCAGGAGCTGAGCGTAGAAGAAAGATGCAGGCCTACTGGAGACCGATCCGAACACGGTGTCACGCTGCAGGTGCAGAAAACACAAAGCATGTTTCTCAGCCTGGGGGTGGCTTAAATAGTCTCTGGGAATCCCAGGTGTCTCTGGGCTGAACCACACCCAAAAGACTAGACTGCACATGCAGTTCTGGGAACCGAAATATGTGGGGGCATCCATCTTGTCCCCATCAATGCACTACAAATCCAATCCCCAATGTTAGCCAAGTCTGACTCCAAGTGGGTCTTTGGAGGGATGGAGAGGCCCTTGAGGGCCATGTAGGTGATCGTGGCCTGGCTCCAGCCTGACATCTTGGAGGGCTGGGGACATGAGGGGCAGGAATCATGACACCTTTGGAGCAGAGGATATTCTGTCTGAGTGGCGCTGGCAGCAGCAGACGGGAAGTAGCAGATCACAGGACTACGATGAGCAGCTGAGGCGGAGGACCTGGGAGCAGCGAGGGAGGCGGAGGACCTGGGAGCAGCGAGGGAAATGGACGTGCGCACCATACCCAGCGAGTTTACTGAGCTATTGTGACCCTGGAGTGCTCCGTTACCTCTCATGTGCTCAGAACAGATGCCTTAACAACAGAAAGCAAATGTCTAGAGAGAGACCCACAAAAGAAGACCATTGTGAATACCGAACTGACAAAGCAGAGAAAGCATTCCTTTGAAAAACAAACTGACTGGGTTTCTAAGCATGCAGGGTTGTTTCAAAGCCAGCAACAAGTGTTGCCAATAATTCTACAACCCAATACAAACTACAATTGCCCAAGCCAAAATAAAGTTGAAACAAGACAATTTAAAACCAACACACATTTCCAAAGTCAAAAGGGGGCAAATAAGAATCACATTTTTGTAAAGCTTGTCGTCCATATTTAAAGAAGTGCATAAACAAAGCTTGTGAAAACACACATGCCAATGAAGAGTTAGACCATATTATTGGCAGTATTTGGTTAATGAAGAAGTGGGGACACGAGTGGCAAGAAGGCTGCCCTTCTGGTACTGGATATTCAGTAGGAGTGGAGCATAACTTGCAGAGGTTTTGTGAGAGTGCCAATGTGAATCTTCCCTGAAGAAATTCTCAAAATATGGTGGTGTGACGTAAGAGACATTGCAAAGTTTTTTTTGTTTTTTTTGTTGAATAATTTTTATTTTTTTTCCCACAAAAAACACACCAAACATTACAACCAGTTAGGACATTTGTGATCAGTGTTAAAACGCTACATTATAAAATGCTCACTTCTGTCCCCCCCACCCCCCATTAACTTGAGCCTTTGTGTCTGTGTCATCCGCCTGAGCCGCCTCAGGTGTCTCTATTATCATCATCATCTCCTGCAAGTCATCTGCTTCGTGGTCGGCCTGGTGGGGGTTAACCATAGAAGTCACCATTTGCCTCCAGGCTATCAGGGGACCCACCTCCTCCTCCTTCCCGCCTCGTTTCTGTTTCATACCAGGCTGCAGTCTTCGCCTATGGCCATTTCAAGAGGTCTGTCCACCACATCTCCAGTCTAGGCCTGTGGACCGCCTTCCAACACACAGCGATTCTGCGCTTGGCCAGGACATAAGCCAGGTTCTTCATCTTGCTAATATGTTTTAAGTTACGTGATCTGGGAAAGCTCCCAAGCATGCATGTCCAAGCAGATCCAACGTCAAGCACCACCCCACTGCTAGCCAATCTTGTTTTCAGTTCTATCCAGAATCTGTTTACTTCCGGAAAAGCCCAGAACATGTGCAGTAACCCAGCCCCCTCCTCCCCGCACCTAGGACATTTCTGTACAGCTCATCCTCCGAACCTAGCTATCCTGCCGGGGGCCAAATATGCCCTGTGGGTGACATATAGCTGGATCTGCTGAAGTCTCGCATTCCGGGATACCTTCTTGTGGTACCTTTTTGTGCCCTTTCCCACTGTTCATCTGTCATGGGTTCTCCCACCTCCTCCCTGTCGTGCCTTAATTGAAGCAACTCCTTTCCTGCCTTCGTACTCAGTAACTCATATATCCTGGATATTTCGTGCCCGCCCTCCGAGACATCATACATCATTTCTATGGTGACCTCAGGTTGTTCTGCAAGTACTGTTTCGGGCCACCTTTCCCTCACCCGCTTCATAATTCTGGAGTAACTAATATGTTTGCACCCCGGTCTCCTCCATCAGTCTCTGGAATCCCACCGCCTTCCCCTTCTGCCATATGTCACCCAGGGTGGCCAGGCCCACCGGTTCCCAGTATCTGCGGACCCCTTTAATCAATTGGGAGTCTCCCCCACATAACACCACTAACAGGACCTGTTGAGAAAGCGGGTCCAGGTCACCCATGGTTCGCCATGCCCTGCGCCAGACCTCCCAGCGCCAGTAATCTCCCCATCCCCAACACTTTCATTTTGGGTAACCACACTGTCTCTCTAAGGAAGTAGGAGGCAGTGCCATCCTTTAGAAGCCTGGCCTCCACCGATTCATCTTCGGACAACCACCTAGCCACATATAGCAGCTGTCCCACCAGATAATACAGTTCAAAATTCGGCAGGTTTATGCCCCCCTTGTCACATGAATTTTGTAATTTCCAAAGGGCCACCCTGTTCCTAGAATTGTGCCATATGAAGCCCCTGCACAAGCTATGAAGTCTGACAAAAAATAGTTTAGGGATCAAGTACGGGACATTTGCAAAGAAGTGCAGCAGTCTAGGCAGAACAACCATCTTGAGCAAAGCTGCTATTCCCATCATGGCTAAAGGCAATCTAGACCAAAACACCATGTTGTTTTTGATACCTTGAACTGCTTTCTAAGTGTTGTTTATGCTCTGCCTCTATCCTAAGAAACACATTTATGCCTAGGTATCGAAACGTCTTGGTCTGCCAGGGTATCTGCAAAATAGGCATTTCTCCGGTGGAATGCCTCTGTATCTCCCCAAGGGGAACACACTGGACTTCCCTGGGTTCACCGTTGTGCCCGAGAGGGTGGCATAGTGCTCCATTACCTCCAGGCAAAGTTTCCTCCGTGAAGCGCAGGTAGAGGAGCAGGTCAACGGCATACAAGGATATCAAGTGTGTGCCTCCTGTCGTACGAATCCCCACCTCTCCATATTGTTGCCTAAGGCAGACTGCCAACGGTTCCAACGCGAGAATATATAACATGGGCAACCATGGGCATCCCTGCCTGGTCCCCCTGCTGAGACACCATTTATCTGAGATTATGGCACCTGTTTTAACTCTTGCGATCGGGTTGCTGTATAGCATCTTGACCCATTTTATGTACCCAGGCCCGATCCCGTATCCTTTCAGGGTCGCTATCGGCCATGGCCACCGAAACTGAGTATGGTGTATCAGTTTGCCAATCACTCGCTTGATCATGTTGGCGAGCACCGCTGTGAGTATTTTGCTATCTTGGTTGAGCATCGACAAGGGCCTATAGGACCCACAGTCTGCGTCCGGCTTACCTGGTTTCAAAAGTGGTATAATCACTGCTTCCCGTAGAGACTCTGGCAACCCTCCCTGTTTATAGGCCTCATTAAACATAGCCAGCAGCGGCTGGAGCAGCTCCTGCTTATAGGCTTTATAGAATTCACTCGGTAATCCGTCCGACCCAGGCGCTTTACACGTGTGCAGGTCTCCAGTTCATCTGTGGTGATTGGGGCATCTACGTCTGCTCGTTCCAAATCGTCTAGAGTGGGCAGACCTATGTCTTCTAGTGTTTCCTGAATTTCTTGACCCATGTCTCCGCCCACATCCTCATACAAGCATTTATAATATCTAAAGAACTCTTCATTCACCCCCTCTTGTGTATCTCGGATCTGACCCTCCTCCCACCTGACTTCTCTAAACACCGGTCGGGGTGTCTCATTTTTATACAGCCAGGCCAGCAGTCTGCCCGGCTTGTCTCCACCCGCATGCTGCCTTTCTACGTATTTCCTGTAATTCAACTTGCATAGCCTATCCCAAAGCTCGCCGCTAGCGTCATGCAGTTCCCGTATCTTTGCACCAACTTCCCGGGTGGTCCCCCCTCTACGCGTAAATTCTTCTAGATTCCTTTCCGTGTCCTGCAATTCCCATTCTACACTCCCTTGGAGCCCCCTGGATTTTGATATAGCTGCCCCTCGCACCACCACCTTGAATGCCTCCCATACTGTTCCCACTGATTGCACGCTGCCAGTGTTAATGTCGAAGTATTCAGTGATGGCCTCCCTTAGGTCCTCTCGGAATCCCGAGTCCTGTAGGGCCTCCCCTCTGAGCCTCCATGTCGGGATACGCGCCTTAGGGGGATGGCGGCGCCACTCCAGGACCAAAGGGGAGTGGTCCGAAAGCACTCTGGCTTTATATTCTGCTCCCACCATTTCGCCCGCTATCTCAGCGGCAGCGAACACATAGTCCAGCCTGGTGTGCAGGTCATGCAGCGCTGCGTAATGTGAATATTGCCTATCCGTTGGATGCAGCCGCCTCCACACATCCTCCAGTTTAAAGTCTCAACAGTGCCCACAACTCTTTGGCTGCAGGAGTGGGTTTTTCCAGTTTACCATCTGACCTATCTATCCTGGGGTTCAGGGTGCAATTGAAATCACCTCCCCACAGTATAGCTCCACCTAGCAGGGGGCTGATTTTACTGTACAGTGACCTAAAGTAAGCTGCCGTGTCTTGGTTGGGGGCATATACGTTTATTATGTTCACTTCTCGGTTTTCCAAGAGCCTCTCCACCACCACCATTCTGCCATCCGGATCTATTGTTGACCGGAGCAGCCGAAACGGCACATGGGGTGCCACCCATATGGTGACTCCTCTCGCATACGCTGAGTATGTGGCGCCCGTGACACTCCCCTTCCATTTCCTCTAAACCACCTCCAATTTCTCTTTGGTGAAGTGGGTTTACTGTAATAAAGCTATATCGATACTCATCCTCCTCAAATACATCATTACTTTGTTACGTTTTAGGTAACTATTGAGGCCCCGCACGTTCCAGGTCACCACTCTAAAATTACCCAACTCCATTAACTTGATTAACTCTCTTCTCCGTTTCCCAGTTTGCACCCGATGACACAGAATCTCCCGGCAGTGGTTTTGTCTTTGGTCCTTGCTCCTTCCGCTCCCGGTGATGTCTTACCATAATCATCCAGCGTGGGTTGCTTGCTCTTCAATCTTACGGTCTTGTTGGACATTGTGCTTTGTCAGCGAGGTGTGGGTCAACACAACAGTCTCAAGGCCTGCACAGTGTTGGACGGTACCCAGTGTTTGGGCTCTCTTCGACCATGTCAGAAATATGTGCCGACTGGCTGTTATACTCCTGGAATGGGCTGTGTCCTCCCACGTTCCAGGCTTGGCTCAGTTCACTGGCCTATGCTTGCACCACAGCTCTCTCGGGCGCTGGTGATCAGGCGCTTCCGCCGGCTTCTACGCTTCTGCTCTGGGCCCAGATAGGACCCCCCGGCTCCCCGACTAACACTGGTGTCTTTAGTGCACCACAGGGCCCCGTGCCGGCACTGGCCACCTTCTGTGTGCTCTTCTCGTGTGCAGCGCATGTCCTGAAGCGTATTATGCTGATCTGTCCCGTTCTATGGGCAACAGGGTCTATCGACACCAGGGCCTCGTTCAGGCGGTTCGCTGATTCCTCTCCCGTCTGTGGAGATCGGTGTGGGCCCTGGCACCTAGTAGGTGTCCTTGGACCCAGTGCATCCCCCTTCTATCTCTAGGTCTGGGCACTCTGGTTTCCTCACCTTGACTTGTGCTTCATCTCGGTTTCCGCTCGATAGCTGCGGGTGCTGCCCACGTTTCAGGGCCAAGCGTTCGTACCAGTGCTCCTGGCAAGTGTGGCACGGGAAACCCCCTGGGCGCCACCCCCGGGGCACTCCGGTCATCTGCCGGGTTCTCAAGTGTTCAAGATGTCTCAGATTCCGGCCTCCTTGCTCCGCTCCTTGGTGCGATGGGTCACAGCCCGGCCAATCCAGGCATCCACTGGGTCCAGCTCTCGTGGGTCCCTTCGCGGCTGTGCAGCAACTTCAGATTCCGACCCCCCACCACTGGTGATCCGGATCGCTGCCGTCCATCCCCCCCATGGGCCCCTACACTGCAGGGCCTCCACTCTGCTAGGTGGCCCTGGATTCAGCCACGAAGCCCAAGGCGCACAGCGCCCGCTGTCCTGCCCTCTTGTCCTCAGTGGCAGCAGCGCCAGCGGGAGCATTTCGTTCCGGCGCAACAGTGTTCGGCGCTCGATAATGGTGCGGTTTCTCGCCATATCTTTACTGGTCACGGGCCTCGGTGCTCGCCCCTCGGTCCAGCGTGGCCCCCCCGGCCGGGTTCGAAGGTCTGCTCACGGGCTGGACTTCTGTAGTTGTGCAGTGTCGGAGCGGGCTTGATCTCTGCCGACCCAGCTAATATTGCAACTGCGGTTCATTCACCAGGACCCCTCCGGCCGGGTGCTTAGGTCTGCGCACCGACTAGGCTTCACCAGTGTCCCAACGGCTTCGATCTCAGCCGCGCCAGCTAATGTTGCAGCGGCGGCACCGCGGACAGTTTATAGCCCTTTGTCCTCCGTCGGCCATCTTGCTGGCCTTTAGGTCTCGGGCACCCTGCTTTTTTTTCGGGTTGCTGTAGCTTCCTTATTCTGCTACCGATCGTTCCCTCTTGGCGCCCGGTGTATGCCCCAGCTATTCATGCATCCGTGGATATGCTGCCGGCATGCATTGTTTCGTGCTAACGTCAGTTTTCTCTAGGATTGTTGCCGGATCTACGGGAGCTCCTCCAGGGCACGTCCTTTCACGCATCCATTTAGCCACGCCCCCTAGCACATTGCAAAGTTGTTGTAAGCTAATCGTAACCATAGAAGCAGTTGTTGTTCGTAATTTCCTGGCCTGGCAAAGGAGTATACCAGGTCGAAGGTTGTGGTAACACCTTCATCTTGTTCGGGCAGGTGAATATACTCGAACAGAGAACTTTGAAGTACTAGACCTGGCATGACCGTAAACCAGGTGGATGTTGAAAGTGCTATGAAGTTGTGTTCGTGAATCATCCTGACACACTTTCATTGCTGAAGAAAGTGTATGAACTGCTGCAGAAGTGTATGATTGTTTCTAAACAAATATGTGGTTGAAGAATAATTCTGACAGACCACTTATATTCATTCTGCTGAATTCAGGAATTGTTCTGGGTTTATGCAAAGAAAACTGGTTTCCTCAATATCACAAGTGGAAGAGAAAGAAAACTTGTTGAACGATCCTGAAGTGTTGGAAATTAAAAGAACTGCATTGTAACTTTGAAACAAGACAGGAATTCCTTATTATAACAGAATCCTTGCTGAATCTGTGGAAGGGAAATTCGCTCAGATTATCTTATTGTGAATTTAACTGTTATATGTGTTGCTTTTGAACTGCCATATATATTACCTTGTTGAGTTGGTGTATGTACAGGTGTGAGGGACAGAAACCTTTGGTTAGAGTGTTTTCCTTAGTATATTTTAGGCAGGGAAATACTCGTCTGAGTAGGGATAGTGAGGCGTTTATCCAACTTTTTGAGTTAATACAAGGCATCTTTTGAAAAACCTTCACAAAGTTGTCCGTCTCACATTTCTGACCCCTCGCAGTCCATTGTAAACCGCAGCCACTCTTCAGAAATCTCACTAATCCCATTTTTAAGCAATTGAGAAAGTGTGTTGTGTCTCTCAAATAAGTATCTGTCTGTTGTACCAATGGTTGGTCCCAGGCCAGGTTTTCTGGGGGAATCATCTCTGACCACAGGGTCAAATATACACTTGGTGCCCACCACAATCGGGCTGAACAGCAGCCTGTTCTTATCTTTGTTTCTTGGGCAGTGTATAATAGACAGGAGTAACTGGAAACATGTTGGTAAGAAACTCTTTAGTCTTCTCAATAATCCACTCGTTATGCTTTGCACAATCCAAAGTGTTCTTGATGAGAAGAGTAATATCTGCTAAGGGGGTCATTTTCTAGGCAGATGTATGTACTGGTGTCTTCTGAGAGAGTTGTACGTATTGGTGTCTTTTGAGAGAGGAAAACCACTGATTCTATAAAATGCAGAGCCCATCACCATTATGGTTACCCCTTTAACAGCTGGTTTAATCTTCCTAGTCCTTGGACAAATCCTCAATCGGCGCCAGCTGATTTCCCTTGATATTGCAGGGAGATCTTAAGTTGTAGTTCGTATGTATCAAATGGTTTAAAACGTAAAATGTTTGCTGGACACCACTCTTTCTCTTCTGATTATTACCGACTCCACCACCTCCACCCACACAAACACCCAGCCTCTCTTTCTCCGATTGTTTCACTAGCCCCATCTCTCAGTATATTTCTCCCAAGCCCTCATTTGGTCTGTGGACTAATTTACCCCTTTATACACATTTACTATGGAAAGCAAGCGGTCCCTTGATTGTCCTAATGCAGGTATCTTCTATATGTGTGTTGTCCTATACCAATAAATATGATGAAACGTATTATAAACTGCCATGCTAAATGGGGTAATTGGTGTGAAAAGCATTTACCTAACACAATGAAGTTTGGAGCAGTTAGTTTGCAAATGTATAGGAAAGCCTCTGTGACCTGATCAACTTTCAGTCATGCCAGGTGGGATGTACTCTTGGGAGACTTCATATTCTGCCAATTGCAACCCAAAATACTTGCTTCACAACTTTCAATGTTGTGCATCTTTTATCCTAAAGCTTTCAGACCTCATCTTGCATGGCAAACTGGACACCTCTGTCGCAGATTAGTTCCCATTATGTTACGCCATCCAGAAACCCTTCACACCACATTGCCTGTGTAAGCACCCTTTGGGAGGGGTGTTATTATACACAATCAAATCTTTATCTGTGTGTTGTCATCCCTCAGAATGCCGCTCTGTGTGGGTTCCAGAAGTGTCTGTCCTGAGGTATTCGGTTTTGACTTGAGTTCTAATCTAGAGATAGCTGGGAGGCTTGTCTGTTCAAGAAGGTGGGTAGGTCTAAGAAAACAGTGTGTCAAATAAGCCAAGTGATTTGAACACTCTGTCACAGGAGAAACGAGATGAGTCCCCTGCACCATTCCAGCCTTTCTTTCTGGGGTTCCAGTTACAGGTGTGGGAAAACACTGCACAACCCATTCCAAAGAGGCCCCCTTGTCATGAGGAGCTTGACCCCCCCCCCTCTCTAGTACAGGGAATGCTCTGATCAGCCCCAATGCATGGCTCATAGGTCGCTCTGGAACCTTCCCAAGAGAAAGACTGAAGGATGTTGGGACACTCGGCGCCTCTGGATGGACTCGGGAGTCAAGCACCCACTGGGAATTTGGACTGACCATCTTCTTTATTAATTAAAGACCAGGAGAGAAGAGGAAGATGGGCCCACAACCCCTTTATTCTCCACTCGGCATACTGCTTCACTAAATAGTTGCCCCTGTAATAATCTAAGAAAAGGAAGCAAGAGAAAGGTTATGTACAAAATAGTGCAGCTTCTTGTACAATGTCAAATGAAAAATCAATGCAAGAATGTTTATATTGCTGTATTTAATGAACAATCCTATTTGTGATGATATTTGATTTAACGTCATACGCAATATTATCAGTTACAGTAGATGTAAAGTATGGGAGTTACCTCAGTATTGCAGGATTCATTATTGGAGGCACAGAGCACATTTACAACAGGTTATGCATCAGGAGAGTAAGCCGTGGGTTGATGGGAGATATTAAAAGCTACTCTGGTGTGCTGAGCCTGTATATCTTCTCCCGTACAGTAAAGCAGGCAGCGACACTCCCAAGGTTACAACTGATCCCGACCACCTGTGAGGTGTCAGAAATTAAAGCCGGACACAAAGCTGTCATGTTTTTGGTTTTAGACCTTTATTCAACTTAAATGGATTGGGAAAATGCTTCTCTGACCCTATTCTAAAGAGGAGTTTCCCTACCTAAAAAACAAAAACTAAGAATCTGTCTGTGTTAGGATATCTGAAACTTAAAAGCCGTCCTTGTGTCCAAAAAATGTATCCTGGCCCTCACACTGAAATAAAATAATAAAGTGACCAGGGAAATGTCTATAACCTAGTATTTGCAAAAAGTGTTATTAAATAAAAGTAGAATTGCTGTAACGTAAATGTTCTCCAAAAGAGGAAAAGACCTTAATTCCTGAGGGCGATTCCCTTCCCCTGGATTCTTTACTGGCATCACAAATGTCTCTGGGTCTAACAGTTCCTTATACCTTCATTTGCCCTCAACAATCCTGTTATATGAACGCAGTTCCACCTTGTCAATCTTGTATGAACACAGTTCAACCTTATAAGTTCTTCGGTAACATAAGTTCCTTCTTGATTTAACAAACACCTTTTCTGCTTGTCACTCTTGCAGGTTTGCAATGTTCCTGGTATACTGCCCTTCCAGGACGTGTTATGCACTCCCAACTGCCTGGGGTACTCTCCTGCCAGGACCTTTCATATCTTACAGTAACTTTTTATATTCAAGCAACATATATACTTGACAAACCATTATCTTATTACTTTACTTTCTTTAATTTTCACAATGTTCAAAATCTTCCGCCCTTTGGATTCATAAACAATCTTCTTGTCATTTCCCTTTCCGTAACTTCAAAATGTTCTACTGCACTTTGGCGCGGTCGCTGAAATGCCCTGCAGTCCCCACTCTGCTCTGGCAGACTTACCGGTTCTCTGTAGCGTTTCCAGGCTTGCTTGCGCTTATGCGGTGTTACCTTTGCCGATTGCTTCCCACTCTGGGGCTGTTCTGACGTCTCTCCAGTCTCTCTCGCAGCTCACCTCCAGTAAGATGGCCTCTCCTCGGCTCCCAGTATGGATAACGCTGCTTCTCTTGACTGCTGGATGCACAGGGAACCCTCTTGCGAATCCAGGCGTCTCCATGACAAGCCTTGCTTGCACTGCGTTTCTTCCCTTCTCTGCTGGCGAGCTCCTTTGCTATGCCACACCTGCTTCGCCTCCAGCACTGGTGCAGTCATATCTTCTCCTGAGCTCCCTCCCACCGTTTGGTACACCTTCTTTTTTTTAAAAGTCCCTGCACAGGTGCTTTCATCCAACAACTAGCTTGTTTGTCATGCTGGCTGCTCTATACACATACCTTCATCCTCCTCGTCTCAGTACTTGGGTTGTTGTGAGAATTAAAAGTCCATTGATATTTTCTGATGCAGAATTCTTGAAGGGTCTTTTCCAAAGATTCCATGTGGAAGATCAGTTCTAACTGAAGGAGAACTATAACTGAACGTTTTTATTTTAATTTTTTTTTATTTCAAATTTGTATTGGTTTTACATGGTACAAATGAAATTCCAAGAAAAGAGACTTGAGCAACACAATCCGTGTCCAAAGAAAATATCAAGAAGAACGCTTAACTAGCTCAATCTCAATCCACATCTAACCCTTTTTAACCCCCCTCCCGCACCCCCAACCCATGGCAGCCCCATGAACAACATTAAACATAGATCAAACATGGCATACGACAAAATCGGAATGACGACTCTACTGTGTTGTCTTTGCTACACTTCGTCCATTAGGGCAACGTACCCCCAAGCACAGGGAGATCAACCAGAGGGGGAAGCGGGCCACTCATCCTTGCCCACTCCCATTACCACCAACCCACCTCTCCCTCCCCCGAGGGCCATCACACCCCCATGTATTTCATGCAGAAACCCAAACAGCTAATTTCCAACCAGCTAATTTCCAACTCACAACTCCCCTGTGGAGAGCCGCAGTGATCTTCTCCATCAAGTAAATCTCCTTCGCTTTCACCACCCATTCCCTGCTGACTAGGCAGCCTCTTCCTCTTCCATTGTCAAGACAGGCATGCTCTAGCTGCCAACAATAAGAAGTGCGCCATATGAGGTAGGCTCCTAAATTCCCCCTCCACCTCCTCCAATCCGAATAAGACCAATAGGGGTACCGCAGGACGAGAGATCTCCCTCAATTTCCTTAATCCACCCCAACAGCTCAGTCCAATAAATGTGCACCTCCCACAGTCCCATCATGTATGCCAGCACTCCCTCCACAACCACACCAACGTAGCAGGCTCACACCTGAAAACATCCTGGAAAGGCGGACAGGGTCGTATTGCCACCTATGCAGCAACTTGATACAATGAAATTTATACTGGCATGAGATCGATGTCTTCAATGCTCTGCAGCACATCTTGCGCCACAATCCCACATCAATTTGCCTTCCCAGATCTTGTTCCCACTTGGCCCGAAGACTCTCAGCACCCGACCTGTCCGCCTCCAGGAATGCAGCATACAATTGTGTGATCAAGCCCTTTATCTCCAATTGTGAATCCAAAATATGCTCTGTCAGAGTAAGTTCCCGATGTATCTGTGTTAGGCAGAAACCTGTACAGTTTCCTCTGGGACCACTGCAAAAGATTTAAGACTACAGGTGTTTGGCAGTAAACCCACTTGGTAGCAGTCTGTACCACACAGATTCACTTGGTAGCTGTGGCTTAGCAGTCGGACCTCCCTCAAGAAGAGTTAGGCAGTATGCAAAGTATACACAATAGGCACTCAGATACAATAGCACAAGCAAACACTGACCAGAGCTTTGGTATCAAGTTATATAATTATTTATTTAAAAACACACTGAAACACTCCAGCACTATTATTGTAAATCACTCTCAACACAGTTACTATTATTCTATATACATCCCTTCTTCCTTTATCAGACAAGTCTTAGTTAACACCACTTATTTCCAGACAGAGGTGAGCGCTTAACTATAGATGGCACTCCAATAAGTTAACGAAAAAGGGAGGGAAAAAGGCAGAATGTAGGAAAATACAACACACTAATCTTTAGGAACTCTTAAGCAAGGCAGGAAAGTCAAAAGTTACTTGTGAGCCAAAGTCCATAGGCCGGCCCACTCTTGGAGAGAGCAGGGCACAAATGCACCCAAGATCATACATTGACAACAGGCTTAAAGTCTTGCAGGGAGTTCAGAAAGGTTTTAGTTAGGCTCAGAAAAGTTTAGCCAGGGTGTCCCAGGCTATCCCAGGTTCGAAAGCCGGGGGCTAAATCTACCCCGTACAGTCGGTTGCAAGGGAAGCCAGGCGGAACACGGTACCTTATGTGGAAAGGATCCTCCAGCGGGGGCAGTTGTTCCTGGCAGCAGGTGCAAGTCGCGGCGTCGTCCAGAGGAAGAGAAGATCTCAACGTGGAGGAAAGATGAAGGTCGTTGCACTGCCAGGGAAGAAACCGGCCGCAGAGTTTTCCGGTTAAAGGTACTACCCTTTGATTCGCGGTAGTGGTAAAACGTGGTATCCCGGTTGCCGGGGTGCTTGGCACAGGCAAGTCGGCCACGAGATGCTCCAGGAAGCGAAAAAGGAAGCAGACTGGTTATCCCCACCAGTCGAAGGAAGAAGACTCTCCGGGCTGGAGATCTCCTCTGTCGTTAGGAAAAGTGGTGAGACGGTCCAGCAGGGCTCCACCGGTGGTGTTGTCGGCTCAGCTTCTCCCTCGTCGGATTCTTAGGTCCTGTGGCGACTTCTCAAGTTCCAGTCCCCAAAGCCCTGCTTTTATGCAGAAAACCCCCATTCACTCAGCCTAGCTGTCACTCAAACATGCTAAGTGGTGAGCTGGCCGGCTCACCACTTGGGCCAATCAGGACGGAGTGCGACTTGAGTTGCCTAGGCAACTCAGTCCAGGGTGCCTAAATCCCCCTCCACCCCTCCTAAGTACCCCAGACAGAGTGGCACCACTTTGGAGGGCTTCTGTGGAGAAGCCCGCCAAAAAGTGGAACAAAGGGCTCAACTTGGTTTGGAGTCACAGAAGCGAACACAAACGCAATTTTAGAACCGAGTTCTGGCAAAAAATACCAACCAGAGAATTAATATTAAATAAACCGGCGGTATGTTCGAGGCTATAGGAATTAAATAATTAAAGTTGGTAGCCCCGAACAATGGGAAATCCCATGCATTCTCTTTTATGTTTACATTCTGCCATACTGTAGAAAGGTGCTGTATCATATTCTTGGCACAGATGTGCGTGGGGCTGTGGGCCATTGTGACCATTGCAGTCACATATGAATTTGGCAACATCCAGTTTCTAGTTCCCTTGTCCACCCAACAACCCTCCAAATCCAACTTGGCAGATCCCTCTGCCCATCCCTGTATTTCATTGGCCGTAGCCTCGGCCTGCATTTCTTTGACAGTCGCAACTCCATCTTCTATCATACAGGGTACTTCCTCTGTCTGAACCGTCATCATCTTGGTATTCAAATCAGTGGCAGTTTGTTTCGCAATTCTGTCTGCAAACGCGTTTCCCTCTCCTATTTTGCATGTTACTTTTCTATGTGCCTCGCATTTCACTATTGCTAGGCGCTTTGGAAACGTGAGTGCAGACAGCAATCGTACAATCAAAGGGCCATATTGAATTCTGGCACCATGTGATGTCAGAAACCCTCTCTCAGTCCAGTCGACCAAAGTTATGAACCACTCCAAACGTGTACTGACTATCAGTATATATATTCACATTCAAATTTCCTCAGTGAGCATTAAGCAATCGTGGGGGGGTGATTCATTCTTCCCAATTTCTTTTATGGTTAGTGGCATTAATTCTGCAGGATTCAAAGCGCTACACCTCATAATTTGGACATGGGGCGCAAACAAGATAATCTCATATCGTGTCAATCTGGCAGAGGTGAGGTGTTGCATCTGTGTCCTACTTAATAGAACGTCTATGGCATGTGGCACCATCAAAATTAAAGTGTGCCCCAATACCATCCCTTCCGTTTGTTTCACTGACGCAGCAGCCGCCGCGACAGATCGCAAACATCGTGGTAGTGCGCGCGCTGCAGGGTCCAGCGCAGAAGAAAAATAGCTGCACGGCCTATTTCTTCCACCTTGTTCCTGTGTCAAAACCGCCAATGCACATTCTTCACTTTCACACACAAATAGTCTAAAAATGTTCTTATAGTTCGGCGTACCCAAAACTGGAGCCGAGCATAATGCAGTTTTCAATCCATCAAATGCTTTGACATTCCTCATCCCACTGCAAAGGCATAACCGCATCTTTTCTAGTCAAATTCACTAATGGTTTCACAATTAACGCAAAATTACCAATTCATTGTCGGCAATATGAAGCCATGCCTATTATGGCTCTGACTCCTTTTTGTGTCTTTGGAATAGGCATACAAGAAATACTTTCTATGCGTTCTGGCGTTGGTCTTCTCCCTCCTTTTGAAAGTAGGTAGCCCAAATAAGCTACCTCCTTTCGAGTATACTGAAATTTCTTCAAACTAGCTTTATGGCCATGTGCCGCTAGGTGTGACAGTAGTAATGAAGTGCTTTCTTTACAAATCTTCTGTGTCTGCAGCTAGCAATAGATCGTCTATGTATTGCAAAAGTACACAACCCACGGGTAATTCCAGCATGTCTAGCTGTTCTTTTAATGCTCTACTGTAAATACTTGGACTTTCCGTGTAACCTTGCGGAATCCACGTAAATGTAAATGATCGTCCTCCTAATGTGAACGCGAACAAATATATACTGTCCTTGTCCACTAGAATACTAAAGAATGCGTTTCTATTACACTAAAGTATTCTGCTGAAACAGGTATCATTGTCAATAATGTAGTAACGTCTGACACTAGAGGAAATTGCGGATTTACTACCTTATTCAATGCGCGTAGATAAATTATGAGACGGTAGGGTACCTCATTACCTCCTTTTTTATAAACCGGAAGAATCGGGCTGTTACATGTACTACCTGTGATTTCCTCTATTACCCCTAATTTCACCAAATCGGTAACAATACTCTTCAATCCTTTCTCACCTTCAACCGAAATTTTGTATTGGGGTATTCGCGGTAGGGTAACACCTTCTTTTAAAATAATCTTCACTGGCTCTATCTTTAAACATCCCACATCGTTGTCATGCATTGCCCATATACAGGTTGGTACTTTACTTAGTTCCCCTGGTAACGCTTCGGACATTAATTCTGACACAGGGGCATCGTGTGGCCATATCGTTAGAAACACTCCATCTGCCGTGCAATGTATAACAGAACCTAGTTTTTTCAACAAATTTAATCCCAACAAATTTTCTCCACAATTTTCTGTTAGAAGGAAAGGACAATGTTCGGTAAATGGTCCTATGGGGACTGGGACTGGTTTGGACACTGGGTATATGACTGGTGTACCTGCGAACCCTACGGAAATATTCTTTTGCCCCGACAGTGGTATATCCGGAACCAAGTGATGGTCTATTGAACACTTCTGTGCTCCTGTATCTACAAGAAAGCGGTGCTCCTCATTCCCGACTATCATTTCTACATAGGGTCCTCTCTGATTCACGGGAATAGACACTGGTTCCGACCCCTGTCCTGGCCGGTCCTGTTGGGGAAATAACACATCGTCCGATGTGTAATCATTACTATTACTGTAATACGTGTTCGGCTGTGTATCGAAAACATTTCCACTTTTCCCTCTATTTCCCCCACTCTGATTTCCATATTGTTGATTTTGCTGTCCCTGACTCTGGTTTGGGGCATTTTGGTTTTGGCCTTGGTTTTGATTACCTCCGTTATTATGATGCTGCTGCATACTATTCTTATTTGGTCCATTCGCTCCTGGGTGTCCTCTATGCTGTCTCCTATGACCAGAACCCTTTTCTATTCTGTAGATGCAGGCATTGCGCTCGCCAATGTCCTTCCTCTTTACAATATGCACACTGATTCGGCCCCATTGTTCCCCCATACATATTCGAAATACTCCTTCCTTGTGCATTCCCCCGCCCTATATTATGTCCTGTTACTTGCTGCAATAGTGCCTGTGTTCTAATTAGACATTCCTTCAAGTCTGCCCCCACCTGTTTTAGCAACGATAATTTGTTCACCATCTCCTTCTGCCCCGGCGATGGTAACTGCTGCTGTTTATTATGCAACCCCTTTTTCCCCTTCCCAGGTCTCCCGATATCCCTACTCCTGTACGCAGGTGTAGTAAACATTTTGACAGGTGTAGTAAACATTTCGACATAATCATTATCTAATTCATCTCGGAACTCATAAAGTCTATACACGTTCTCTCACTTCATCCCTCTCCCTACAGCGTGCTAATGCATTCAAATCTAACAATCGCTGCGGTGGTAATTTCCCAATTAGCTGTTTCCATCTCTCAATATTCACCCATGCATTCCAACACTACCTGTCTTTCGTTGCTTCTACGAAAGTCATATATCGAAGCCAATGTTGCCGTCCCATCATTCCCGTCTATATACATCTCTGCCTGTTGCTGCAATTCCACCTTCCTTTCCTTGCTGATTGCGCTGCGGGTTACCCTCATGCACTCCCGTTGGTCAGTCCTGCCTCTTGCCCCCCTGGTTTCAACTTCAACCCCGGGAGGAACGGACGGTACCGAGTCTGTGTCTGAGGCGGGAGGTGGGGATGGGACAATGGGAACAGCGAGTGTCTGTTGTGGGCCTGGTTGGCTAGTAGGAAGTGTTACTTGCGCGGTCTGTGGCTGTGGGAGGGCTTGAGCTACCGCAGGGGGAGCTTGGGCTACGGGCGGTGTCTGGGCAATAGCTACTGACGTGTCTGGTCTTACTTCTGATCTTGGGCCTTGTTTTGTATGGGTCAATATATTTTCTATCAATTCATCTGCTATGTGTAATTCTCGTTGTGGGTATATCTTTTCTATATTCAACTGGTCAGCCCTGCCTGCCCTTCTTAGACTCTCAGTCCACTCCTCCTCTTCTTTTTCTTCCGCTACCTCACCTTTTGATTTATGCCTGTGTGCATGCTTTGTTCTGCTTTTAAATCTGAGCATTGCTTCCTTTCTCCAGTCTTTAATGCTGCAGGACGCGCTTTCTTTCTTATCAACACCCTTTCCAAGTTATCTATCCTCGCCATCTCAAAACTACCATTAATCGGCCACTGATGGTCTTGTTGCTTTCTGGTTTGCCTATGCCAAGTCTCACAGAATATTATCGCACCCACTCCATACTTCACATACGCCGGCGTTCCCCCAGGTGGTACAATTTGGCCATTTTCCAAAGATTGTCTACCACAGCGGAAAAACCCTGCTAAGGTGGACAATACCCCAGGCATGTTTCAACCTTCCCCCTGGTTAATCAACCTTACCTTTTTGATTTTGCAAAGTCAACTCTCAACCAATATCAGGATGCTTTGAATCGGGGAATGACTCATCTGATCAAGTCGTCTGTATGCTGACGCACCAAAGGACGTGGTGTCTGCGTTTCTTTGCTTCCGCCTCGTTTCGGGACCCTCGCCTCCTTGTTCTCTAGCCAGGCACGTCGATCAGGGATCAGATGTGTCCAGATCTGCAAAGAGTCTCACTTTTACAGGGCGCCCTGAACACCTCTTGATCCCGGCTCGATCGTCCCGTCCTCGCCGTTCTCTGCCTTTCTCAATTACAACGTTACGCGAAGGAACAAGTGGGGGAGGGTCCCTATTCGGGCGCCATCTTGAAAGGGCCCCCTAGTGGACCCTCATGTCTATGGAAACAAGGCGGGTCACCACACACGATAGAGACGCCAGACACAAGGTTGTATTCCCAAAGCTAGGGTTTTATTGCAAAGCAAAAGTCTCAGTTGGCCAACTCGGTCTCACGCCCCGCGACGTGTATCTCTAGACCTCGAGGGACGCAAGAGAGTGAATTACGTACATCAGTTACATATATACAAAATGCATATCAAACAATCAGCTATGACATGTTTAACTCCCCTCTTTATTGGGATTCTTTGAACTTGGTGTGATGATGGACATCTTCGACCACTATGACACCTTCAAACATCTATTCTAGTAACAATTTGCAATTTGTGAGTGCGTAGGCATCTTTCGGTTATTGAATAGAACAAGGCGCTTCTGTTCTTGGAAGCGAACTACATACGGGGGGGAGTTGCATTCCGGACCTTGCTATCTATCAGATGCTATTCCCATCCTGGGAGCCGACATGCTCTTAGCAGGCTCAGCAAAGGGGGGCCGTTAGAAAAGCATAATTCAAGCCTTCAGCGGTATTATTCTAACATATTCTTCCATATAACGAGACTGGCTGGCAGCTGTGAAATGATTAAATGCCCTGCAGCTCTGCTTCAAGGCTACATTAAGGAGGGAGCCGGGCATTCTTCCTGGCGCTGCCTACGTTTGTGTTTCAGCGAACTCTTGTTATCCTCTCGGCCCTGTGGCCTTGTCCTTTTCACATACAGACAACAATGTTCCACAGTCGAGCAGTGTGAGCGGAAAATATCCTGCAAAGCAATAGGTACAGAAAGCAATGAGCAATAGTTAGAAAACAAAATGGCGATTCTTGTTACATAAAAATGGCCGTTCATTGGCAAACTCGAATACCTATATTCTGTGTATTGTGCATGAGACGGTTGGTCCACGGCCACCAAAATGCGTTTGCGGTCTCAAATTAGAGGTATCCGTATTTCTAGACTGACAACCTGTGAGGCTAAGAACCTCGGGGTCATCTTACTCCACACACTCCTTTTCTCCTCACATTGTGTCTAAGAAGTCAAACTATCAGCTGCACCTCCTCTGAGGTATTCTTCCTTTTTTCACTTTTCCTCCAGAAGCTCACTGTCTCCAGAGCTCCGGTCCTCTCTAGGCTGGACTATTGCCTCCTACCAGGCACACTTCTCCACTTCCCTCGTCCCCGCACTTGAGCGATCTGAATGACGCAAGGCCTAGTAAGATAGTTATTTTGGCCTCCCTTGTTTCCTCCCTCCTTGTCTTGTCGTACCTAGAAACACTTGTGTACAGATGTGTTATAAATGCCCTATCATATTATATAGTGTGAAAGCCACAGGGCATGCTGAGCCTAGTCAGGTTGCCTGTGTTTGTCATGTACAGGTGAGAGCAGGAATTAAAAGAATTGATGGTACAAAGGACAACACTTGCCAGTTTGTATTTAAAGAAGGGCATGGGCTGCAGCTGAGACAGATGGTGGAGGCTGAAAGTTCACTGTGATGTCGAGGCCAGAGATCGGCACTCAGATTTTCAGGGTGCGAAAAAAGTAGGTTGAGCAGAACACATGGCTCCTGCCAATTTAACTGAGCACAGAGCAGAAAGGGGGAGGGGCACAGTAGCACTGGAAATATCCTACGGAAAGCAGGAACATTAGATGTCCAAGATGGAGGTCCACCAGGGGTTGGGCACCTTCACAATGCCAGTTACGTTCCCTCCACAATAGTTTCTTTTGGGTGTTCCATTGTGTTCCTCTTTTCTCTCCTAATCTTTAGTTGTGCCCTAGTGTACTCCGTATGAGATGTTCTTTGTTTGCCGTGCTTTTGCTTTCTCTCGTAGTACACATCTTGCCTGGTAGCCTAGCAGCACCAGATGCTTATCAGAATTGGCATGTTCCTCCTGGCAGTGGTGCAGTGTAGGCATAGTTATGTATTTGCTGCCTCCTTCGTGGTTACTGTGTTGCGATGGGCACTGGTTGGTTTCAGTAATTTTGTATGTACAGCAGTGAGGGCTTGTGTTCGGTGTACTTGGAGTGCTCCAAATCTTGCCTGCTGTGGAAGCCATGTGGTTTTGGAAGGATGTTTCATCCCTTTATTTTTCTGTTGTCATGTTTACTTGTCAGCCGTGGTAATTCACCATTCTTTTAGTCTGTTTGTTTCTTTGTGGGAGCTATGGTGTGGCATCCCGTCGTGGATGTATGTTAGATACTTATCCCATCCTTGGTTGTGTGCTCTCATCAATATGGCCCTCTTATGGGAACCGTGTAATGTTTAGTGGATGTCCGATTCCTGACCCTCAGTTTAGGCCTCCGTTTGGGGGCTATATGGTGTTTTTGGAAGATGTGTGCTTTGGCTCTTTTGGAAGGGGTGCTGTCCCTCCTTTGTGTTTGCAGCTTTTGACGTATTGTGGCCCACCTCGTGTTTTGGATTTCTGCTTCCATTATATATAGCCAGCATAGACATTGGTTAAGGATTATGCAATTTGTAGTCCAAAACATCTGCAGGGCCACATAACGAGTATTTTGATATTTCTGTGGGTTCGTTGCATGGGTGCTGCAAGTCTCTGCTCTGTTTCGTGTGTGCAGGGAGTTTGCTCTGTGAGGTGTTTTTGGATGGCCGCTCAGTCTTTAATCTGTGTTTATTGTTGATGGATTTGAGCTTGGAGTTTCAGCTGCAATATTGGTGGAGCGCTGGTGTATGCTGGGTGGTGTTGGATGGGTGTATGGTGGTTGCTCCGTGTTTCGTGATGATCTTTTCTCTAGCACTGGAAGTGTCTGCTCTCTGGTGCTTGTGAAAAGTGCAATGAATATTTGGTGCTTTTGGTGGGGGAGGGTTGCAAATCTGTCTTCAGTCCTCTGGTTGAATGTAGCGTTCGTTGTGCCTTCTGGTTTTGGATGAGTTCTACTCTGCCGAATACTTTGTGCTTTAGTATGATGCTTTTGGATGGATGCTGGGAGTTGAGGCTCTGTGTTTTGAAGGTTTTGGTTTAGGGTTGGCGGCCTTTACTTTGTGCTTGAATCTTGTGGATGGATGGATGCGAGTTTTCCCTCCTCTGCTTTTCGTGCTTTTAGTTGGATGCCATCTGTCCCCTCGTTTGTGGATGCTGCAAGTCTATTCACTGTGCTTGGTACTGGTAGGTGATGTTGGATCGAGACTGAGAAGCCACGCACTTGAGGGTTTTTGAAAAGATTCAAAAAGACTGCTGGCTATTGTTGGAAGGGTCCCGTTGCCCATATCGTTATTGTGACCTATTGTGCCCGGTGATGTTGGATGCTCACTGGGCGTCGCTGCTTGCCATTGTTGGATGGGTCCCTTCCCCATATCGTTATTGTGCTCGGTGATGTTGGATGCTCAGTGGGCGTCGCTGCTTGCCATTGTTGGATGGGTCCCTTCCCCCATATCGTTATTGTGCTCGGTGATGTTGGATGCTCAGTGGGCGTCGCTGCTTGCCATTGTTGGATGGGTCCCTTCCCCATATCGTTATTGTGTTCGGTGATGTTGGATGCTCAGTAGGCGTCGCTGCTTGCCATTGTTGGATGGGTCCCTTCCCCATATCGTTATTGTGCCCGGTGATGTTGGATGCTCAGTGGGCGTCGCTGCTTGCCATTGTTGGATGGATCCCTTCCCCATATCGTTATTGTGCCAGGTGATGTTGGGGGCTCAGTGGGCGTCACTGCTTGGTTTGACGGCATCTGATGCATGCATTGTCTGTCCCTCACTCCTGAATGACTGCTTTCTGCCGTTTCACCAGGATGGTTAAAATGTGATGGAGGACGCCCCACCAGCCCCCACGTGCCGCAGCTTGCACTCCAGTCCCAAGGCCTCCTGCAGCCAGGTGAAGAGGCCCCGCTTTCAGACGCTGACACGCTTCTGGGAGGGGCAGGATGTGCTGGCTCGCTGGACCGATGGCCTGCTGTACCTTGGCATCATTAAGAAGGTAAGCCAGGCCCTTGCCTCACCCCTAACTGTACAGAAAAGGACTCCCGGTCCCTGGATTGATGTGCGCACCGCTCCCTTGCGGCTCCCACATAATCGCATTCTGCATACGAATGGCGCTTTGTTTGAGTTGTGTCCAGAAAAGGCCTGGGCCCTGCTCGGGGGCAATGCGCTTGTCTTGGAAGCAATGGCAACGCAGAGCAACACAGGTTCGAATCCCGGTCTCCAGTATTTTGCGCGTCGTAAAAGCTGAATTAATTAAATGTAGGGTTGAATGGGGGTGGGGTGTGTTCTGGGCCACAGTGGGCAGAATGGTATGATGTAATGTACATTCATAAAGTTTGGCAGTATCTCGGTGATCTGCTGGTCCCAATACCCCTTAAGTGGCCTCTGAAATCCTGGCCCATCTGGAATACTTAAGGCTGCAGCTTTACCCATGGCTGCCTTTGCGCTGACCTCTCACCCGGAATTATCCCAAGCACCTTACGGTTATTAAATCCCATTCGCAACAAACCGTGCTTATGTTGTGCACATACGTCCCTTAGCTGAATTCATACATCAAGATTCCATCACACTGTTTTCACAGGTTTTTGGGAGTGACCCTTGTGTCTGTTGACTTGAGAGTTTCTAGAAAGCTGGATATACGGGTGCCTGTCTAACACATCTGGTCTGTTTTTCACTCCCTGTGTAGGTGGACAGTGAGCAGGAAACGTGTTTAGTACGATTTGAAGATAACTCACAATTTCTGGTTCTCTGGAAGGACATTAACCCTCGTAAGTGCAGCCTCTGCTTATTTCCTCTTTATATAGAAACACTGGTGTTCAGGTGCGTTATACATGCCATATCATATGTCCTATAACCCCAGTTGTGACACAGTACCACCAGCAAGGGTGTAAAGACCTTGGCATTTTTCAATTTTAAGTAATAAAATGATGCAGGTAATTATGTCTCTGAAAGGAAGGTTTGCTAATCAGACCCATAATGCTTCATGCCAAAATCAAAGTGCACTCATGTACCTTGCTGAGACAGTCTCCTGATACAACGATCACCAGCCCTGCAGTGGCAGCAGGACAGGTTCAAAGGTTTGTGCATTTCTGATTGCTGTACAGGTGGCTTTTTAATCATATGCCCCTCTGATTTACATTAAAATAATTGTGTATCCAAGTCAGCCTGGTGGCATGTTAAACTATAAATGTAAGCCATTCCTGGTCATGACATGGTGGTTACTGGGGTCACAAAATTATCAAAGCTCCGCATTTGGTTATAATAGGGCTCAAAATGTGCACTCTCCATTAGCTAGTGATAATTGACTGTTGACGAGTAAGAAATTGTGTGATGTGTGTGTATGTGTTGAATTGAGGTGGCAAGTGTCTTTTTATGTCTGGCTAGTACTTTGCAGCTTGAAATTAGTACCCCTCATATTTGTGGCAGCTTGGGGAGCAGCAAGTGTCTGATGTGTCTTAGTGTCTGGCCAGGGTGTCTTAACAGCTGCCATGTGGGACAGTGTCCAGGAAACTGCTTGTTTGATCCCCATGAGGTGGCAACACCTTCCTGCCAGGGGACAGGAACCCTCTCTGGAGGCCCCAAGGGATCCAGTACTTCAAAAGCAGTCCTGACGTAACAAATCTATTGTCACGCAAGGGTGCTGATAACAGGAGTTATTTTATGTTACCATTGTCATGAACCAGCCGTAGCGGCTCTGGAGGCGATGGAGACTACACTAAGAACAAGCAGTAGCGGTCTAGACCCCTACCAACATGGCCGCCGCTGTGAATGTACCCGGAAATTGACCAACGCGCAGCTGCGTTGCAACTCTGTTTGTTCCGAGTGTAAAAGCTTCGTAGTCTCGCTTCTCTGCCTGCGGTTCGTCTGCTGAGATTGACTTTTCTCTGGAGCTCTCCTTCTGCTCCGCTCTTCCCTCCTTCATTCCACTCATTTTCCTGACTTTGCTCTGTGCTGTACTTTTGAGTCGCTTTCTTTTCCCGCTTTGCTTTCCGCCCTGTTTACCTTTCCACTAGCAATCTCTCTGCTTGTTTGCTGTCCTGTGTCCTCAGGTCGTGTGGACATCTCTCTTCCAGGACTTCTGCTATAGCCCCACATTCCGAGGCACTTACTTTCAAGGACTCCTTTTGGACTCTGGGAATTGTAGTCCTGCACGTCTGTATTTGCTTAGCAGCCTCTCGCCTTACTGGCTGGATCCTTCTTCACTTGACCACCGAATCAACTCGAGGACCAGTGCATCAGACCAAGGTTTTTTTCAGCCTTTTTCCCTGACGTGGGGTCGGCTCCCCGGAGTCCCGACTGCTGGGCAAGTTACCTGGTGGCCTCTGGGGGAGCTCGCCCTTATCTCTTCCAAAAGAAGAGCAAGACCCAGAGGATTGTAACTCGACGTAAGAAGGAAGATTCACCCTGGGAATCCCCAGGAGACACAGGTGAGGAGACTGAGGGGGGAGACTTCCTGTAGTGCAACAGAGACTGTGTCAGGTTCTGAGAATCATGCAGACAGAGGTGGAGTTAGACTAACAGTCAGGCTAGGAGATGGGTTCCTTCATCTTGGTTTCTGCTAGGGCTACCTGCACTTCCTGCCCCCTATCCCTCCCTGCAGACAACACACACTGTGTATGATGTCAGAAGATAAAGGACACTTTCTACAGCAGCCTGGATTGGTCACCTGACCAATGGCTTGCTTTTAACGATTTTGCTGTAGCACCTCCTCTTTAAAAGGGGAGGAAACCCTTCTCTTTGTGATAACTCTTTTGACTCTCAGAAGGATTTACTGGGATTCTGTTATTTCAAAGTTCTTTGCTATAGAGATGAAGACGGAAGGCTCCAATGCAGAGGCAAGCTCTGTTCTCTAACCATTCCAATGGCACATTTGGGGTGGCTTTCTGCTGCCTGTGCACTGGAACCAGGATCCTGCTCACTGGGGATTATGGACCACCTGCAGGTGCTAGACAAAAATCTTCTGGAATGGCAGTCTGGAATGAATGACTTGCCTTGTCCCTGGAGACCCTGGCGAACACTGTATTGGGCCAAACAGCAGTACAGAAGCAGCTTACAACTCGATTTACTGCCTTGCAACAACTTTGAGCTGGATTAATCATGTAGGACTCACTTCAAACCGCTGCAGGACCCACTGTACTTCTTTTGGCACTGTAAGAATTTCACTTCCTGGTCTACTGAGACATTGTGTAAGGTTGACAGATTAACAACATTCCAGAAGTTGATTCAAGGGTAGGCTTTTATTTCAAATTGTTTACAGATGGTTTTCTTCATCGGTAGTTAGTTCACCCTCCTAGGCCTCTACAACCTTCCTCTGTCTTTCCTTTCACTGGATATGGGTAGATCTCTCCTATTCAGCATAGTCCCACCAGTTCTCGGCTTTCTCCTCCTGCTGCCTGTCGCCCTGCAAGGCAACACATGCATCACTGTATCAGAGTTTCCGTTCCCTTTTATATGTTTTCCTTTGGTTCCCTCCAATCAGAACCCTTCTTGCTGAGAGTCCTCTGCCCGTTCTACTGGATCGACCCTGTCCCCTGACATGGCCGTCGTGTGTTTGCACTTGTCGATGGTGTTAGGAGAGATTTCATATGTGTATGTAATTTTCCCTCCATGTGTCAACCCCCAAACTTTTTGCTGCTGTTTAGATACCACTGACTGACTTTGTCAGAGAAGGACATCCTTCAGCTGTGCTCCTCCTGGGCTTTCGCTCACTTTTTATGGGGAAACTGACTTGCCCTTCCGACAGTCAGTACTGGGAGACTTTGTTTCCCTTAATCCTTTTCTCATGTTGCAACTTTTGTGCAACATGTAACAAGTGTGCAATGTATTTTACCATACAGCTCACTTGGGTCTATAGTCATTTCCAAAGGCCCTAGATACTCTAGCTGGACTTTTTATGAACTGTGCCAATGTTTCATGGACAGGACTGGTGGCAGCTATCGTTTCGCATTATTTTGAACCCTTTCCTGCCATGTAACTGCTTTAACGGTGCTTGGCAGGAATAGGTTACCTGGCTCCAAAATGGCCACACCACGAGGTTCTTTGTCTTGTCTTTTGGCCATCTTGCCCCTTCACTTTCCCCAGGTCGAGTCGACCTGGGCCAGTCCTTATTTGGTCATGCATTTTCCCGCAAATCCCAATGCTTTCGCAGGCTTCTACATGCCTTGTGTGTGTGCGCCTCCAGGATGTGGGCTGGGATGTCTGGTGCCAATACACATCCTGGGTGCCAGAGAGTCTGGAGTGTCCTGAATGCCTGAGACCTCCGTGGTCTGTGATTGGTCCAGGTATGGAGTGAGTGTTTGTGAGCAGATCTCCCATTGGGTCCTCTCCGTTTTGGGGCGAAGGCCACTTTGGATAAGAGGAGGCTAGAAACACCACTACCATGTTGATCTCCTGAGTTCTCACTGAACAAGGGATAGGATCCAAGTATTCTGCAACTACGAAGCTGAGTCGAGGAACCGCTGGTGACCCGCTGGAAGGTTTGGCACCCTGAGCCCGCTGTCGTCCCGTGGGACCCCTCTGCATCTGGTCGTCCTAGAAGGTCTGCGAAGACGCTTTGACCCATTGGAATAGTGGGACCAACTATTCTCGGCACCTTCACCAAAACCTGCAAGTAAGCTTTCTCGGAAGTGTCCCTGGGCCAACCAGTGGGCTGACCAGCTTACGCAGGACCTTTCCTCTGTCTCTGCTGTCGTTTCGAGGAGGCCCTCGAAACTTGGTATACTGCTAGCTCTGTGTCAACGGCACCCTCACACTGAATTTCGTACACTTGGCATTCCCAGGTCTGGAGTGAGACGAGTGCGCCCGGACCGGAGTAAATGCGGTTACCGTGTTGCCCTGCCACGGCAACGTCCTTTGCAAGTCTGCTGTATTTGTGACCCTCTTGCCCCTGAAGCTCGCTGGAACTCGGGAACTAAAAGGTGCCGAGGCGTCCTTTTTGCCGCCGTCGAACTTGCAACCGAATTGGACTAACCTGCCGAATTGTGGGTCTCCTTGCCTTAGGGAATGGTGAGTAATCGTTACCAGAATTGGTTGCCCCTAGCGCCAGAGCCCAACTTTATGCACGAGTGGCCCCTCTCCTGTCCACCGCTATTGCGAAATAGCGACTACATCCCAAACTCTTGATCTGCCTCTATCTTCAAGTGGAGGTCCTTCTTGAATAGTGGGAACTTATTCTTCATCGTCCTATCCACCTTCCCGAGCTGCTAGAGACCCCCGAAGAGACCCTGTTTTCCCCGTTGGCATACATGTACTATTGAGCACAAGGCTCCACTCTTCTTAGGGCTTGGACTGCCTCTTAGGTGAATAACTGATGTTGAATTGGGTCTAAAGATTAACTGCACTGCCTGTTTTCGCCCCCTCTAGGTTGTCAACATATTTCGTGCAGTCATCCCTTTTGCCCCCCACCCCCTTACCCCCCGGTCTTGTGTATATTGTATTGAGTGTGATGTATTGGTTTACTTAGTGTTACTGTGATTCTTTGCTATAGTCTGTATTACAAAGGCCTTGTAATAAATGTGTCTATAATTTTTAATATAACACCTGTCTGGAGTAATTTGTAAGTGTCCTTGCTCTGTGTGCTCATTGAGGTCCTTCAGCCACCCTCACCCCTCCTGAGACTTAGTCTTCACCGCCTGCCATCGCTACCCTGATTGGTCTGGCTTGTCCAGAGGTTACCCTGTTCCAAGAAACTAGGTTGGCCTTCTGAACCTCTGCCCCTCCTGGACAGAGTTCAGAAATCCTTCTTAATAGATGGCTAACCCGAAGGATGGGGAAAAGCCCTAGAGCCAGTGCCTGATCCGGAGGTGCTGGTGAGCACGCATATCCTTCCGAGTTTGTGTCTGGTAAGGATGTACCTGTAGGAGCGACCCACTCGGCAGATAGGATAGGGCGGTCCCTGTGTCTCCTAGGCATTGCCACTGCCGCATGGCCCTTCTGACGGCATTGCTCCATCGGGCTTTGGCAGCCTCCTTGTCCATCTCCGTGGGGTGGTTGTACACGTGTACCGGAGCCGCTGTCATCACAGTGGATACGGTTACAGCACTCAGTGATGCTAGTCTCGGAGATGCCTCCTCTGTTGTGGGAGAAACCACACCCGCGAGTGTCGCTGTATCCACTGTGGCGTCTTTGGTAAGTGCTGCTGTGTTGTTGTGCCCACACATTGACTTGACCAATCACCTGCTGTTGTAACCGAAGCTCTGCAACTCCTCGTTGGACCTCATTCAGCTGACGCCACCCACCTTTTGTCTGCACTTTGCTTGTTTGAGCTGATCATTGCTGCAGAGGCTAAACTGCACCATTGGACATCTTTGAGCCAAATTGACCTGTCTCACCACCTACAATCTACTGGGGGCGCTGATTTTTTTTATTTTATTTAAAATGCTTCTACGCCGTCTCAACCCAGTAAAAATGCCAAGAAGCCTGCCTCGAAACCGTCGAGACTCAAAGACAAAAGACAAAGGTATTTAAAAGGCCCAATCCCCTGTTCCATCTTGATGGACCTTTTTAATCACCCCTTCTTTGTCTTTTAAAGACAAATCCTTGAACATTGACATTTGTTGCTTAAATTCTTGACCTGCACCATTTTCTCCACCCTTACTTCCCCTTTATTTTTATAATCTGAATTCTGTATTTCCTATACATGGGTGGATCTTTAGTGCTTTAAATTTGTTGTATGCCTTGATAGTTTTTTAATTAAAGTTCTTATGTTTCTAAAACGTTGGTTCGACATTTTCTTTTTGGTACGTGTTTTGGTGTGCCTGAATCGGCTCACACTCCTTAAGTGTAATAGCCTACCCTCTGCCTGTGCTAGTTTAAGAGGTGAAGGAGGAGTACCTGTCGGGCTGTGGCTGCTTCACCTTTACGACTGGGATCACTTCTAATTTCGTAGTATGTGGGGCTGAATAGGCGGTTTAGCCGCTGTCATCCCTGTATTCCTGCAGCGCAAAAGTCATTTAGTCACACCATGTTTTGCATGCAATGGAAATGCTGATTGTGTAATGCATTTGCATGCTGGCTTGTATGTGTGTGTCCTTTTAATGTATACTGTGAGAAACCTGAGTGTATCCTCGCACCTACTCCCCTTGGATCTTCTTCTCAGGTGGCCAGGGAAAGGCCATCACTCTTGGATACTGACCATGGGGGTGGAGATGCGAGGGAGGATCACCTGGGTGAAGGGTTTTTGGGAATTGGGGAGAGGATATCTGCAGGCGACACATGGTGTCCCCCTTTTCTAGTCAGAACCAACCTTGCCCTTCCCCTGCCTTTTTATAGGCTGTTGTAAATCATCTTCCCTCATTTTCCCTCATTTAGACCATTATAATACTGGGACAAGGAAGAGGGGACTAAGAGTAGTGAACACTAACAGGTCATTTCACCACTGTGGTACTGAGACGCGGAGGAGGCCTGAGTACTGCTGTGAGGGTCAGGCATGTTAAATGGTTGCAGTTGTATAAGAAGGGTGAGAAGCAGCTGGGAAAGAAACCAGTTGGGCCGACGGGGGAAAAGGGCACCAGCAACAGAGAAGCGAGGGAGACACCAATGCTGTTGTGGGCTGCAAGGGAGTCTTGAGCTGTGCACAACCCGTTGCCTGGTGTTCTCCGTTGTGAGTGGAGAACACAGAGACACTGTTGACTGTTGCAGGAAGAGCTGGAGAGAGAGGAGCGAGCGAGAACCCAGTAGTGAAACCAGAGCACCCGGAGGAGCGGCCGCACACAGGTGAGTGACTGGAATGATACACTAGGGCTGGGGCGCTCTAGGGGCATCGTGTGGGTTGCGGTGAATGCCAAACAAGCAAGTATATTCCAAAAAGGTGTCTGGAGACCAAAAGTGAATTACTGAATACCGAACCAATTGCCAAACCAGTAATGAGTAATGATACTGCTAAATGGGTCGGATGACCAAATATGAACTGTTTAATATAGAACAAGTTGGAAAGCACTGACTAAGTTTTGAATGATGAATTCAAGAAAAGGATATAAGAATATTGCACAAATTAAACAAAGTGATGTGCATTTGCGAACAAGAAGAATTTAAAGAAACAGAATTTGCAAGCAAAGTAAAAAAGAGCGAAAAGCAAAACACTATTAGATAGTTTCAAAGCAAGGTGGTAACCAGGAGAAATACCACGAAGGTAAGTGTGTGAGAGTTGAATTTTGACAAAGTCAAGAATCCAGTAAAGTCAATCAGAAGTAGAAGTGGACTTCTAGCACAGATGCAGAAAGGAAGCATGTATTGTCAAGGAAGGCCTATGATAAATAATGTACTGTTGTAAAGTGCAAAGGGTTGAGTGACCTGTGATGGGTGGACCATGTGGTCCGACAACTGCACCTAGACCAAGGAACCCTTCCTTGGAGTTAATCAAGAGGCTAGGACTGGTCGGCCTAAAGTTGTTCAAGTGATGGAAAGAAAAGACAAACTAAACAAGTTGATGAGCCTGTGAATTTGAAGCCTAAAGAACCATGTTGAACTTGGTGGGCGAATGGGGGGGAACCCCGGGATCATTTTATAGAACTGTGTTGAACCTGGGGAAGTGAACCCAAAGGCCCTTTTGTTGGAACTGTCTTGAACCTCTACATCAGGGCAGGAGCACCTGCAACGCTGCCGCCGCCGCCGATGACTCCTGATATCCTGCCTGCCTTCCACAACCTACCAGCGACCGCTTCACGTAGCACCAGCCAGAATGCCTTATTTGCAGCCACAATCTACTACTTCTCCAGCATGGGGTCTGGCATGGATTCACATGCTCATGAATATTCCCCGTCGTCCGGCTGGGAATCCTCGGTAAAGGAAAAATAAGTTTCAGTTTCACTTTTGAACTGTCTTTCTCCTAACAACCAATCACTGGTCTCTGGGTCATACTGCCCCCAGCCAATGACTGCCCTCTACCCAAGCCCCTACTCTGGCAGCCATCTTCAGATTTTTACCGCACGTTCAAGTGTTGGGAGGCCTTGTGCTACAGCTCTTGAGCTTTTACTGCGTTTTGTGATTTTTCTAAGAGTTTTGTTCTATTTTTTTTCAGTCAATTGAGCCTCAAGCTCCATCGATCCACCTTTTGATTAACGGGGACCCGTTTTCGGATTCTTCAGCGTCCCTCAAGGTCGAATTTTGTAGAGTTTTCTTCTTCCTTTTCCTCCCACAGGGGCCCAACATAATGCTAAGCACCACAAGTCCACTGCCACCAGGCGCGCCGTTGCGACGTGCTCCGCGGTGGCCACGGCGAGTACAGTGTCTCCAGCACCTTAGACCACGAGCCAACGCTCAGGATCTTCAAAGAAAAGGAAGTCGGACCATCCAGGCAAGCTCTTGGAGAAGACCTAGACAGGCCCTACAGAGAAGGCCAACGGGGAGCGGGGCTCAGACCCTCCCCCTACGTTGAAGGCTTCGGGCTCGACCAAGGCCGTGAAGGCCCACGTACAGCTGATGAAGGCCCAAACTTCCATCCAAGGAATTGTGGTGTCCCTCGTGGCGGCCGCCGAGGCGGAACCGCAGAGCACATCCCTGAAGGCAAGAGTTATCCCTGCCTGCCAGGAGGGAGTCCTCTTTTCAGCCCATCGAAAAGACACCAGTGAAGATGATGCCTATAATTTCACTGAAACCGTCTCCCTTGGTCGCAGAGAAGGGGGGGGCACGGTAGCCCTCCAGGGTACGGATATCTTCTCAGAGGAGGAGCTTACCAACCTCCAGACTTTCCTGGAGGAATGATGCTTCGAGAGCAGGGCCTACAGGAAGGATCCTGACGAGGGCGTTGACGAGGAGACAGACGAGGAGCAGAACGGTGTTGAGGACCTGGTGGACCAGCCTAAGCCGCATACGCCGCCACCTCAACAACCACCTGGGGATATCTCGGTGGACATTCTCACTGCTCTGCATACCCTATGCTCGGAGATCCGGACGAGGATGCCTTTTGCACCGATGGCCCCACCCATGGCACTGGGACCATCTGGGAAACCAGCATCCAAGAAGTGGAGAGTTCACACCCCCTGCCCCCCCCCTCACCCCACCAAGGGATGAGACTGATCCGGACACGGCGACGACTGGCACGGATGACGATGGCAGATTGGGCGATCTCCCGTCTCAGCCTCCCAGATCTTCACCGCCTGACGAGATAGGCTCGTTCCATGTCATGATCTCAAGGGCCTCAGAGCTGTTCCAGCTTGTCCCTGAGGAGAAGAAAAAAGAGGGTTTCCTTTACCAGCGCCGCGAAGTGAAGAGGAAGACCGTACTTTCGATCCCACTCTTGGATGACATTTGGGACGAGGGGTTGTCCCTTATGAAGAACCCTACCTCGGCCCTGGTGAAGAGGGTCCGGTATGAGAAGAAATACAGGGTGCCGGACTCTGTGGTGTCGGCGGCAGCCAAGAAGAAAGCTTTGGGCTCCTCGTCGGCGGCCTCCTCCCCGGACAGTGAGGGGAAGAAGTTGGATGCCATGGGGCGAAGAGTCATTATGTCGACCGAGACTACCTTTAAGGCCGCCAACACCCTCGCCATTGTGGTGCGTTACGACAGGGAGCTCTGGTTCAAGATCGCTCCCCTCCTGGACTTCCGTCCCAACGACAAGAGGGCGGAAGCTTTGAGATCCTACAGGAAGGCGAGGTGGCATCGGACCACGCCATCAAAGTGGCATGGGCATCGCTGACATGGGGTTTTGACAAATGGGCAACAGCATTTGCCTTCGTCGGCAGGGCTGGCTGAGGGCGACTAATTTTCACCAGGATGTTCAGTCGAAGGTGTTGGACATGCCCTTCAACGGGGACAATTTGTTTGTGAAGACCGTGGACGAGTCTCTTCAGGTCATCAAGGCGGACAATGAGACGGCTCGTGCCTTGGGCACGCTTCAACAATGACGGCCGTCCTTTCGGACTTCCGTTGGAAAATCCCATGGTTCTTCCAAAGGATTCGACTGAGGTGCTTCGTCCTACCGTCAACCCTCCCGCTCTTCGGCCCAGAAGACCTACAGGGGCCGTGCCAAATCTGGAGGACGACGTTGTCGCCAAGGCCCCCAAGATGGCGCTTCAACGTCAAAACAGGATTGAACCAGCTGTGGCATCGGGCCCCCACCCATGCACCCCGGTGGGAGGCCGGCTGGCTAACTTCGTCAGCGTGTGGAAGACCATCTCCCCCGACCGTTGGGTGCTGGACACACTCACCCACAGACACACTCTGGAATTTCAACACGGTCCACCTATACCACCAGTGGCCTGGCAGGAAAACTAAGTCCTTCAGCTTTTGCTGGAGGTGCGGGCTATGCTAAGAAAGGGCGCGATAGAGCTAGTCCCAAAGAGGCTCTGGGGTTCTGGAGTGTACTCTTGTTACTTCCTTGTCAAAAA